>NC_137160.1:81183549-81603191 GCF_951394435.1 Stenella coeruleoalba
AACCCATGTCCCCTGTATTGGCAGGCAGACTCTCAACCACTGCGCCACCAGGGAAGCCCTCATCTTTTAAACATTATATATGAGTGGGAATTGTCTTTTGATTGTGACCATAGACCAGTGTTTGTAGAGCTTGCAGCCAACACTGATCAAAGACTTTTTTTCTGATTGCTACAGGGCAGACTGGTCTATATACTGTTATTTGGCCTTTTTTTTTTTAAATTTATCTTTGGCTGCATTGGGTCTTCGTTGCTGCGTGCAGGCTTTCTCTAGTTGCGGCAGGCGGGGCCTACTCTTCATTGCAGTTCAGGGGCTTATTGTGGTGGCTTCTCTCGTTGCAGAGCATGGGCTCTAGGCACACAGGCTTCAGTAATTGTGGCACGTGGGCTCAGTAGTTGTGGCACACAAGCTTAGTTGCTCCATGGCATGTGGGATCTTCCCAGACCAGGGCTCGAACCAGTGTCCCTTGCATTGGCAGGTAGATTCTTAACCACTGTGCCACCAGGGAAGCCCTGGCCTTAAGAGAGACATAACTCTCATTTATTGCATGTTGGCCATGAGCTGAGCACTGTGACGAGGCACTCTTTAACACCGTTATCCGTGTTCCTCACACCAGCACTGTGATGTTCATGATTTTATTCCCATTTACAGGTGAACATAATGAGGCTCAGAGAGCTACCCAAGACACCTTTAGTACACCTCATCCTAATCCTGGAGCTGGAATTTGAACCCAGATCTGACTCCAAAGCCTTGCCCAGTGTGTGTACACTGCCTTTTAAGTCAGAAATGATCATTTAAAACTTCGTTTTACTGGGTCTTTGCTGGGTCTGAGTACTATTTAGTTATAACTATTCCTAGGCTAATAATTGAGCAAAGCCCCTTAATTAAAGCAGATAAAGGCCTTAGCGAGCCTGTTGAACTAGTCAGTAGGCCACAGGAACTTTGGTGGCCTCAGGCCAGCCCTTTGCTTCTGGGGGACCTCCTAAATACCTTAACTCCTGCAGTGCATTGTTTTGGCTAATTGCTGGTGAGAGGTTTGTGGCAGGGGTGTGATAGGCATTTACCTAGAGGTGAGGTTTCTCTGCTCTTAGAGCTGTAACCTCCGCCTTTATTACTTGTACTTTATCCATATTAGTCGAAATCGCAGGGAACTGCCCAAAATGCCTCTCTCCTCAGCCTCCTCCTCCCCCACAACTCGGTATTTTCATCCTTCCAGGCTCAAATCAGACACTTCTCCATGAATGCTTTTCTAATTCCTTTAGCTAGATGTAATCTGATCTTCCTTGCTTTTGGCTTTAGTGGTACATGTTTATTTTGTTTTATTATAGCCATTTATCTTAAGCTGCTCCAATTCCCTGCACTACCACTTGATTTTAAGTTCCTCTGGGTGGGAAATCTTTTATTGTATGTAAATCCCTTTGGCTCCCTTTCACCACATGTCTTGCATATAGGAGATGTTCAATAAAATGTGTTGACTAACTTTAATATTGAATGTAAGTGTAAAATGCAATTCTTAACTGAATTCATATAGTTTATCATCTCTCCCATAAAGGCAACATGTACTCATTACTGGAGAAATGGGGAAGTATGGAAAATAAAAAGAAGAAAAGGACTTCCCTGGTGGCGCAGTGGTTAAGAATACGCCTGCCAACTCAGGGGACCTGGGTTTGAGACCTGGTCCGGGAAGATCCCACATGCCGCAAAGAAACTAAGCCTGTGGGCCACAACTACTGAGCCTGTGCTCTAGGGCCCGCAAGCCACAACTACTGAGCCTGCATGCCACAACTGCTGAAGCCGGCGCACCTAGAACCCGTGCTCCGCAACAAGAGAAGCCACCGCAATGAGAAGCCCACGCACCACAACGAAGAGTAGCCCCCATTGCCGCATCTAGAGAAAGCTGGCACACAGCAACAAAGACCCAACTCAGCCAAATAAATAAATAAATCTTAAAAAAAAAAAAAAAAGATTACTTGTTCTACCCCCTCAAAGGTCATTACTTAGTTGAACAATATATAGGGGAAATATAATTAATTTTCAGAAATTAAGGGTCAGTTCTTGGCAAGCTTTTTTATTTTTAAAATTTATTTATTTTTGGCTGTGTTGGGTCTTCATTGCTGCACGCGGGCTTTCTCTAGTTGCAGTGAGTGGGGGCTACTCTTCGTTGCGGCGCGCGGGCTTCTCATTGCGGTGGCTTCTCGTTGCGGAGCACAGGCTCTAGGCGCACGGGCTCAGTAGTGTGGCTCACAGGCTCTAGAGCACAGGATCAGTAGTTGTGGCGCACGGGCTTAGTTGCTCCGTGGCATGTGGGATCTTCCCGGACCAGGGATCGAACCCATGTCCCCTGCATTGGCAGGCGGATTCTCAACCACTGTGCCACCAGGGAAGACCTTAACTTGGCAGGCTTATTGAAAAGAATTATGTTCTCACTTTTTTTAAAAAAGCGTTTGTGCCAGGGTTGCATGTGACTCGACCTCTCCCAGAGGGTGGTATTTTAGTAAAAAGCAGCTCTTATTTTTATAGAGGGGTGGAGAAAGCAGGGGGTAAAATAGTATCCTCTTTAGGGTTAGGTCAGGGTATATGGCTTAATTGTTGTAAATATTAGGTTAACCTTTAAGACCGAAATTCTAGATCTAATCTTATAAATAGAAGGAAAAATTTTCTCTTAGCCTACAGGGCCAGTACAAGTAGACACACATCAGATAGCTGGACTTTAATTGCTGTTACTTTCTTATTTAAACGTTAAATTATTAGGCATTGTGTAACATTTTCTAATATCTAAAAACTAACAGAAGCCTCAGCTTTAATAGAAGGCCTTAATTCTGTAACACACTAAGGTCCCTGTCTCTACTGTTCATATCTTAAAATAAGTGTGAGCCCCCCAGATGATTTGTCTGTTGCTTCCTCCTGTCTAGAAAGCATTGCTGACAGCATTTAGCATTTGAGGAAGATACTGTTGCAGCTCAGAAAGGAGTGAAGTGACCTTTATCTGTGACTTAACCTTCAACTTTATAAGATACCCAAGGTCCTCAGCCACAGTTAAGTCAAAACATATCATTCCACATTAAATATTTGGTATTTAAACAGAAGAGCTAGAGGAAGTTAGAGGAAGACCATTTTTCTTTTAAAAAGGTTGACTTTGAGTTTCTTTGCCTTCACACTATCATTTCCTAATCGTCTTCTACCACCCAGAGTAGTCTGGAGATTACCGTCTCTAATTAATGAAATATTCTGGACAATGGGTTTAAATGTGTATATGTATGTGTGTGCATTTTAATTTGATTAATTATTAAGTAGTTTCAGGTTTACTAAGCTAGAAAGGAATAGTTATTTTGTTTAGCATTCTAAAACATAAAATAGAACATTTATTCCTGCTTTGAGTCCGTATTTGAGTTTTATTAACTGTCCTGGACAGTACTATTTCTTTTATTTATTTATTTTTGGATGCGTTGAGTCTTTGTTGCTGCACGCCGGCTTTCTGTAGTTGCGGTGAGCGGGGACTGCTCTTCGTTTTGGCTCATGGGCTTCTCATTGCAGTGGCTTCTCTTGTTGCGGAGCACGGGCTCTAGGCGCATGGGCTTTGGTAGTTGCAGCACGTGGGCTCAGTAGTTGTGGCGTGTGGGCTCTAGAGCGCAGGCTCAGTAGTTGTGGCTCACGGGCTTAGTTGCTCTGCGGCATGTGGGATCTTCCCGGGCCAGGGCTTGAACCCGTGTCCCCTGTATTGGCAGGCGGATTCTTAACCACTGCACCACCAGGGAAGCCCTGGACAGTACTATTTCTTGAGCAGGATTTGAGTTTTGCTTATAAGTGTCCCTTTTTATACATTTTGTCATAGGGTTGAACCTTTCTTCCTTCCATCCTTTCAGCTTTATTGCCTCAGCTTTGAGTTAGCTGTTCTGCTTAGATATCTTGAGTTCTTTTTTTAATGTTTATTTTATTTATTTATTTTTGGCTGCATTGTGTCTTTGTTGCTGTGCACGGGCTTTCCCTAGTTGCGGTGAGTGGGGACTACTCTTCTTTGCGGTGGGTGGGCTTCTCATTGCGGTGGCTTCTCTTGTTGCAGAGCACGGGCTCTAGGCACGCAGGCTTCAGTAGTTGTGGCTCACAGGCTCTAGAGCGCAGGCTCAGCAGTTGTGGCGCATGGGCTTTGTTGCTCTGTGGCATGTGGGATCTTCCCGGACCAGGGCTCGAACCCATGTCCCCCGCATCGGCAGGCGGATTCCAAACCACTGCACCACCAGGGAAGCCCAAGATCTTGAGTTCTTGACGTAGACTTGGTATCTGGAGAATTAGAAGATGCAGGTTTCATTGGGAGTAATGCGTAGTGGTTATTTTGGGGAAACTTATTGCAAAGGGAATATATCACTTGTTAAAGCAGGAAGAACGTGATAATCTATATAATTTCACCTCTAGAGAACTGAAAGGAGTGTTAATCAAAGCAAATTGTACTTTTCTGAATAAATCAACTTTTGAATACATTTTTCCAG
The DNA here is from genome assembly GCF_951394435.1 of Stenella coeruleoalba. NCBI lineage: Eukaryota > Metazoa > Chordata > Mammalia > Artiodactyla > Delphinidae > Stenella > Stenella coeruleoalba. Next base: position 81,188,031 of record NC_137160.1, read on the forward strand.
TAATCCTTCTTTTTGTTCCCTTTGGGATAATTGTTTGCAGAAGGATTTCACAGTCCTGAATCACAGGGGAGTGTTTTTAATGCCCAAATAGTTGAGGCTTCAGAATTGTTGATACAAGTGTGATCTGTTCCATTTGATAGAAATTGAGTTTATACTCTGATCTCATTTTTCTCTAGTTATAATGCTTCATGTTGTGATGCCCCTAGACAAATAAGGTTGGCTTTGAGACCACTAGACTATAGTATTTGAAGAAGAGCCTTGGCATCTGGAAAGAAGCCGGCTGTAGCACTGCAATAGATACTGCCTAACCAGTTCCCTGTCAGATGAGTGCTTGCTGCAGAAAGTGTAAAACCAGATATCCTTATCCCTTGAGTACAGAGGGTCTCCTGCTGCTTTTATTATTCAACTCTTGTGATCCAGCCAGATTCTTACTCAATTTCTCCTCTGGAGTTTCAGTTCACTATCAGGTACCCATCCTAGTAGATAGGAGATGTGTTTCACTGATGGAAAAACAATCCCTGTAGAACCATCTTACTTCATTAGGGAGAGTATGAGGCTCAATGTAAAATGCCTCGAGATCATCAAAGATGCAAGGAATAAAGCTCTATATTACCTTTGGGTACTACTTAGTATTTGAAATTCTGCCAGAGCTATTGGATAAAATCAAATTACCTGTTTTTCTTCACTGATGCTTATATTAAAATTGAAATTTAGTATTTATTTTTTGGGTATCACTTTCTTCTGGAAAATGTCTTGTAACTAATTGCATGTCAATCTGAAGATGAGTGTAGTAAGAAGAGTTTAAGAAGAACGGCAGCCTCATGCTGATGGCTGATAATGGATAATGATGGAGAGACTCAGGCTGATGATCGCTTAGTTCAAAATCTTTTTCAAGGTGAGCCTTTTGCCAGCTACACAGTTAGGTGGCCAAATGCAGTTGGAAGGAGGATTTTTAAGCTTCCACAATTTCAGCTTACTTACCAAATCTTTTTTCCTTGAATTTTCTGGTTAGAATAAAGCTGTTAAGTAAAATTCTGCATTAATAACAAGTTAAGTGATTTTTTTTCAAGTACATCAAAGTTTTGTTTTTATATGATTATAACTAAGGCAAAGACAAAAAAGTATTAATCAGAAAAATGAAAATTGTTACTTTAAGAATTTTCTTCCTATAAAAAAATATATTTAAATGATGGGAGATAACACCAGAATTACTCTTTCTCCTTCTCTCTTTACTTTAGAAAAGCAATCTACAGAAAACTTAGCAAAATATTTTATAAAAATCATAAATATAAATATTTTCTAGTTGGCTATTTCCCACTTCATAAAACTTGACATTTTCAGTTGTAAACGGTACAACTAAAGGAATTTTCTGTGCCCTATAGTCTCTTCTCAGCTTTTTGCTCAGCTATTTCAGATATGTAACCATTATCTTAATCTAATAATGGTTTTAATTGGATTTTAGGTCAAAGGAAACACTTAAGCTAGACGTGCGCTGACAGAATGTTATTAATGGAGACATAAGGTGATTACAGTGAGTTAACTGAAATAGCTTCTATATTGGTGCAAACTCTTTATCTTGGCATTCAAAGCCTTTCCAGTTCAGTCCACCTTTTCAACTTCACCTCTCTTTACCGCTAAAGAAATTATATCATTCTGACAAATTGGATTACTTGGCTGTTTCCTAAACTTAATCAGTTATATCTGTGTTTGTAATTTGATGCCTGAAGTAAGATGCAAATCGCAAGTGAGCTGTTTGGCCAGGAATTCTCGTTCCTAAGATAAGATCCCCCTTAAGTCCTTAAACTTTTTACTCTATACTCCCTGAGCATCCAGTCCATTCTGTGGTGTCAGTACTGGACCTTTGTCAAAGAACTGGCCCTGATTGCCTTCCCCAGTGCAGACTCTTAGTTCCTGACTTCATACAGAACATTTCCACAAAAATGCCCTACCGGTGCCTGAAACTCAGCATACCTGAGACAGAAGTCAGTATCTTCTAAAGGCATTTTCACCCCCTCCTAACTGGGGAATCATCTAATCAATATTCATTCCTGAAATCCAGAAACCTATTGATATAAAATGTATTGATGGAGAGCCGTCTTGTCTTTATGTCCTTTGTATTTCCAGTGGTTGTCTATTCTACTTTTCTCATTACCTCTAACCTAAAATCTTGCAGCTGATGCCTGACCTCTTACCTCTCTGAACCCGTTCTGTCCACTGCTGTCAGGATTTTTTCTAAAATATAGATTGGATTATATCACTTGTACCCAGAAACCTTGTGACTTTTTATTGTCTAGAGCAGTGCTCTTCAGTAGAAATATACTGTAAACTATATATGTAATCTTAAATTTTCTAGTAGCCACATTTAAAAAAGTAAAATGAAACAGATGGTGTTAATTTCAATTAACATATTTATTTAACCCAGTATATCTAAAATGTATGTTCAACATGAAACTAAGACATTTTACAATCTCGGGGGTACTACGTTTTTGGAATCCAGAGTGTATTTTACATTTAACAGCACATCTCAATCCATGCTAGCCACATTTCAAACTGAATAGCCACATGTGGGTAGTGGCTCCTATATTGGACAACACAGGTCTATAGCATAAAGCTTAAAGTTCTTGGACTGCAATTTTGGGCACCCCACAGCTTCAGCCCCTGCCCTGCGTATTTCAACTTCTCCCCACTCACCCAAGCCCCACCCACACCTAATTTGCCATTCTTTTCCTTTAATTACTCTTCCCTGCCTGAGGAAATCTGACTTACCTTCTAGGGCCAGATCTGAATGCCACTTCCTAGTGAAAGCTTGCTCCATTCTCGCAGTGCCCCATAAGCATTAACCACTTGCTCTTGACTCTTCTGTAGCAGCATTTGTGAGAGCCGTTTGTCTAGATCCCATGAGTGAGTAGTCTAGCTGCCCACTAGAAGGTGAGCTTCCCGGAGGCAGGATATGTCTCCCTCAGCTTCTGTTTCCTAGTATTCACTGTAGCCTCCATTTGTTCTTAGGGATATTCTTATCCATTGTTGTTTGATATCTTCAAGATCTGAAGCAATCTCTCCTTTAACAGTTGTTTTCTTTACCTCTGAATGAAATTTCCCTTTATATCTGGATCAGTTCCACAGTTCCACTGTGGATTGAAGCTTTTGCTTATGCAAGAGAGGAAATATTCATTTTCTTATAGAAATAACTGCCTAATATGAATTAAACTAGGTTTCAAATGTAGGTTATTCTGGTTTTAGCCTGGTTCTAATCCCAAATATAACTCTTCCTGTTATATAACTTGTTCTTTGTAAGTAAATTATGTATGTATACTAAGACTTTTTTCACACAGCTTTATTGAAAAGTTTATATGCTTTTTGAATCTCTTTTTCCCCCTAAAGAGTCTTGGCCAATGGAGTTTTGCCTGTGTTCTTTTTCCCATATAAGAGCAAACAGGTGCCTGAAAGGTTACCTCTATTCTGGGAGAAATCTGATTAATGTTGAAGGGCTGTGCCAGGTCAGACTCTATAACCTGCTGACAGATTATTTAGTGAGTGCCGGGATCAACTCTCAACATTATCTCAGGTTTTAATGGTTTTCTTATGAAGGGCATTTGTAGATGAAACCAGTTTGTATTTAAAGTTAATTGTGGCTCTTAGATCAGAAACTGGTTAAGAAATTCTTCCCTCAAGCAAACAGTAGTTTGAGAAGAATGAATGATTCATCAGATGGAGTTGCAAGGACTATAATTGCATTCTGTGTTTTTAACACAAATTGTTGCATTTAAATCATGGTAAAATCTTATCCCTGGTGACGTAAGAATTCCTCAAAAGAAGTTCCTATTGAACTACCTTAAATTTTTGTAAGAATTTCTAGATATCCTTACAGCTGCTTGAAAAGCACCAAAAAATGATACTCTTCCTGGGAGGGTAGACCTCAGTCATCCCTGATGCTTCTCTTTCCCCCACCCTCACTGTACCCCATTCAGTGTACCTGTGAGTCTTTTTGTTTCACTGGATCCCAAATCCCTGCACTCTAACTGCACTGCCACCATTTCACAACTGGGCTACTGAGACAGTCTCCTGATTTATTCCCTTTTCTGCTTTTGCTCTCCACACAGCAGGCAGAAGGATCTTTCTTCTTATCATTATTACTATTTAAATTTTATATAATGGAAAATTTCAAATATACATCAAGGTAGAGGGATGAATGTACCTCTCATTATTCAACTTCAGTTATCCATTCATGGCCAGTCTTGTTTCATCTACTCTTTTGTCACCCCTCCCCCAATATTTTGAAACAAATCGCAGACATCATATCATCTAACCAACTAATTTGGAATTGCCCTAAAGTGAAATTTTGCCTTGGGACTTCCCTGGCGGTCCAGTGGTTAAGACTCTGAGCTTCCACTGCAGGGGGCATGGGTTCAGTCCCTGGTCTGGGAACTAAGATCCCACATGCCGCATGCGTGCAGCATGGCCAAAAAAAAAAGGGAAATTTTGCCCATTGGTTGGTCACAAAAGGTGAGGGAAGTTGCTTCTCCAATAGTGGTAAGTTATTTGTCAACCTCTTTACTGTCTTCCAATTCTGTTTCTTATTATTTTTTCAGGATGTTTTCCATTTCTGCTTGATAAGTGCCATCACCAGAAAAATAGTTTAATGTGTTAATTTCATGTTAAGCCAGTTTTTCAGGGATACATATAAGCACTTTCCTACTGTTGCACCAAATATGCTCTTTGAAGTGTGTGTGAAAGTTGAATGTACAAAAAATGTAAATATAGGTCAATTATACTTAAAAACAAACTCATAGAAAAAGAAATCAGGTTTGTGGTTACCAGAGGCAGGAATACAGGAAGGGAATTGGATGAAGGCAGTCAAAAGAAACAAACTTCCAGTTATAAGACAAATAAGTACTAGGAATGTGATGTACAACATGATAAATGTAATTAACACTGCTGTGTGTTATATATGAAAGTTGTTGAGAGCAAATCCTAAGAGTTCTCATCACAAGGAAAAAAATATTTTTCTATTTAATTTTGTGTCTACATGAGATGATAGATGTTCACTAAACTTACTGTGGTATCACTTCATGATGTATGTAAGTCAAATCATTATGCTGTACACCTTAAACTTTTACAGTGCTGTAGGTCAATTATATCTCAATAAAACTGGAAGAAAAAATGTAAATGTGTATGTGGGGAGGATGTTTCATGCTCAGATAGCCTTAAAAATAATATTTTTATCATAAAATCAATACATGCTCATTATAAAAATAAAATTTTAATAATAGAGAACAGTATGAAATAAAAAGCTTAACTCTCCCATTTGTTCACGGATCTTTTATTTTGAAAACAACTATAGTTGTCATTCCAGAAAGCTTCATTTGTGGTCACTTAAAATTTTAATAATGTATATATCTGACATTTTAGTTTGAATTTCAAATAAACAACCTCACAGTTTTTGAATTTAGTAGACTGTTGAATTTAGAAATTGATTTTAATGTTGAACAACTAGCTTGGTGTTGCAAGGGATTGAATAAGAGATGGTATGGTGTTGACTTTGATGTCTAATTTTTCTTGAGCACTGGTTTCCTCTCGATGAAGAAGTCTTAGGCAGACTGTGAACTCATCAGCAGCTCTATGGACCCGTGAAAAATCTCTATACCAGTGCTGTTTAATAGAAATATAATGTGAGCCACACATGTCATTTTAAATTTCCTAATATTCACATTAATTAAAAATAAAAAGAAACAGGTCACATTAATTTTAATAATGTATTCTCTTTAGCACATTATATCCAAAATATTAGTTCAACATGTAATTAGTATAAAAATTAATGAGCTATTTTACCCTTTTTTTCATGCTAACAAGTTTTCAAAAATCCAGTGTGTGTTTTATACTTAGAGCACTTCTCAGTTTGCATCAGCCCCATTTCTAGTGCCTGCTAGCCACGTGTGGTAGTGGCTGTTATACTGGGCAGTGCGGCCCTGTACAGGATAGAGGTTGTCTCAGAGGGAGGAGGAAAGGGGGTGGGATGTATTCTTAATCTTGTTCTCTCTTTCACAGTTATTGACCAATATTTGAAGTTAAAAGTTTGCTGCTTTTGGTATTCTTAATGATGGACAGCTCTGGCTCAGTTGTATTCTCACTAGCATCAGCACTTTTTTAAAAAAATCCATTTTCATTCCTATAAAATACAACAGAGATTAATGACACAAATACTTCTGTACAAAGATGAAAATCCTGCTGAAATCGAACTCTTGGCTGGGAGGCAATGCCACCCTGTGGTAGCTCACGTGTTTATTCATCAGTATATGAAAGATCAGATTCTAAGTAGAGAATGTGGCTTAGGAGTATTAGTGTTTAATACATTAAACCTGAGCACTTTTTATTCTGAATTTCAGGGTAAATAGATGTGCTAGTATGTAGTAAAATTAGTATTAGGAAAACGGGGGTAAGAGTTCCTGAGACGTTGGTAAGAATATCCTTTGAATGTAAATTTCTTTTTTTAGGGGTCGCAGATGGTGTAGGAGGATGGAGAGACTATGGAGTTGATCCGTCTCAGTTCTCAGGGACTTTAATGCGGACATGTGAACGGTTAGTAAAAGAAGGACGGTTCGTCCCAAGTAATCCCATTGGAATCCTCACCACAAGCTACTGTGAGTTGCTGCAAAATAAAGTACCTTTGCTTGGTAAGTAGATATCCTATGCGTTTTCCCCTCTAAAGAAGCCCAGGAGATGGTTAACAAAAAAACCAAGAAAATCACTTACCAACCCAGCTCTTTTTCTGAGGCTCTTCCTATTAAGCAATTTGATGGAGAAGCTGTGGGCAACACCAGAATACATAATACTGCTTGAAATAGATACAACCACTTTGGAAAACAATTTAGAATTACAGAATAAAGTTCCACTTCTGGGTCTTTACCCTAGACTAGAGAAACTCTTGCACATCTGTGTATCAAAACATAGGTACAAGAATGTTCATAGTAACATTATTTATAATAGCAGAAAACTGGGAACAACCTAAAAGCCCATTTATAGTAGAAAAACGCATTTTGAAAAGGAACGAGTTAAGGTTGCATGCAGTACTCAGGAACATGTTGTTGAGGGAAAAGAGGACATTGCAGAATATCACCTAACAGTCTGATTCCATATATTTCAAATTCAGAAACATAAACAAGTAAAACTGTATTGTTTAGGGATTCTAAAATATGATAAAAGAAGAAAGAAAAGCAAGTGGTTGTATAATTGGGATAGTGATTCTCTCCCAGGGAGGAAAAGAGGGGATAGGTCCAGCATGTAAAACTCAGTTGATTACCTGTGAGGAGTTCAGGTTGCAAATTGGCTCCCCAGCTACTAGCAGTTAACATTTAGTCTGTGTAGATCCCTGTTAATCTTGTATTAGAAAATTTACAAATACCCAGTGTTTGTTTTCTGGTATGCTAATGGAGCATCCTTTGGCTAAGCTTCTACATTTGTTTGTTAAGTGGTTTCTTGGGAACTTACCCAAGCCTTCTAAGCAGGCTCTCAGAAAGGGTGTTATTAAGTTTCTGCTAACTGCCAGCATCTTTCTGGTTACTAGAAGGCCTCCCTCCCAATCACCATGCACATTTAAAATCAGCCCTCAGTGTTCAATGTTAACAGAGATCTCCATGTTGTAGAATTTTGCCTTCAATTTAAAACCTTTGCAAGAAGGGGTACTTTTCATCATGCTACCATCTTCTGTCTTCTCTGTGCTGTGATTAACTAGCTTGTTCTCCTTCTAACTGAAGAGAAAGCTTGTCTAGAAGTTTCAATATACTGGTTTGTCTTAATTTGCTGTTTTGGGCATGCAATCTTGAGCTTGCCTGATACCGTGAAACATCCTAGATTCTATTTCATCTCTGTAAACTTGCCGTATGACTTTGGGCAAACCACTTAGCCTCTGACCCCTTATTTCATATGTTAACTGGATAAATCTTTTTTATGAAAAGCAATGACTTAAAGCTTCTTGTAATACTCAGAAACATGTTGAGGGAAAAGAGAACATTGCAGGGTGCCATCTAACAAAAGAACCTGTAGACAGGGATACCAGGGGCCTGAGTCTTCTGCCAACACCACCCCACCCTGCACCCCACAGTGCATTTACTAAATTACTGTGACTTGGAATAACCTGTTAAAACCTGTAACACCTATCCTGATTTTGTACTTTGAAAGCTTTGTTTTTTGCTGTATTTCTTCCTTGTTCCTACTTTTTTCCCTATTCACCTTCATGTAACTGGGAGAGCTTAATAAAATAAATTTAAGGACATATAAGAGTTTTTCTTGCACTGAATATTATGACTACCTCTTTCTCCTAAAAAACACGTTGAAATAATCCTTCGTTACCATGTTTGACACATATACACTTCTCTCTTACCTTATCTACACATCTCTAAGCTATTTGTAACTAAAACTCAAGCATATTTTGGCAAAGACAGGCTGCTGAGTTTTACTGAACCTCAGCTATAATTGCAAGTAATAATTTTATAAGATTAGGTGATCCTTTTTTTAAAAATTCTGCCATTGCTAAAAAGCCTATAACATAATTCCAATATAAAGGGCAAGCTGATAGCTGTAACCACTTATTTCCTGAGAATTTCTAGCTGCTTTTAGATCTGGGTTGGCATCACAGCCTAATTGTTGACATATTATTTCCTCAGAAACCCTTAAGTGGATTTAGGTCTTATGAAGCCAACATATCTTAAGAATTTGAGGGGTTAATCCCAGTAAGGCTATCCCTTTCTTTCTTTGCTGCACAAAAGGCTTAGTGGTAGTTTACAGAATAAGGGCCAGGTGATAAAAATACTTCCATGTTAGCGTGAGGGATTTGCTCAGGGACCTGTCTGGATTGCTCAGTCGTCAGAACATTCAACACTGTTGTTCTTAGCACTCTTTTCTTCTTTGCCAGTTTGTTCCTCTCCAAACACGTAAGAATGGTGAGCTCTTCTCCCAGTATTAGGCTACCAGGGCCTGAGCCGCTGTACGCATCAGTAATTTGAAGAGGCAGAGGAGTTTACACACTATGAGCCCAGATGATTCTGTAAGGCTGAGCTTCCCTTCGTTGGTGCTGCTTTGCATATTAAAGCTCTGTCTGTCACTCACGAGGACCATTTTGATTCTAACGCAGTGGGTTACTGCCACAAGGGTAGCAAAATGATAGCCTGGATTTGTCAGTGAGTAATAATGAGTCAATGTGAGTCCTTCCTGCAGCACAGTTTTCAAGGCTGTGCTACTCATCTGTCATTTTTTTGTTCTCAGTTAAATTAATTCCATCAGCTTTCAGAAGATCTTTTGTGTGGTGATTCTATTAATGACGTAAATGATTGGAGTTTCTGTGCATTGAGTTAGGAAGGAAGCGTAATTGGTGATTTTAGCTCTAATATAAGCTATGGAGTAGGTTCTCTGACAGCATGGCCAGTTAGTTACAATACCCATGTTTTTCTTTTCTTTGACAATTAATGGGTAGGGACTAGATAGCTTAGCATTAAAGTGTCAAGTTTATACACATGCGTATACTGTAGATAACAAGGAAACAGAATTTCTGAACATTACAGTGACACAAATGATTATATTTAAGTGTTTTTAAATTAAGTTACACATTTTCACTAAGGAAAAATTAATAACAAAAATTAAATTACCTATAATCCACTAAGAAAACTGTTAATTTTTTAGTGATTATACTCCCTGACTTTTTTTCTTTGCCCATAGAATAATAACAACAGGAATTGAATCTACTGTGTGCTCACAATAGCTTCAGTGAGGTAGATTTGTAGGCATTTTTGTTCCTCATTTTGTTAGGAAGAAACTGAGGCCTAGAGAGAATAAGTGGTTTGCCCACGGTCATGTCATGTGGCTAGAAAATCATAGAGCACTGGGATTTAACACAGCAGGTTCCACAACCTGTTTATTTTGTTTCTTTTTGCCTTTTTTTTTTTTTTTTTTTTTTTTTTATGCGGTACACGGGCCTCTCACTGTTGTGGCCTCTCCCGTTGCGGAGCACAGGCTCCGGACGTGCAGGCTCAGCGGCCATGGCTCATGGGCCCATGGCCGCTGAGCTGAGATTCCCACGGCATGTGGGAATCTTCCCGGACCGGGGCACGAATCCGTGTCCCCTGCATCGGCAGGTGGACTCTCAATCACTGCGCCACCAGGGAAGCCCAATTTTATTATTTTAAATTTATTTATTTAATTTATTTATTTTTGGCTGCATTGGGTCTTCGTTGCTGCACACGGGCTTTCTCTAGTTGCGGCGAGCGGGGGCTACTCTTCGTTGTGGTGTGCGGGCTTCTCTTGTTGTGGAGCATGGGCTCTAGGCACGTGGGTTTCAGTAGTTGTGGCAGGCAGGCTCAGTAATTGTGGCTCACAGGCTGTAGAGTGCAGGCTCAGTAGTTGTGGTGCACGGGCTTAGTTACTCTGCGGCATGTGGGATCTTCCCGGACCAGGGCTTTAACCCGTGTCCCCTGCATTGGCAGGCGGATTCTTAACCACCGTGCCACGAGGGAGGTCCCCAGTCCCTTAATTTTAGATGTTGAGGTTGTTACCAGTTCTTTGTGATCTTATGCAGTGTTTTTGTACTTAAGTCTTGTTTGCATCTCTAATTATTTTCTTATGATAAATCCTCACAGTAGAATTGCTAGATCAAAGGATATGCACATATTTCAGGGCAATATTGTCCTTTAGAAAGGTTATTTAGTTCTACTCTCTTACCACTGTGAAATGAGAGTGACCATGTTTCCTACACTAGTGCAGTGATCATTTTTTAGAAATATATTTACAGACCATTTACATTTATTTCTTGGTAAACTGCTCATTTTTCTATTTTGCCATTTTTCTGGCAAAATAGTCACTTGTTTCACTTAAATTATCTTTCATTTTCAGATATATTTCTCTCACACAATTTTAGTGGCTATCAAATAGCTAACACATTATTTTCTTATGATAAATCCTCACAGTGGAATTGCTAGATCAAAGGATATGCACATATTTCAGTGCATAGGTTGAAATTTTAGCACTTGAAAGCACTTTCACTAATTGTACTGTCAGCCTCAGTGTGGGGAAGGTCATGTGAGCTGTGTGCTGCAAAGGTACACAGAAGCTTCTGCTTGGAATGTGGTCTCTTCTCTCTGAACAGGTAGTCTCTGTAAAGTGAACAGGTTGATTCCACAAGCTACCTGGGAAAATTGGTCTTGTTACTTCATAGTGAGTCAGTCTTCAGTAAAAGTTCTTCATGACCTCAGCAGATGGAAATTCTGTTTAAAATTGTAGTTATGTGCCTTGTCTTAAATGTTAGTGAATTTCACAGAGAAGGCTTTCTGCCTATGACTAATGAGAAATGTCATGGAAACGTAACATGCTCCTTCTGGCATTTTAAGTATTAAAACTTAATATCTCAACAACATCCTTTTGAGCATTTGAGATAGATTATAGCACTATTGAAATAATGTGGTTAAATACCAGCCATTTTTATTGTTTCCTATCTCTGCAAGTGGAAGAATCCAAGTCATCACTGGCCCACTTAACTATGCATAGTATAAATCCCGTTTTCTTTCCCCGTCATGTTGATCCTCATCAGGTTACTACGGACATTGATATGGTGCCATAACTAAGAAAGGTCCTGTTTAGGCAAAGGAGATTCAAATTATGGCATGTTGCTCTTTGGGGCGATATGATAAAAATGTGTATGCAGAGACAGCCTAGAAAGAGAAAATAAATGGAGATCATTTTTGTTTCTAGGTAGCAGTACTGCCTGCATCGTGGTGCTGGACAGAACTAGCCACCGCTTGCACACAGCAAACCTGGGCGACTCAGGCTTTCTGGTTGTCAGAGGTGGTGAAGTTGTGCACCGATCAGATGAACAGCAGCATTACTTCAACACTCCGTTCCAGCTCTCAATCGCACCCCCTGAAGCCGAGGGAGTCGTCTTGAGTGACAGGTAATCTCCCCATTCTCACCAACAGGTTCCTTCCCATTCCCCTTAACTACAGTGTTGGAGATAGGCATTTTCCATTCTCATGTGAGAAAAGAAGGCACACTGAGGACCTTTTAGTCTGACATCGAAAGATACTGTGCTTGAACTTGATATTTCAGCCAAGTTGAATTCTGATAAACACCTGATAATTTGACAAGACTATGAAAATACTATTTCAGGCTTACAGAATATTAGTTTTTCATACCAAGACCACATGGTACATACAGTTGTATTTGTTAAGTTGTGCTGGAGAAATGAGTCATTGTTTGTCTGTGCCATTGCCTATACAAGATTTTGCATACGTTATTGGGGAAAAATGCAAACAGACATCTGCTTTATTTATCAGAATAACTTCCTGATTCTCGGGGCCTCCTATAATATGCATCAAATAGAACTTGCAGTCCCTGCAAAACTTGTCAGGCAAAGTTAACTTTCAGGAAATGGACTCAGAGGTGGTCTGATGGTGCTCTTGATGTGTTCTGTTCTTTTTTTCTTCTGATACCTTCTCTCAGTTCATTTTTAAATTGTCAAGAACTTTCCAGGAAAATCAGGACTTTTTTGAATCAACTTTTACAGTTTATCTTTTCTAAGATCAGAGTACAGAGTAACACTAAAACAGTCTCAGATTTCACTGCCTTTAACAGCCTTACAGGGCTTGACACAAACATTGTTGGCAATTCATAAATGTGGTTAAATGGGTAATGAACCTTTTGTAAAAGTAGAAGCATTCTAGCAAGTGCCTATTGTCTCTACTTAATAGTTCTTATTGGGCCAAATCTTAAGTCCAAACTAAGATAAAATGATGATTACTGCCATCTTTTAAACTGGAATGAGCATACTGTATAATTAAGTACAGTATTACCCATCTGAAGTCTATTGCTGACTCCTAGAGAGAGGGAAGCAGTTTTTTACTTTCAGATTAAGGCAGATTACCATAATTGGAAGAAAATTTGATTATAGGCCCTTCTTCAGTTGGCTGTAATGCACATCAATATTAGCCCTGTTGGAGTGGGGAGAACTCAGAACCCCAAGGCGTTCGTAGATGTCAAGTTCAGCTAACAGTTTTTGGAGAACAGTGCTTTGATTTTCCTTTACTTGATCCTTGTTGTTTTGGCCTCTGAGTGCTAGAGCGGCCCTGCTGTACCTCACACGCTATCTTTGGGACAGTCTGGTCAGGACAGCACTTGGCCTGGCCTGCCAGTGAGGTGGAGGTTGCTTCCCCTGGAGCCCAGAGGCAGCATGCTAGCATGTGATTTCAGCTCGTGTTTCAGTGCAGTCAAAAGTTTCCAGCAGCACAGTATGTTCAATCAAAATGGGCAAAACTGCAGCTGGCGGAACACCAAGCTCATGGGTGGGAGTGTTGGGAGAAGAGGACGATCTGTCCAATGGCAGCGAGTCTCTCACAGACAGAATAGCAAAGGACACTCCTGGGGAAAGAAAAACCTCAGCATAAAATAGAACTTCCGTGCCAACCTGGTCATTAATCTAAACTTCTAAAATCTGATTAGTTTCCAAAGACTGAGCAAATGTGAAATGTCTTGTATTGTTTCTCTTTATTCCACGGAAGAAATCGACCTGGTTTCTACCAGTTTTACAGTCTTTTTAAAATTTTCTTATTTTTTGGTCTTTTTTGTTTCCCAGCTGCATGTTATCTCCTTAGTTATTAGTCCCTCTTATCTATAAAATATTGTTTTAAGCTTAACTTACAGATTTCCTTTAGTAGCTGTTCTTACAAAATGTTTACTGTATAACTGTGTAAGCGAAAGCTAATTTGTTCCTTGCCAAAAGCCCGTCACAGAACTTCTAGATGTGCTGCTGCTTTCCTCAGTCAAGAGAAGACAAACTAGAAATTTCCTCAATGGGCTTTGCGTAAATCCCCAGCAGGCATGGGTGGGCTGTTTGTTTTTATGTTTTCTTTTTGCAAATTTTATAACATGTCACTTACACAAGTTTTTTCTTTGTTTTTTTTTGTTTTTAATCAAGCTTAGGGTGCTTTGGTTCTGTCTCCATATTCTGGGTCAGTGTATGAATTTTTTTCCTGGCTCTTGTTCCCTAATTACAAGTGAAGGTAGATTATCAGATATCTCACCTTTTCCTCACCTTGGAGGCTTGGAAGCAGTGGAGCTGGCCTTTGGAAATGGCTGAGAACCAGCCTCTGAGGGGACCATTAACTCTTTGAATATATTTTCTCTTCTTCCCACCTGTGGTTCCCCCCACCCCCCACTCTTATATCTGTTTTCTTATATCTTTTTAAAAGTTTTACACAAAAACATGTAGTGAAAAATCAAGCTTCTGTCCCTACCCCATCCACACATTCTGTCCTCAGAGGCAGCCACTGCCAGATTTATTCTCTGCATATAGAAGCGTCTCTCTCTCTCTCTCCCTCTCTCTCTCTCTCCCTCTCTCTCTCTCTCTCTCTCTCTCTCTCTCTCTCTCTCACACACACACACACACACACACACACACACACACACACACAAAGTACCTTCTTCTCTTCATTAACAATATAGTAATGAGTTTTTCCCCAGTTTGGAGGGTCAGTTACTTTGTTTCTTCCATTCATTAGATATTACTTGAAGACCTACTGTGTGCCAGGCACACTAATAAATAAGTAACCTATACATGATGAGCACTTTGTAAACCCTGGGAGACACACAGTCCTTACTCTACCAGAGTAAGTATGACTTAGTAATACTAATTTGGTATTACTAGTAATATACTAGTAATTACTAGTATTATAGTAAGAAATACCATTGCAGGTATTTCATATGAATTAATTCTTATAGGATTTGCATGCTCTCCTCCATAGTGCTCAGTTATTCCACTATAACACAGCCTCCTGAGAGCCAAATTCAAGCCTGCAGGGAAACTGATGAGTGGAAAGTGAATAAGAGAGGATGGAATTTGGCTCTAAAGAATTAGGAAACAAAGACTCATTTCCACCAGGATTTTAGAGGCATTTTAGTGTCTGACTCAGAAAAGAACCCTTCCGCCTTTTAAACCACATGAGACTAATCATCAAACTCAGTTTTACTTGATAGTTTTAGTTAAGCTTTTGAAATATTTGTATCAGAGTTTTCAGTTAATTTTTTTCAAGGTTAGAAATTTCAGAATGGTGGTTTTTATTATTGACTGCTACTATATATTAGTTTTCCTTAAAGCCTCATTACATTGTAGCATCATTCCCATTGCAAACTTTTAACAGTTATCTCTAAAAGGCTCTGTTAACTTTGTCCCTATGCTGTCCTTGTCACAGCCCGGATGCCGCTGATAGCACATCTTTTGATGTCCAGTTAGGAGACATTATCCTGACGGCGACAGATGGACTCTTTGACAACATGCCTGATTATATGATCCTTCAGGAGCTAAAAAAGTTAAAGGTAATTAATTCAAAGGTTGGCCTTTGGAAACAGTGACCCTCTCTGGGCAGCTGATTTTTATTAATTCAATTGCATTATCTCTTTTTGTAGTTTTGGAAAGGACTATTTTGTGAATTTAGGAAAATAAAAATGGTTCTAATCTTTGAAACAGTTGTATATAGAAATATTCACAGTTGGAGAACTTGAAGGGAAAAGAGGCTTCTCATCCAAGCCTTTATTTAGTAGGGTGGTAAAGGTAGGAAAAGTCCAGATGGGCCAGTTCTTGTTTGTGTTTTTAATGGTATTTTAATGGTGTTAGTTGCTGGTTGTCTTTTTCACTTTTTATTCTCCTAGCAAACTCAGCAGGTGTTCAGGCTGGGAAAGATAGGAAATCATCATACCAGAGCCAGCCAAGGCAGCAGCCAAGGGCAGCAGGCAACTAGGGGCCTTGATGTGATCTGAGCTGTCATCAGTAAAGAAACTGTTCAGATTTGGCCCATACAGAGAGTGGAAGGAAGTGAAAACCAGTCTGCATATTCTCCTGGCTTTGTAAAGTACTGACTCTGGGGAAAATTAGTCTTTTCTCATGTTTTTACCACTAACCAGTATGACTTTGAGTAAGTTTCTAAACTTTTTAAGCAGTATTTTCCTCACCTGTATAATGGTGGAGTGGTACAAAAGGCCTGTTTTGTAGGGTTTTGGTAAGGATAAACCAAGACCATGCATTAGAAACCCTTAGCACTACGCCTTGTCTGTGGGGCCTAGTAAAGGTCAGGCGCTTACACGTGCTGGCACTATGCTCTGTGTGGTAACAGAATGACAAGCAGAAATGACACATTCCCTGCCCTTATGGAGCTTACATTCTAGTGGAGGAAGACAGATAATACAGAGAAAGAAAGAATAGCTATAATGGTGGTGGTAAATAAGAAGAAGAAAAATAAAGCAAGGTGAAGGAATACAGAATAGAGAGGGATTTTCAGTAGGGCAACTGGCAGCCCTTACTTGGAGAGCACACTGTGCTTGGCCAGGGGGGCATTCCCAAGCAAGGAAGCTTTTGAGGTCATCCCGAAGTGCTATCAAAATCCGCCCTTTCAACCCCATCCCATTTTAGCAAGAATGCCTTAAGAATTTCAAGTGGGAAAAAAAAAACAAATATGAAAATTCAAGGGACTTCCCTGGTGGTCCAGTGGTTAAGACTCCACGCTTCCACTGCACGGGGTGTGGGTTTGATCCCTGGTCAGGGAACCAAGATCCCACATGCCGCATGGCGCGGCCAAAAAAAAAAGAAAGAAAATTCAAACTTCAGGACCCAAGTCCATGCAAAGGACTTTCTAATTGACATCTTATGCAGGCAGCACTGGTGATCTCATTCATTTTAGTTGAGGTATAATGTTTCATTGTCTTCTCTAACTGGAATAAAACTTAAGTGGTGGAAACTATGATTAGATAAGTGTTACTGTCTTAAAAAGCGATGCTTGCAAGTGATGTTTACTGTGTGCAGAAATCATGTGAGGCATTATGGTAAAAATAACTCCCTCATGTTTTCATATTAGAATTCAAATTATGAGAGTATACAACAGACGGCAAGAAGCATTGCTGAGCAAGCTCATGAGCTGGCCTATGACCCAAATTATATGTCACCTTTTGCACAGTTTGCATGTGACAATGGATTGAATGTGAGAGGTAAGCATTCCTTAGGAAGGTCATAGGGACTAACTGGGGACATAGAGGATGGGAGCATTCTGGGCTGTGGGTGAGGCAAACTACAGCACTGGGGTGAGACTGCTGAGGTGCCCTCTCCCAGCTGTGAGCCCGTGGGAGCAAGGTCAGCAGGCTGTAACACTGAAGGACAGAGCAAGTGCATGTCATCATGTGTTCCCCACAGAGGTGCCCTTCAGAACTGAATTTAATTGGCTGCAGAGGCAGGTGGAACCTGAAGCCCTTTATTGCTGCCACTGCACTGCTTGGACCTGAGCCCCAAAAGCCTCCGAGCTCTGCCTGGACATTCCTAACAGTTTAAACATTCTGCCCTTCATGAGTCTGACATTTCACTTCTCCCTTCCTCTGGCTTTGTGGGACTCATTGACAGTATTTGCCTGCCAAATTGCCATGGCAGGTTTTGAAGATGGAAGTAATGTTAGACTGTCCTTGCCTAAAGAGTCTTCCTATCTACTGAGCGATATGTAACTTTGGGAGCAGGCCAAGTAGCTCAGTCTTGGAGCTCAGATGACATGTTGGTACTAGCATATCAGAACTAGCAGAGTTGGTCAGTTTCTTGCTGGTAGAATCTTATGATATGTAAAGCATTTCTTAGCTGTCCAGGAAATATTCAAATAGAAAAAAGCACATGCCATAGCTGATTGCCAGATTAGAATACAAGACTATTACTAGTTTCAAAACATTGGATATGTTTGTCCAAATTAGGATTGTGGGTATAACATGTAACTTTCTTGTCAGGCAGAATTAATCTTAGCCACATTTTGTCTTTATTATGATTGCTATAAACAGAGGATGTGGTGGTGGCCATTTTAACAGAGCTGTTGTAAAGGAGCAGGGAAGGTTTTTTTTTAAAAGCTTCAATTAAATTACATGTAATTTCTTGGTGCGTTTTAACTATTTATCAAATGGTTTTTTTCCTTTTTTCTGCCAGAGTATATTGACAAACCAAACCTGCCTGAGATACCAGTATTTGTTTCCTAGTACTTATTTATTTAGGCTTACATTTTTTATTGACTTTTCCTTTTAAAATATATAAATACGTTTTCATTTTCATTTTAGGTGGAAAGCCAGATGACATCACTGTCCTTCTCTCAATAGTGGCTGAGTATACAGACTGACTCACCTAGGTGTCAACTCCTGCCTCTCCTTTCATCATCCCAAATTCTCCCCTACCGTGTGTGCTGATCCTGCTGGCAGGACCATGTTTCTTTGCTACTGATCTCAGTGGCCAGTGATGTAAGCCTTTTGCCTGTCTTTTTGAGACCCCATTGAGATCTTTGTTGAGAACCACTACTGTCATTCACTAGCTCATATCTGCCAGCAACATTTGAAGAGAATCAAGATTTGAAGATTGGCCTTCACTTCACATTGTCCTTTCCATGATGGGATGGAGGTTTTCAAAGCCAAAATGTCTATTACTTTTCAAAAACAGTTGAAGTATTGAAAATGAGTAATATTGGTAAAGTGAATTCAAAATTAGAATGTGTTAAAGGGATTTTAAAAGTCTAACACAAATTGTATGTTATGGTACATCTACTAGAAACATACGTTATATATTATCAAAAGATATGTTACACGTGTACTATACAGTCTGTGTTATGATTGGGTGTGGCTTTATGTTTTCATTATAAACTCCTATTTTTCAGGGGCTTATAATCTTGCTCTAAAACATTGTTCTGGATTACAAAATCTTGATCCGGGGAGCTTTTTTTTGGTTACAAGTTGGAAGAAAAATTCAGTTTAGTTCTATGTATGCAAATGTTTCATGGTTTTTAAAAGATGATTAATTGTGCTCCTGTGATGAAAGTTTCAGCAGTTTATTGGTTACTGCATATCACAGGCTGGTGGCCTGATCTGCAGGGGGGTTTGGGGAGACTCCTTACCAAAAATTTTTAATGGAAATATTATTCAAGGTTATAAATTCCTCAAAGCCTACAAATTTAATGTTACAGCTGAAATTCCTCCCAGCTGTCTGATATGATGCCCCTGTGTGGGAGCTTTAGGCCCATAGGCCTGATGGGTTGAGAATGGAACAGCTCTAACTTTGAATTTTGTTGGCCTTTGATGGTCACGCTATACCCCTTTTCTCACTCTCAGACCTGTTGTTAGTAGCCTTGCTTTCTATAGAGCATGTACCAAATTCAGGGAGTCCATGTGGAAAGAACACTGTGGGCAGTGGCACAAGAGTCCACGAGGAAAACTCCTAGTGATGATATGACATTTGCATTTGCCCTACACAGAAATTTAGGGGTTTCTGAATCAAGCTTAATGTTTACAGTTTCCGAATAGCCATCTTGCAGTGTATAGTTTCCTTATAAAATTACCCCACATTCAGTTTTTCCATTATCTGCAAATTCAAACTTATTTTTAAGGTTTGTGTACAAGTCGACTGCTGTAAAGATATATATTTTTGGGTCAGTTTTTTTCCTTCATTAACTTCGTGGTAGAAAAATATATATACTTAGAAATCCTTAAATTAAAGCCATGTTTTATATATGTCAGGTAACATTGGTGTATAGATGAGAATGCAATTAAACCTAATGAGAATCTACTTGAGAATATAGAAAGTCTCTTTCTCTAAAGGAGATACTTACTCCCTGGTTTATTGCATTAAAACTTATGTTTGAGGTTACCTCAACTTGTTTTAAAAGATTTTGTTTTGTGAATTTGTACTGTATATTTGAGTAACTGTCAAGCTTTTGTTTTATTTAAAAATGTTTAACATGTACCATGTACATGTCATTACTATATTTCAATGCATCATGCTTGTAACAGGCATTTCATTTATAATAAGAATGAGTTATTCATTTGTAAGCCGTTCAGTAATTTATCTACTATTCCTAAATTGGCATAATGTTAGATATCTATTTTGAATCACCTTTAATTACATGTCAGAATGCCTTAACTACCCTAACCTGACAAAACAGAATTCTTTGGTAGAGGAGATGGGGGGTGGGGTGGGGGGTGGAGAGAGACTCTGTTTAAATAATGAGAATCCATCGTGCTGTGATAAAACACAGAAGCGTGAGTGGCAAGTGGCGGGGTATTTATTTTGCACAAACTATTTGCAGTCTCTGTGTATTTAAAAAGTAAAGAAAGTTGCATCCAGAAGGGTTTTGTTGGAAGGAATACATTTACACTTGGGCTGACAACTTCAGTTCTTTTGTTGGGTTTTTAATTATTTCTGGTCAGAGGTATGGAGCCTTATGATCTGGATATATTTTGTATTAATTTTCCAATGCATACATTTAATTCCACGTAAGAGCAGTGCTGGTCACATCACTGGCTTTCTCTGCACTCATCTAAACCCATCAAACACAGTCTTCATAAAGGTAGATTGATGGTGGTGTTTTACACAACTCATTTAATCAACTTAGTCTTTTTTGAGAAATGAGCGTTAGAAATTGACAATGTGTTTGTTCCAGGGATGTTGAAAATAGTGGGACAAGAATTGAGTTTCACAGGGGAACTGACTTTGGACCTGGCCTGTAGATTTGGGACACAAAATATTTTCTCTTTTTTTCCCCTGCCCTTTTTGTGTTATGCACTTAATTTTATGACTGTGGGGGTCTGTTGGAGTGCTGCTTAACAAGTAACTTTCCTTCCACTGTCAGTGGTCAGAGGCTGTGTAGTACCCATACTGGAATTTTCCATGTCACAGGACCCAAGTCTTTGTGGGGTGTGCCTGAGATATACCACTTGGTGGGTCTAATTCTGAACTTGATGTGTTAATTGTATTTTAAATCAAGCAGTATAAACACACATATTGATACATTTGCCTCACGTAGTGGACTTTTATAACAAAAGAGAATTTGGATTTCTAATTTACAAATGGCAAATTATTTATCCCTCTCTGGATGCACCAAAGACCAGTAAAGTTTATAGCTTTTCCATCTATATTTATAAAGCAATACTGTATTATAAAAATCAATATTTTTATCACATGCTTGAAATTTTTATTTTGTTCTGTTTTAAAGTGTGCACTCTAAACATATCAGAACCTTATTTCTTCCTGTGAACTTAAGCTGCCTGCGCACAAAAAAGAATTCACCGAATGGATACACAGTAGAGTCCATAGGCTCCTAAAAACTGAAAGAAGAAATGAGGTGGGGAAAACAAGTTACTTGTCCTGAATTACTGTACTGGCTTGACATGGTTGATGGGTACTAAATCACAAAAGAATCCATTCCAGGTGTGCATGTCTGGGAGTTGGGCTGTAACTAGATTAGAAACTAGATTTCGAGCTTTGCATGATGGGCGAGTGTCTTATCACATCGGTTGCATTCGTTCTGGATAGAATAGTAGCCTTCAGTACCGCCTTCAGTACCACCAACATACCACATCATGTAACAAGGCAGTAATTGTGGGATTCACTGAGTCAGTTTTGAGTGTTTTGGAGATTGTAAACAAGATAGGCTAGAACTGTAAATGTTTGTACTTCTGATTAAGTTCATGGTTCCTTGTCACCTTATACCAGCTATCTTTGGTAGAAGCTACAGCATCCAATTTTCCTGGAAACTATCACATTTTTGCATTTAACAAATTTTACAACATTAAAAAACCAAAATCTGCTTATAAAACAGAATGTGAAACAGAAAACATTTGGATTCTATTGTTTAAAAAAATTAAATTCTTTGCAAAATTGAAGTTCAACTAAAAATCGACAGTGTCCATGTCAAAATTTTAACTGTAAGCAGGTAGTTTGTGGCAAAGATGGCTAAATAATGAAGCAAGTCTGAATTTGTGTATACTAATGAGCTGCTTTTTTCTGTTGAGACTATCATTATTTGTCTTACCCAAGAGGCAGTGACCTGAATTGGATGTCTGAAGTATAACTTATGCAGGAATAGTTCTGTAAATACATTTAAATAAACTGTAAAGATATTTAATAAATATAGTATTTATACTAATCTGTGTACTCCTTTTAATTTGAGTAGTAACAAAATAAGACACTGGCCCTTGACATTGATTTTGTTGGTCCCTATCAGGTCCTCATTTCCAAGCCTCTTAGTCTAGCAGTGACTCCATACTTTGTAGCTATCATTTCTGCCTTTTACTAGTTTATTCACTAAGGCTCTTTTTCACCAGCTCATTTACTACATCAGTTTAGCTTCCTCAAAAATTCGTCAAACTGGATTAATAATTGAATGTAACATATAGATGGTTTCCCAGCTGAGAAGCCTTTTGCATCTTCTAAATGGTATGTGAAGTCAAACAAAAATCTGGTGTCATTTAAATTTAGCATTCTGTATCCAAATTCTAAAATCCAAACTATATACAATTTGACAGTGTAACTGCCTTTTACAGACCAGTGCTGCATCTAGGTGATTACTGATGATGATGATGCCTTCACAGCCGAAACTGCCCTGGCCCATTTCAATGAGCGAACCAGAAACTTCATCCTCAGCAAGGAGACCTACAGTTACTCTCGGGTATAAATGTTCTCCATGTAGTCATCTGCATTTATTAGGAATATGTGAAATTCAGTGTTAGTCATCAGTGTAAGCAAAAGATACATAAATCTTTAGCCTACAATGTGAAATTATGTGGGCATTGCCAGTTTCCAAAAAAAGCTTGATGAAAGCCCAGTTTCATTCACTGAGGAACATTTTGGGATGAACTTGAGTTTTTATTAGGTTATTGTGGGTAGCTATGGCTCATTACCAAGCTACAAGAGCCAAACTCATTCTGGTTTTAGTTTGAACTCTGTTCACAGTTCTAAAGTTTACTAATCCACTCAGCCACCTTTGTCTTATTAATTCCTCACAAAATCTAAAGCACAATTGCTTGCCAATTAACATTTCCTTGTGATTTGATGGTTTCACAGGCTTAACAATTAAGGTGTTACAAAAGTCTAGTTTGTCAGGTTATAATTGACTCTAAACAGGTTTGGGAGAGGGAGAGGCACACATCATAAGATGTTATATAACAATATTTCTGTGCCAGATTTTTTATTCTGTGCAGGTAAGAAGCTAATTCTTAAAGAGGCAAAGAACAGAGACATTCATCTTCCATCTCATTCCCCTCCAAACCCAGGCTTTCTTGGCAGTGGAGGCTGCTGTTCTATATCAGATAATACAGAAATAATTTTTTGGCATCACTTCTTTTCTGCATCACACTGCAAAATTTTAAAGTCATATATTTTTACTTAAAATCTTAACAAAATATAGCAAGCAATAGACCAAAAATGTTATGGTATTACATACATAACTTTTTACTATGTCTGAAAGCACCAAAACTCAAATGTTTGCAATCAAACACAGAAGATACCTGAACTCTACAAGCCATATTGATGCACTCAAAATGGCTGCTAAAGAAAGTTTAAATACCTTTATAAAACTGGTAAAGAAAATGCTAAAAACTCTAGTGTGAATGTGCGCTGAATTGAAGAATTCTTTTTTATTTTTTTAAATTTTATTTATTTGGCTGTGTTGGGTTTTCATTGCTCCACGCATGCTTTCTCTAGTTGCGGTGAGCAGGGGCTACTCTTCGTTGTGGTGCACGGGCTTCTCATTGCAGTGGCTTCTCTTGTTGCGGAGCATGGCACGCAGGCTTCAGTAGTTGTGACTCACGGGCTCTAGAGTGCAGGCTCAGTAGTTGCGGCACACGGGCTTAGTTGCTCCACAGCATGTGGGATCTTCCCAGACCAGGGCTTGAACCCATGTCCCCTGCATTGACAGGCGGACTCTCAACCACTGCATCACCAGGGAAGTCCCTGAATTGAAGAATTCTAATGAGCTTTTTCCCTGCACAGAAAACTCTTCTCCCTCCCAAGAAGCATAATGGATTTAAAGCAAATTACATTTACTTGACAAGCAGCTATTTCTAGATATGGTTGTTGTATAAGAAGATGTTTAGAAAACTAGCAGCCCATTATCCATTTCAAGGAAGTCCAAGACAATATCTTCATAGGCTTAAGTGTGAAAATGTGTTTGAGGTGCAAGTGAGCCAGTAAATGGGTAGGGGGCCAGCTCAGCCATCATTGTTAGAATGTGGAAAAACTGCCATTATTCACGTCCTCTTCACTGTCACTTGCTGTTGCCAGACTGTGGAAAGGGTGGTTGAAGTGTTCTTGTTGGTCAGAAGAAACTGCTCCAAAGAACATGCGAGAAAACTGGAGGGGAAAAAAGTAACTGTACTGTTTATTCAAAGCAAGTTAGCGCTCATCAAATACCCCTTTTCAGAAGCTCAGCCAAGGTGGTCTCCCTAACTTTAATAGTGATGGTTCATGAAATACCCAAAACCTTCTTGAGTGGCCCAAAACATCCTAAAATAAAACCCTTCCCTGGACTCCAAAGGCACACAGTGTGGAATCAGTGGTCTGCTTCTGACTACCCTGCCCGAGCCATTGAAACTAACACCAGGGACTTCCCTGGTGGTCCAGTGGCTAGGACTCCACGCTCTCAGTGTAGGAGGCCCAGGTTCAATCCCTGGTCGGGGAACTGGGTCCCACATGCAGCAAATGCAACTAAAGATCTCGCATCCCGCAACTAAGACCCGGCACAGCCAAATTAGTTAATTAATTAATTTTAAAAAGAAAGAAACTAACACTAAGGCTGTGGGAGACAGAGATAAAGGGAGACACTGTAGGCCATCCTGCTCGACTCCATCCATCTTCTCCCCTTTCCCTCCTGCTGCGACAGAAGCAGCTACTCCTGACTAGAGCCAGTCCTTCTCTCCCTGTCTCTGACTCCTAGCCCCTCCCATGCCTCTCCTCTACTGGATAAGAATGTCAGCATTTTAAAATAATCAAATGTCTCTCATTAAAATATATAAATAGCCTCATTCCCTTCCTCCCTCCATCCTTACCTCTGCTGTAGAGTTGTCTACACTTGCTTTCTCCATTTTCTCAATCTCCTATTCTTCCGTCCTATCTAAAAAAGCTCCTGACCCTCACACAGAAGCACTTCTCAAGATGGTCACCAAAAATTGCCAGATCCTTAAGCCAATGACCATTTTCAGTCTCCATCCCACTTGATAGTCACTCTGACACTTTCTTCTCAAACCTTCCTCATGCTGCATTCTCCTGGTTGCTCTCAGACTTTTCAGCTGGCTTGCCCTCTTCTACCCAGCCTTTGAATCAGGGTTTCTCAGCCGTAACACTACTGACATTTGAGGCCTGGTGCTTCTTTGTTGTGAGGGCTGTCCTGCTCATGGGAGGGTGTTGAGCAGCATCCCTTGCCTCTGCCCACTAGATGCCAGTAGCACCCTCCTTCCTGAATTGTGACATCCAGAATTGTCTCCAGACATTGCCCAACGTCCCCTGGCCCTGGTTAAGAACCACTGCTTTAAATGATGGCAGTACTCTCCCCTGCACTCTCTCCCTAGGAACTTTCTTTCACACTGCTGGCAGAAATTACTACATATGTATATGCCGGGGAGTCTCACAGAATTTGAACTTCGTATATCCTACTACCTATTTGATTTCTGCCACTTAACATGTCCAAAATAGAATTCATGATCTTAGTGAGCATTGAACCTGTTGCTCCAGACCTTGATACCTCCTTTTCCCTTAAGCCCCATAACCAATCCATCACAGAGTCCTGCTACTTCTACCTCCTCAATTAGCTGTCTACTTTGGCCACTTCTCTGCATTGCTACTGAATCACCATCTCTCAGATGCCACAACTGAACTTCCATTCTTGCCTCACTGCATCCCATTCTGCACATAGTAGCTGCAACTAAAGTTATCTTTCCAAAATTCAACTCTGGCAGCCCTCCCTGTTAAAATCCTTCAAATACTTTAAATGCCACAGTACTTTATATGGCCGTTTACATGGCTGTTTACATCTGGCATGAATCGGCACTCAGCAATTACTCTAGTTTCATTCACCCTGTGCCATTGTTTCACCCTGGCTATCTGCCTGCTAACCACACTGGTCATCCTCCAGTTCCTTAAAACCAGCACACTCCCTCCATCACAGGGGCTTTTGCACATGCCACACATCCACTTAACTCCCCCCTACTACCTTATCCTTTCCAGTTCAGCTCAAACACCAATTTCAAAGAAGACGTTCTGACCTCCTAGATTAGGTCAGTTCATACCTTAAATCCTCTCAAAGCACCTTAAACTTTTCCTTGATTGAACACAGGTTTTTAAAAATTATCAAATATTTAGTCATGTGACTATTTGTTTAATGTCTGTCTCCCTCCTAGTCTATAATCAAGTTTAGGAATGTTTCTTGTTTATTTTGCATACCATGGTATACCCCACATCTACAACACAAGGCCTTCAACAAATACGTGTGGGAGTTGCAGGGTAGGTAACAAGAATGAATAAGTGAATGATCCCTGTTCTTGGCTCATCCTCACACATCAGAAGGTGAAGATGCCCTCTGCATGGGGCAGTTCTGACAGCAGCTGTTGAACCCTTGCTCCAGATGAAACACCCCAAATTAGCTGTGATACAGTCTGTGGTAGGCAGAATGATGGCCTGCCCGCACCCCCAAAGATGTCCACATCTTAATCCCAGGAGTCTGTGAATATGTTATATCACATGGCAAAAGGGAATTAAGGTAGCAAATGGAATAAAGTTGCTAATCAGTGACCTGGACTATCCAGGTGGGCCCAGTGGACTCACAAGGATGCTTAAATGTGAAAAGCAGGGTTTCCCTGGTTGGCACAGTGGTTGAGAGTCTGCCTGCCGATGCAGGGGACATGGGTTCGTGCCCCGGTCCGGGAAGATCCCACATGCCACAGAGCGGCTGGGCCTGTGAGCCATGGCCATTGAGCCTGCGCATCCGGAGCCTGTGCTCCGCAATGGGAGAGGCCACAACAGTGAGAGGCCCACATACCGAAAAAAAAAAAAATGTGAAAAGCAGAGAAGAGTCAGCATCAGAGTGAAGCAATGTGAAAAGGACTTGACTGGCCGTTGCTGGTTTTAAAGCTGGAAGGAAACCACAGTCAAAGAATGCAGGTGATCTCAAGAAGATAGGAAAGGCAAGAAAGCAGATTCTTCCCTAGAGTCTCCGCAAAGGAACGCAGCCTTGCCAACACCTTGATTTTAGCTCAGTGAGACCCATTTTGGACTTCTGAACTGTAAGATAATTTGTGTTGTCTTAAGCCACTGAATTTGTGGTAATTTTTTATAGCAGCAATAGGAAACTAATACACTGGCTTTGATTTTAATTGGAGGCATAGTCTCAGTTGCTTCTGAAGAGTCTAGTGTTAACCAAGGTCAAGATCCAAAGGCTGGAATTGACCTAATGATAGCATCTGTGTCTCTTCAATGTATAATATCATGTGCAAATAGCTCTTCATAATGCTTACTGTGCTATATTAAACTAAAAACCTACTAGTTTACTTTGGACTTTGAGAGCTGCCCTGAATTTGCCACTGACTTAAGGTAAATGTCATTTGCTACCCCCTCTTTTCCCTACCTACTCTTTGGCCTTTAAATCTTTCATGGCTGGATGATCAAGCCTTTCCCTGGTATATAACAGTCTTCTAATGGAGAAAGTTTATGAATGGCCATACAACTTGGAATTAGTCCAAATCCTATACGAATTGGGTAAGAAGATAAATTATTATAAAAATTTTAAAATAATATTCATATTCTCTTAAAAATAGAACTACCATACAATCCAGCAATTCCTCTCCTGGCTATTTTTCAGAAAAAAACAAAAATGCTAATTCAAAAAGATATCTGCACCCCTATGTTCATTGCAGCCTTATTTATAATAGCCAAGATACAGAAGCAACCTAAGTGTCCACCGATAGAAGAATGGATAAAGAAGATGTGGTGTGTGTACACAGTGGAATATCACTCAGCCACAAAAAAGAATAAAATCTTGCCATTTGCAACAACATCAATGGACCTAGAAGGTATTATGTTCAGTGAAATAAGTCAGAGAAAGACAAATACAGTGTGATTTCACTTATATACGGAATCTAAAAAGCAAAACAAATGAACAAACGTAACAAAACAGAAACAGACTCATAGATACAAAAAACAAACAGGTGGTTGCCAGAGGGGAGGGGTGTGGGGGGATGAGTGAAATAGGTGAGGGAGATTAAGAGGTACAAGCTTCCAGTTACAAAATAAATGAGTGATGGGGATGAAATGTACAGCATGGGGAATACAGTCAACAATATTATAATAACTTTGTATGGTGACTTTGGTCTTTGAAAACTGCCCTAAATTTGCTGTTGACTTATTGTGATCATTTGTAATGTATAGAAATATCAAATCATTATGTTCTGTACCTAGAACTAACATAGTGTTGTAGGTCAATAATACTTCAATTAAAAATATAATAATATAGATATTTCCCCCATTTTGGTGCCCCTGAGAGCTGTGTATAACTTATTGAAAATCAACAATGGAAAAATTGTCATTTGAATATTAGAATATAGTAATACTCCTCTACAACAGTTTAATTTTGAAAATCCCCTTTCCCAAAGTAGAATACTACCATATTATTTATCTTTTTAAATAAGGTGAATTAAAATTGATTTCATTTTGGAATTTTGTGATACTACTTGAGGGATTTTAAAAACTTTCTTAGGCTATCCCAAACTGGGGCTGAAGGTTTGCCAACCACTGGCTGTGCACTAGGAATACAGAGATGAGTAAGACTCAGGCCTGCCCTTGATGAGCTCACAATCTACCTAGTGGAGTAACAAGCATATTTATTAAATTATTACATGACATTAAAAATGAATAAAGCAAACAAAATGATTTGATTAGAATGAGAAGACTTCAAAAAGAGACATATCACTTGAGCTGGGCTTTGAAGGGTGGGTAGGGGTTTGAACGGTGAAAAAAGGAATACTATCACCCCAGACTGTAGGAGCAATAGTATGAACAAAAGTAGGACACAAAAGCATTTGCTGAATGTTTCCACTAAGATGAGGAACTAAGCAAGCATGCCCACTCTCTCCACTGTTAATGTTGTACTAGAGATTATGTGCTAATACAACTGAACAAAAGAGTCAGTTGGAGAGATTAAAGAAGAAATGAAACTATCTCTATATAAAAATGACGTATAGCATGTCTGGAAACCCTGAGAGAATCAATGATAAAACTAATGGAAACAATAAAATAATTCAGCAGGGTAGTAGGATATAAAATTAACACAAAAAAAACCAGTAGCCTTCATATACGCAAACAATAGGCAGTCAGAAAACATAATGGTAGAGAAAACTATTTACAATAGCAGTATAAAAGGTTAAATTACTTAGGAATAAACTTAAATGTGTAAATGTATATGAGAAACATTTTAAGACACTCCTGAGAGACACAAAAGTAGACCTAACAAGTGGAAATATATTGCCTGTGTTTGGATAGAATGACTCAGCATCATAAAGGTGTCTCTTAACATCCCCAATTTAACAGAAATTTAAGGAAATCCCAATTAAAAAAATACCAACAGACTTTTTCTGGAGCTAGATAAGTTGATATTAAAGTTCAAGTAAAAAATACACATTCAGGAATAGCCAGGAAAAACTGACTAAATCTACAAAGGGGTACTAACTCTACCAGACATTAAAACATACTCTGAAGGGCTGGAACTGGACCTCACGGGAGGAAATGAGAAGATTTTATTAAATACCCTAGGGAAAGTCCCTGAATGCCATTCCAAGGGGTTTAGGTGAAATCCTATGGGCGAAGCAGAATGATCCAAGAGACAATAAAAGCAGGAGAGTGATGTATAACAATAACTAACATTTAATGAGCACTGACCATGTGCCAGCTCCATGTATTAGCCCAATTAATTTTCACAACAATTCAATTGGGTAGCATTATTATTATTCCCATTTTACTAACAGAAAGAAAACTGAAGCAAAGATAAGTAACTTATCCAAGTTACACAGCTAGTAAGTGGCAAGACAGAGATTCCAACCCAGAAACTCTAGAGCCAGTGCTCTGGAGTCCTATACCTCATTGTAAATATAAGGTCTCAAAAGAATCTTCTGGTACACTGTGGAGGAAACCAGAGTGGAGGAGAATGGAGGCATGGAGGTCAATCAGAAGGCCCACCGTAGTTCATATAGAAGATGATAATGGTCTAAATTATTTACCCATAATGTAATTTCATTTTTGCAGGAGTTAAGGCAAATAATTCCCTTTAAAAATAGAACTTTCTTTTTAGAATTTAAGTGACATGATAGGAAATTTGAAGAAAAGAGTGCTGTAACGGTACTCATGGAGCTTACAGCTCTAAATGTCACTTTCCCTAGTGAGGAAATTGGCAATCTTAGTGAATTTCAGGGAAGTGAAGCAGCAGGAAAATGTATTCCTGTTGCTGCCTGCGAAAAAGTAAGCACAATATGTGTGACCAAAAAACAGGACGAGGAAAATGTTTCTGTATAATGAAAAGACAGATTTCAGTTTTCACTTTATGGCCAAGCTAGTAATTCACGAGAAGAGAAAATTGCCATAAGTGCCAGGCATATAACAGGTATTCAATAAACACTGTGGCATCAAACTGAATAATAAGTGGAGTTTACTATCCAATTTTACTAGACTTTTAGTCTTCATACAGTGTAAGTAGTGACTTTTAGTAACATTATTTCTCCTTAGAGTTATTTCTAACTCTAAGAAACTCATATTTCCAAACCAATAATAATAACAACAGCAAAACAAGCTTGAATAAAACATCAATATAAACATGTAAAACAGGGACTATCATTATTTGATACTTCTAATAAATTATGTTTATCTTCAGTGGATTTCTTAAGGTTTAACACTATAGCATTTTGTGAAGTTTATCATCCATCTAGTAAAATGTTGGTAACATAATAATGTTCTTAACTGGGACACCACTATGAAGGAATTTGTGATGTTTGTTGTGATGAAGTTTACATTTGTACTACCATGAATAAAGGATTTCCCAACCAAACTTGAAAAATAAAATTAGAAGGACATGTATTTTAGAAAGCAAAGTATATGACTTTAGCATATTATATTTTGTATTCAAAGATAAGTATGCTATAAGAAATCATAATTTATTCTTTAAAACAAGTGACTCAAATTTCTATTTGAATATACTTTGTTAGAATTACTCAATGAGCAATTTAACTATTTTGTATTGACATTCTGTAAATCAGCCTTTTCTCCATGTCAGACTGGTTTCACCTCTCCCCTAGCAAAAAATAATAAAATTAATTTCCCGGATATTGGGGGTGGGCTGAGGCAGGGAGATTGCAAAGGGAGACGGATGACGAGAGTTCTTGACTGAGATGCAGTTGTGTCTCAGTGTTTTTCTTTTACCTTCCTGAGATGTGAAGATCCTGGTACTTCCTCCGTGTCACTGACACTGCTTTCTGGTACTTCACTAATGTCTCTGTTCGCTCTTTCCGTTAATGGGCTGCCACGGTTTTCCGATGAAGAGACTTTCGTGCGAGTCTCAGAATAAAGCCTTTTGGGTACTGCTTTTCTCGAGATATACTCTGCATCCTTGCTGGTTACATTTTTACCAGCCTCTGAATTTGAATGTATCAGCTCTGACCTGAGGTATTAATAGAGATTAAATGAATGAACTGTTTACTTTGAAAGATATATTTTTATATAACTAATGGATCAATGTGGGATGACAATAACACTGGTTTAGGGAATATACTGAAATAACATTGAACTAATTGTTGAAAGTTAAGATTTACATACATGATTATTTAGAAATTCTCTTGACAGATTCAGATTTTTCAGTAAAACAACCCAATGTATATGAGACAATCTTGTGACACGGTAATAGGGCGAAGTTAGAAAAAAAGTCAAATAAATTACAGTATATCTGTATGATAAAATTGTATAGAGTCATTAAAAATCATGTTTCCAAGTTATTATCAACAATACTGGAAAATGTTCACAATATAATATTTTGTGGGAAAAAACAGAATACAAAACTACATATGCTATATGACCCAATCTTGTTTTAAAATGCAACTGTATGCAAAATTAGAAGTCTGAAAGAAAACACCGTGTGCCAAATATTAACAGTGGCTATCGCTAGATGGTAAAATTGTCGGTGTTTTTTAATTTATTCTTTGTACTTTCCTGCATTTTCCAAATTTCCCATAGTAAGTTTATGTTACTTTTACAATGAAGCACCTTCCACCAAAAAAAAAGTTATTAAGAGACAAAAGGGGGAACTCCCTGGTGGTCCAGCAGTTAGGATCCGGTGCTTTCACTGCCGTGGCCCAGGTTCAATCCCTGGTTGGGGAACTGAGATCCCTCAAGCCGCGCAGCGCAGCCGAAATTAAAAAAAAAAAAAAGAGAGAGAGACAAAAGGAACAAAAGAAAAGCAATGGCTGTTTCTCTCTCTAAGAAAGAGAGTTCTGGGTAGTGAATACAAACTTTCCTGTGAACCTTAACACTATATCACTCCTAAAAAACAACTACTGAAAATGGAAATGAGTTTTAGGTAACGACAAAGATAAACCAGGCAGTCCTGTTAAATTGTGATCATAAGAGAAAAAGCAAATATCTAGTGAAAGATGGGTGATATTTCTCTGTTACAGTTAGGTCTTCCTGGAGCTTTCCTGATTCAATTAAAATTTCTGACCTTCTAATGTTTTCATCCTCAATTGTTTCCTAAATGAATGCCATTGAATTATTTCAGAATAAGACTGCAATGGCTTTATCCCAACCAATAAAGACATTAAAACATGGCCTTACCTTTTTCGTTTTTGTGAAAGACACAGTGATTGTGGAGAAGATGCTCTACTTGGCTCATCAGCTAATGTAGCCAAAATAAAGTTGGCTTCCAATAACATATCGTCAATACTTAAAGCCATGGGTCTAAAAAAGGCAAAGTAAGAGCAAACATCACACTCACACTCATTTTCTGATGGACATTGGGAAAACATTAAAAAATGATAATTTTGGAGTAAAAAGAAACAGTAAAAGTCTTGTCTTTTCACAAATCGAGACAGTCCTAAGAACTAAAAGTGTCCTTAGAAATCATCACATCCAATTTCATAAAACACATTCATCCTAGCCCAATCTCTCTGAAATTTTAGTTCTGAAATATCATATAAAGTACCATAGTTTCATAGAGATTTAACTTGTTTAAGCCATGTATAATTTTCTAATTTGGCAATTTATTCAGTATGTCAAGTTTATAAATGTTTTTACTCTTCAGAATAATATATCTTTCTAAATCAAGTTACCAATAAAAAGAACTCTAGGTTATGACATCTTTCAAAATTTTAGTTTGATAAGTGTTGCTAGTAAAGTTAAGGAATTCCTGAGGTGTGAATTAATTTCAAAGTGAACCAAAGGGTTTTATTATTAATGTATGACAAAAGAAAAAGAAACAAACTCAGAAATTTCCCAAGGACCTACTTCCCAGGAAAATCAAAATGAATGGCTATAGGAGCATGTGTAGCTTCTGAAAATGTCAGCATTCCCTGAAAGGAAAAAAAGGGGGAAAATGTGAAATCTTTATTTTAAATTGCCATTGATAATTTTAATTGGACACAAATTTTGGTTTACCTTCAGTTCTTTGAAGCAAAATGTTATTTCAGTGTTGACTCCAATTTGATAGAAGTCAAACTCATCTGGCCCAACAAACATCTCACTGTATACAGAATTGGTCAAATCTGCTCAATGTTATAGGAAAGTAAAGAATAAAATTAGTTCCAGTGGTATTTGTTAAATTTTGATAAGAAAATAAAGCATAAATGATAAGTTAAAAATAGCCACAAATTCTCTGACATTCCTTCATTGAGAGGTGGGGTATATGTCTATGTCCCCTCCCCTTGAATCTGGGGTGAGTGGGCTCTTCATCTGCTCCCACCAATAGGATATGGTGGAGTGACCTGGTGCTAGTTTCTGGTCTGGGCCCAGGCCTTAAGAGACTGGCAGCCTCCACTTCTTCAATCCCACAAGCCACACAGGGCAGCCAAAAAAAAAAAGTAAAAATCAACTTAGAATGGGAGAAAATATTTGAAATCATATATATGAAAAGGGGAGAAAAATAAAAAGACAAATAACTCAAGTGAAAAATAAGGGATGTGAACAGACATTTCTCCAAAGAAGATATACAAATAAGCAATAAGAACACAAAAAAAGATACTCAACATCATTAGTTGCTAGAGAAATGAAAATCAAAACCACAATAAGACAACACTTCACACCCACTAGGATGGCTATCGTCCAAAAGACAGACAGTAACAGAGGTGTTGAATTTTTTCCCCCAAAGGTGTTGAATTTTGTTCTCTAATATTTTATTAAACTTTTATGTGCATTTTTTAAAATGAAAATATGATGATACTATGCATACCATTTTATAATCTATTCAATAATGTATCCTGACTATTTTTCCATGTCAATAAGTACATTTTCCTAATTATTTATGTGTGTTGGTGTTTTGTGTTTTCCACTACAAAATTAACTTCAATAAACATCTTTGACATACACACCCAGAGAGAAAGAAATGTATATATACACACACACAAGACTTCTTTTTTTTTTTTTTGGCCACGCCACATGGCTTGCAGGATCTCAGTTTCCCGACCAGGGCTTGGACCCAGGCCACAGCAGCGAAAGCACCGGACCCTAACCATTAGGCCACCAGGGAACTCCCAAGACTACTTTTAATAGCTTCACAGTATTTCACTAGACCAATCTCCTGTTGTCAGATCTAAGTTATATAGAAAAAGATGAACCAAACTATTGAGTACTTGTCTCTAGACAGTGGGATTTCAGGTGACTTTATTAGTGCTTTTTATGTGTTTTTAATTTTCTTCAATGAACATGAATTATGTAAGTGTAAGAACAAAGGAGAAATGGTATATATATTTTAAAAGGACCAAACAATACCTTACAAATACCTTCATCTCAATCAAGAAGGCTCATGTCATGACTTGTGTTTGCTGCGGGCGGCGGGGTGGGGGGGTGTCACTGGATTGGGAGATTGGGACTAGAAGATGGAAACTATTATATAGAGAATGGATAAACAACAAGGTCCTACTGTATAGCACAGGGAACTATGTTCAGTATCCTGTAATAAACCATAATGGAAAAGAATATGAAACAGAATATTAAAAAAATTAATTTAAAAAAAAGAAGGCTCATGTCACTCCCAGTGTGCTGGCGTAGAGTAAGTTCAATAATAAAGTTAAACAATTGGGTCCCCAGTCAACCATAACTACTCATTAGAAAGCTTCTTACAAGGGACAGTGTCTGAATAAATGGCCATTTATTCAGAGATGGCATTATGAATATAAAACAGACCCTTTCACTAGCCAAGCATATATTTTCCAGATCATGCACCCCTGAGTGCCAAAACAGAATGCTAGATGGGACTTTGAGAGAAGCAATAAGAGCACAGTGGTAATGAGACTAAGCCCTGGAGCCTGACAGTCTATATTCAGATTATAATCCACCACTTATTAACTATGTGACAGCAGGCAAGCCACTTAGTTTCTCTGTGCTTCATATTCTTCATATAGAAAATGTAAACTAATAGTACTTACATCACAGACTTGTTACAAAGATCAAATGGATTCAGAAATGTAAACCATTTAGAACAGAACCTGGCACAAACTAGACCCTGCAAAGTCGTCTGACCCAACTTAAGCCCTGGTTATACTGGTTTTTCACTTCAAAATAATGTTTCTTCCTTTGTATTCTTTCTTTACTGCTATCACCAAAAAAAAAAAAAAAAAATCCAAGGTCAAAGAGTCTCAGACAAGTGGTGCCCATAATACCCTAGTAAATTTCCTTAATAGCAAAACTCCTGACTTAATCATGCTTTAGTTTCCCCATTCCATCTGTATAACTCTTAGAAGAGCTGACTTAATATTCACGTTGGGGCTTCCCTGGTGGTGCAGTGGTTAAGAATCCCCCTGCCAATGCAGAGGACACGGGTTTGAGCCCTGGTCCAGGAAGGTCCCACATGCTGCAGATCAACTAAGCCTGTGCACCACAACTACTGAGCCCACGTGCCACAACTACTGAAGCCCACGCACCTAGAGCCCGCGCTCCACAACAAGAGAAGCCACAGCAATGAGAAGCCCATGCATTGCGAGGAAGAGTAGCCCCCACTCACCACAACTAGAGAAAGCCCGCGCACAGCAACAAAAACCCAACGCAGCCAAAAATAAAACAAATAAATTTATAAAAAATAATATTTCATTCATTAAGAAATATTCATATTTTCTGTCCTATATATTTGCCATCTGGAATATCTTACATTTCTAACTTAAAGTTACTTTTCCTTTTTTTTTTTTTTTTTTTTTTGCGGTACGCGGGCCTCTCACTGTTGTGGCCTCTTGCGTTGCGGAGCACAGGCTCCGGACACGCAGGCTCAGCGGCCATGGCTCATGGGCCCAGCCGCTCCGCGGCATGTGAGATCTTCCCGAACCGGGGCTCGAACCCGTGTCCCCTGCATCGGCAGGCGGACTCTCAACCCCTGCACCACCAGGGAAGCCCTACTTTTCCTTTTTATGTGGTCAAAGATCATCTCAACTGGATTGCTGGCCTCTTAATTTTTCTTTATGCTAAATACAAAGGATGAGAAATAGACCTTAAAACTTTAACTGAAAAAATATTTTTCTCGGTAACCATTCTAATTTTATTTTTTTAATACATTTATTTATTTATTTATTTTTGGCTGTGTTGGGTCTTCATTGCTGCGTGCAGGCTTTCTCTAGTTGCGGAGAGCAGGGGCTACTGTTCCTCACGGTGCACAGGTTTCTCATTGCGGTGGCTTCTCTTTGTTGCGGAGCACAGGCTCTAGGCATGCGGGCTTCAGTAGTTGTGGCACTCGGGCTCAGTAGTTGTGGCTCATGAGTTAGTTGCTCTGCGGCATGTGGGATCTTCCCGGACCAGGGCTTGAACCTGTGTCCCCTGCATTGGCCCAGTGGTTCTTAACCACTGTGTAACCAGAGAAGTCCCATTCTCCTAATTATAAAACAATCTGAATTTCAAAGTCAAGTATTTTAATTACTGATTGTGACAAATTTCTCAGGTTTCTTAAAAATTTTAATGATCTTTCTACATTTTACTGCCTTTTAGACGAGAAAAAGTATTATGTCACTAATATTTACTGTATAACCGTACAGTTATCAGGAAAGCCAGGAAGTAATATTCCATCAAAGCACAGTGACAGATATAATCCTTACCCATTGATTCCTCATTAGAACTCTTAATGCAAACGTTCAGTGGAGTAACAGCAAGAGTAACTTCCTCTTGACTCGATGTAAAAAGAACAGTTGCCTCAGCAAGCACTCTATAAAATGTAAGGAACAGTAGTACATTATTTGAAGAACAAACAAAGAAATTATCATATTAAATGGGACTCATCTTTAACCTGGAAATAAATAGGTTAATTGTCCTGGATTTAGAAAAATCTACCCAAAAGACCTATCTTCATTCTTCTATATGAGCTGGTATATTTTTAGTATATCTTAAAATTACAACATTAGGAATCCCCTGGCGGTCCAGTGGTTAGGACCCGGCACTTTCACTGATGGGGGCTGGGATCAATCCTTGGTCAGGGAACTAAGATTCTGAAAGCCGCTCGGCTGCAGCCAAAAAAAAAGAAAGAATTACAACATCATTTGAAGGCCAAGAGAATAGCAAAATATAGTCTAAGTAAAACATGTGAAAACTGCAGAATAAACCAAACACTAGAATAAAATATCTTTAATGCTATGCTTTCACATCCCCAATACATTTTTTAACAAAAATGACCTGGGATCATACTCCTAAGGGAGATAGTAGAAAATGGAGATGTTCAAACAGAACTGGGGTGAACTATGCTGGAGACGCAGTCGAGGGGTAGAGGTTTACAAGCAGTCTGCTGCCTGTATTCTCTTTCCCTTTGTCACTTGTCCTAGATTATTAACTATTTCTTTCAAGGTTGTCCTGACATCCCAAATGTCCTTTCATCCTGGGCTCCCTTTTTTTTTTTTTTTTTTTTGCAGTACGCGGGCCTCTCACTGTTGTGGCCTCTCCCGTTGTGGAGCACAGGCTGCGGACTCGCTGGCTCAGCGGCCATGGCTCACGGGCCCAGCCGCTCCGCGGCATGTGGGATCTTCCCGCACCGGGGCACAAACCCGTCTCCCATGCATCGGCAGACGGACTCTCAACCACTGCGCCACCAGGGAAGCCCTGGGCTCGCTTTTTAAAAACACCTTTATTGAGATATAACTCACGTTCTACACAATTCACAGATTTAAAATTGTTTGATTTGCATTTCCCTAACAACAAATGGTGTTGATCATCCTTTTCATGTACTTGTTGGCCATTTGCATACATTCTTTGGAAAAATGTCCATTCAAATCCTTTGCCCATTTTTTAGTTAGGTTACTTATTATCTTTTTATTATTGCATTAAAAGTTCTGGCCTATTTTTTGTTTATTTTGTTTTGTTCTTCATTGCTGCGCACAGGCTTTCTCTAGTTGCGCCGAGCCAGGGCTACTCTTCGTTGTGGTGCGCGGGCTTCTCATTGTGGTGGCTTATCTTGTTGCGAAAGCACGGGCTCTAGGCACGTGGGCTTCAGTAGTTGTGGCACGTGGGCTCGGTGGTTGTGGCTCACGGTCTCTAGAACGCAGGCTCAGTAGCTGTGTTACAGGGGCTTAGCTGCTCCACAGCATGTGGGATCTTCCCGGACCAGGGCTCAAACCCATGTCCCCTGCACTGGCAGGCGGATTCTTAACCATTGTGCCACCAGGGAAGCCCTGGCCTATTTTTTAAATTGAGGTGAGGTCAGATAAAAATGAGATTCTTACAATTTCTGTAATGTTAGTGTTAACCTGCTAATAGACATTAGATTAGCAGAGTTTCTCAATGCCAAAATGTCAGGAACACCTACCAAATTAATCTGGAAACTTTTCCAGTGTTAAGGGAGAGGTGTTGTACAAGATACTAAACAACCTGATACCAGAAATGACAATATGAATGTGCAATTCAAAAAGGAAGAAAAATACAAATTGCTAATAAATATATGAAAAGATGCTCAAACTCCCTAGTAATAAAATAAACACCAAAAAATGACTTCTTTTATATTAAAAAAAAAGACTATGTCTTCCATAATAGGAGTTTCCTTCTCTCTTTCTCTCTCTCTCTCTCTCTCTCTCTCTCTCTCTCTCTCTCTCTCTCCTCTCTCTCTCTCTCTCCCTCTCTCCCTCTCTCCCTCTCTCCCTCTCTCTCTCTCTCTCTCTCTCTCTCTCCTCTCTCTCTCTCTCTCTCTCTCTCTCTCTCTCTCTCTCTCTCTCTCTCTCTCTCTCTCTCGTTACCAGGTACCATGTTGTGAGGACAATCGGCCAGCCTACAAAGAGGCCTGCATGGTGAGGAACTGAGGTCTACCAGCAACCACATGGGTGAGCTTAGAAGCTGACTTTCTGAGGCCTCCCACAGTCATGTCAGTGAGCTTGGGAGTGAAATTCTCCAAGTTCAGCCTTCA
Source organism: Stenella coeruleoalba (assembly GCF_951394435.1). Lineage (NCBI taxonomy): Eukaryota > Metazoa > Chordata > Mammalia > Artiodactyla > Delphinidae > Stenella > Stenella coeruleoalba. The sequence goes on from NC_137160.1 coordinate 81,227,435, forward strand.
GATGAGACCACAGCCCTGGCTGATGGCTTGACTTCAACCTCATGAGAAACCTTGAGCCAAAAGCACCCAGCTAAGTCACACTTATTATTTTGAAGTAATAAATGTCTGGGTTTTTTTAAAGCTTTAAGTTATGGGGAAATTTGCTTCACAGAAATAGGTAACTAATACACTATCTTATGCACTACTAGCAGCATTGTTTGTGATGGCAAAAAGTCGGAAACAACCAACTTTTTCACAAATAGGGTAATGTGTAACTAAATTATGGTTCACTCATACAAGTAAAAATTATGCAATCATTAAAAAGAATAAAATTGATTTAACTAGGGCTTCCCTGGTGGCACAGTGGTTGAGAGTCCGCCTGCCGATGCAGGGGACACGGGTTCGTGCCCTGGTCCGGGAAGATCCCACATGCCGCGGAGCGGCTGGGCCTGTGAGCCATGGCCGCTGAGCCTGCGCATCCGGAGCCTGTGCTCCGCAACGGGAGGGGCCACAGCAGCGAGAGGCCCGCGTACCGCAAAAAAAAAAAAAAAAAAAAAAAAAATTGATTTAAACTGACATAGACACTAAAAAAGGAAGTTGCCAAACAATAAGGATAGTAGGACATTTTCTTTTAAAAAACTATGTATGTGTCTAGTAGGTGATATAAATTTGAGAGAGAAGGAGAAAAAGAGAGAAAGAAAGATATCCATAGCTATAGGGAAAAAGAAAGTTATAGAAAGACTGGCTATAAATAGAAGATGATATAGAAGGATTACACCAAATTGTTAATAGATGTTAAACCCCTGCCAAGTGGGATATATGTGGCAAGTAGAGGAGAAAGACTTCCATTTTTCATCTCTGCACTCTTCTATAAATTTTAGATGTATTGCAAGGAGCATGTATTTCTTTTGTAATTTAAAAAACAATAAGGATAAAATATCTTTTGGCTTACAAAGTAATTAATGTTTAAGCTACAGCTTAACTGAAAAATTGAGTACCTTTCACTGACAAATATGTCCCACTCATTCTCTAGAAAAAACAAACAAACAAACAAACACTTAGGGATAAAATCAGCTCATGTAAAAAGTGTTAAAATTTCCTCATGCTGTGTGTGTTAAGACTCAGATAGAAGGAACCATATAAATGCAAAGTATTATTAGATAATATATTTTTCTCTTAATACCACTTGATGTAGAAAGCCACTGATGGGATACTTCTAGAACATTTTGGCCACTAAATTATTATTTCTACCACTAGGCAGTTATTATTATCTACTTTTACCTTTCTCAAGGTTTCCTCTTGATCCTTTAAGGTGATTTCTACAAGTCCAGTGTTAGCTTAAAAAAATGTAACTGATTTAAAAGCTCTAGGCTATTAATTCTTTACTCTGTGACCATAATATATTCAGAAAAATAAAAATAAACAACAGAGAACTCATTACCTTGGTTGAATCACTAGTGTATTAGAACACATATTCTTTTCAAAAATAACTTGCAAAGGCTGACTTTCTTGAAAACACAAATTATGAATCCTTTTAATACCTTAAAAATAATAAAGCAACCCGTTAATAATTTTAAGTGCAAAATTAACAGATTTTTTAAGGTCTTTAAGTTTCAGAGCCAGATTAAAATAATAAAATTAAAGTAATATTTAATATCTGACAGGTGCACAAAGCTTACAAGAAGCACTATCCCTTAATGCATGTGTTTATCGCTCCCTAGTGGACACCATGTAACATGTCACACCCTCCAACCAATTAGGCAGTAGAGTTCCCACATTCTTTTGAAATACAGGTAATTTCTTAAATTGTGTGTAAAATAGTAATTGCCCACTACAGATCATATGTCTATGATTCTTTTTCAGTATTTTTCATCCAAACTGATATTTTTGGATGGGAACTTTAAAAGTAAAACGTGAGCATCCGGTCTGTGAATTCTTTCCCTCTGAGAGGAGGAGAGGAGTGTGGAGCAATAATGGCTACGGCCCAATGTACCGGCAACTGCAGGATATGTTGTACGTACATTACCTCTGATCCTCACAATATGCCTATGGGATAGGTACTTGATCTCAGAAGAGGAAAGTATAGCTCTAGCTCTGTTAAATGACTTCAAGGCTATGCTGTTTTAACAAGTATAGCTAGAATTTGAATCTAAGTTTGCTTTATCTCTCTTTTTTTTTTCTGAATCTGAGTTTGAATATGGAGCCCGTGTAATAAAATCCAGGTGGGCTATAACTTTCTACAGCATAATAATGTTATAATAAGAATCAAAAGGATTCACTATAAACATTTCTGAACTTATTTTTTAACTGAATTAATAACAACAGCAATATTTATTATTTTCATAAATATTTACTGAGCTCTTACTATGTACAAGGCTGATCAGTTTTTCTTTTCTTTTGTTTTGTTGGGTTTTTTTTTTTGACCGCACAGTGAGGCATGTGTGACCTTCGTGACCAGGGATCGAAACTGTGCCCCCTGCATTGGGAGTGCAGAGTCTTAACCACTGGACCGCCAGGGAAGTCCCTGACCACTTAGTGTTTTTTTTTTTTTAATTAATTAATTATTTTTTTGGCTGTGTTGGGTCTTTGTTGCTGCATGCGGTCTTTCTCTAGTTGCGGCGAGTGGGGGCTACTCTTCATTGTGGTGCGCGGGTTTCTCCTTGCGGTGGCTTCTCTTGTTGCAGAGCATGGGCTCTAGGTGTGCAGGCTTCAGTAGTTGTGGCACACGGGCTCAGTAGTTGTGGCTCACGGGCTTAGTTGCTCCGCGGCATGTGGGATCTTCCCGGACCAGGGCTCTAATCTGTGTCCCCTGCATTGGCAGGCGGATTCTTAACCACTGCGCCATCAAGGAATTCCTGATCAGTTGGTTTTTAATGGATAACAAACCACAAAATTTAATCAGAAATTTAGTGGCTCAAAATAACAAACATTTGTTATTTCTAACAATTCAGCTGAGCGGCTCCTCTGGTTTGGGTTGGCTTAGCTGTGGCTGGATCATTTTGAATGGCCTCATATTCATATCTGGGGCCTCACAGTTGGGACAACAGGGACAGCCGGGATGGCTGGGGCCTCTCACCACATGGTCTCCTATCTTCCAGGAGTCTTCGCTGGGCTGTGCTTATTCTCATGCTGATGAAAATGTTCTTAGTTTAACAGTGGAAGCTGACAGGCCTCTTGAGGCCTAGGCTCGGAACTCACACAACATCACTTCTAGTGCATTCTATTGATATAAAAGCAACTCCAAGGCCAGCTGAGATTCAAAGTAGGGAAACACACAGGGATGAATTTGGGAGCTGTGGACTAGCAAAGAACAACTCAGACAAAAATTTCTGACCTCACAGAGCTTACATTCTAGCGAAGGGAGGCAAACAATAAGAAAATCAAAAGCAGTACTTCCCTGGTGGTCCAGTTGTTAAGACTGCGCTTTCACTGCAGGGGGCACAGGTTTGCTCCCTGGTTGGGGAACTAAGATCCTGCATGCCGTGCGGTGCAGCCAAAAAAAGAAAAAGTAAAATAATTGGTCTGTCACATAGTGATAAGTAGCACAGGAAAAAAGGAAAGCTGAAAGGGGGCTGGGGAGTGCCGGTGGTGGTGGGCAGCAATTTCAAATAAGGAGGTCAAGAAAGACCTCATGGAAAAAATGCCATTTGAGCAAGACTGAAGGAGGTCTTTGAAAGAGCCAGCCATGTGCTATCTGGAGGAGCTTGCTAGGCAGAGGGAACAGGGACCCAGCCTGGGACTCCCAGATCATGTGGTATCTTACTGGCCATTGTAAGATCTTCGGCTTTTACCTTGGGTAAAATGGTGAGCTTTTTGAGAGTTTTAAGCACTGGAGTAACATAATCTGACCTATTTTAAAGGGATTACTGTGGCTACTATTTTGGGAAGACACAAAGCTCAAAAGTTGGCATATCTTACCTATTTTAAAAAATATTTTCAAGTTACTTTTAGATGGATAGGTAATAGAAGGTAATAGATGTACATGGTATAAAATTCAAAAGATACCAAAGAATAGACAGTGAAAATAAGTCACCCTCCACCTCTGACTCCTGCCACCCCAGTACCCTACTCAGAGGTAACTACGGTTACCAGTTTCTTAGGTATTCTTCAGAAATAGCCCATGCATATACAAGCACAATCATATCTCTATAACAAATACCTGACTTGGGTGAATGTTCTATTGGCATTGCCGAGGATGTCCAAGCTGAGAAATGCCTTATTTCTTTGTCATCCCTGATGCTTTTTTTCTTGCTACTTGCTTCCTTCCCCTTTTTCCTTAACACACGCTAAACACACGCTAAACACACGCTAAACACTTGCTTAACACACGCTAAACACTTTCCTTAACACACGCTAAACACTTCCTTCCCCTTTTTCCTTAACACACACTAAACACTTGCAGTCTATACCTTTGACCACACTGCTCCCTCATCATAGAATGCCTTCCCATTTCTGACTATTAGAAATTTAGCCCAGGACCAGATGCCTTCACAGGCAAATTCTGTCAAACATTTAGAGAAGAGCTAACACCTATCCTTCTCAAACTCTTCCAAAATATAGCAGAGGGAGGAACACTCCCAAACTCATTCTACGAGGCCACCATCACCCTGATACCAAAACCAGACAAAGGTGTCACTAGGAAAGAAAACTACAGGCCAATATCACTGATGAACATAGATGCAAAAATCCTCAACAAAATACTAGCAAACAGAATCCAACAGCACATTAAACGGATCATACACCATGATTGAGTGGGGTTTATCCCAGGAATGCAAGGATTCTTTAATATATGCAAATAAATCAATGTGATACACCATATTAGCAAATTGAAGGAGAAAAACCATATGGTCATCTCAATAGATGCAGAGAAAGCTTTTGACAAAATTCAACACATTTATGATAAAAACCCTCCAGAAAGTACGCATAGAAGGAACTCACCTCAACATAATAAAGGCCATACATGACAAACCCACAGCCAACATTGTTCTCAATGGTGAAAAACTGAAACCATTTCCACTAAGATCAGGAACAAGACAAGGTTGCCCACTCTCACCACTATTATTCAACATAGTTTTGTAAGTTTTAGCCACAGCAATCAGAGAAGAAAAAGAAATAAAAGGAATCCAAATCAGAAAAGAAGAAGTAAAGCTGTCACTGTTTGCAGATAACATGATATTATATAGAGAGAATCCTAAAGATGCTACCAGAAAACTACTAGAGCTAATCAATGAATCTGGTAAAGCAGCAGGATACAAAATTAATGCACAGAAATCTCTTGCATTCCTATACACTAATGATGAAAAACCTGAAAGAGAAATTAAGGAAACACTCCCATTTACCAGTGCAACAAAAAGAATAAAATACCTAGGAATAAACCTACCTAAGGAGACAAAAGACCTGTATGCAGAAAACTATAAGACACTGATGAAAGAAATTAAAGATGATACCAACAGATGGAGAGATATATCATGTTCTTGGATTGGAAGAATCAACACTGTGAAAATGACTATACTACCCAAAGCAATCTACAGATTCAATGCAATCCCTATCAAACTACCAATGGCATTTTTCACAGAACTAGAACAAAAAATTTCACAATTTGTATGGAAACGCAAAAGACCCCGAATAGCCAAGCAATCTTTTTTTTTTTTTTTTTGGCAGTACGCGGGCCTCTCAGTGTTGTGGCCTCTCCCGTTGCGGAGCACAGACTCTGGACGCACAGGCTCAGCAGCCATAGCTCACGGGCCCAGCCACTCCGCGGCATGTGGGATCTTCCCGGACCAGGGCACAAACCTGTGTCCCCTGCATCGGCAGGCGGACTCTCAACCACTGCGCCACCAGGGAAGCCCTAGCCAAGCAATCTTAAGAAAGAAAAGTCAAGTCAAGGAATCAGGCTCCTTGACTTCAGACTATACTACAAAGCTGCAGTAATCAAGACAGTATGGTACTGGCACAAAAACAGAAATATAGATCAATGGAACAGGATAGAAAGCCCAGAGATAAACCCACACACATATGGTCACCTTATTTTTGATTTGAAGGCAAAAACATACAATGAAGAAAAGACAGCCTCTTCAATAAGTGGTGCTGGGAAAACTGGACAGCTACATGTAAAAGAATGAAATTAGAATGCTCCCTAACACCATATACAAAAATAAACTCAAAATGGATTAAAGACCTAAATGTAAGGCCAGACACTATAAAACTCTTAGAGGAAAACATAGGCAGAACACTCTATGACATAAATCACAGCAAGATCCTTTTTGACCCACCTCCTAGAGAAATGGAAATAAAAACAAAAATAAACAAATGGGACCTAATGAAACTTAAAACCTTTTGCACAGCAAAGGAAACCATAAACAAGACGAAAAGACAATTCTCAGAATGGGAGAAAATATTTGCAAATGAAGAAAATATTTGCAAACGACAAGGATTAATCTCCAAAATTTACAAGCAGCTCATGCAGCTCAATATCAAAAAAACAAACAACCCAATCCAAAAATAGACAGAAGACCTAAATAGACATTTCTCCAAAGAAGATATACAGATAGCCAACAAACATGTGAAAGAATGCTCAATATCACTAATCATTAGAGAAATGCAAATCAAAACTACAATGAGGTATCACCTCACACCAGTCAGAATGGCCATCATCAAAAAATCTACAAACAATAAATGCTGGAGAGGGTGTGGAGAAAAGGAAACCCTCTTGCACTGTCAGTGGGAATGTAAATAGATACACCCACTATGGAGAACAGTATGGAGGTTCCTTAAAAAACTAAAAACAGAACAACCATACAACCCAGCAATCCCACTACTGGGCATACACCCTGAGAAAACCGTAATTCAAAAAGAGTCATGTACCACAGTGTTCATTGCAGCATTATTTACAATAGCCAGGACATGGGACCAACCTAAATGTCCATCGACAGATGAATGGATAAAGAAGATGTGGCACATATATACAATGGCATATTACTCAGTCATAAAAAGAAACGAAATTGAGTTATTTGTAGTGAGGTGGATGGACCTAGAGTCTGTCATACAGAGTGAAGTAAGTTAGAAAGAGAAAAACAAATACTGTATGCTAACACATATATATGGAATCTAAAAAAAAAAAATGGTTATGAAGAACCTAGGGGCAGGGCAGGAATAAAGACGCAGATGTAGAGAATGGACTTGAGGACACGGGCAGGGGAAGGGTAAGCTGGGACGAAGTGAGAGAATGGCATGGACTTATATATACTACTAATTATAAAATAGATAGCTAGTGGGAAGCAGCCGCATAGCACAGGGAGATCAACTGGGTGCTTTGTAACCACCTAGAGGGGTGGGATATGGAGGGGGGAGGGAGACGCAAGAGGGAGGAGATATGGGGATATATGTATATGTATAGCTGATTCACTTTGTTATAAAAGCAGAAACTAACACACCATTGTAAAGCAGTTATACTCCAATAAAGACGTTTAAAAAAAAAAGAAATTTACCCACATGTGATGCTACCACCTAGATAGCCCTTCCTCTTCACCTTTCTCTCCTATGAATCTGTTGCCCCAAGTACATCCATTGTGCTCTTTTTTGTTTGTTTTTTGTTTTTGTTTTCTGCAGCACGCGGGCCTCTCACTGTTGTGGCCCCTCCCGCCGCGGAGCACAGGCTCCGGACGCGCAGGCCCAGCGGCCATGGCTCACGGGCCCAGCCGCTCCGAGGCACGCGGTGTCCTCCCGGACCGGGGCACGAGCCCACTGTGCTCTTTCTAAAGCAACTTGGCTTGGTGTACCTCTTCATTGTGGTTTTTCTAGTCTTCCAGCTTAATAATAATTTTCCTTGATAGAATGCAAACAGGATAAAAATTTAGAAGTCCTGTTTCCTCTGTATCATTATTGATTTTATCTAATGCTGCACAAAGTATTGGACTATAAGAGACAAGGAATTTTCACCAGAATCTCTTCCTTCATTGAGAAATCTCACTATTGAAACAAAAACAAAACAGCTGAACTAAAGAGAATGCCTAGTAATGTGGTTGACTTAAATTCTGACATAAGCTCCTTATCTTCTCACAGACCAGTAACAGACAATTTGAGGTCCAGCAGCCAGTCCATGGACGGCTTGAGGAGCACTGCCTTATGCCATCAGCTGCCAGCCATGGCATACCTGATGCTATGATAGAATTCTGCTTGCCGTTTCATAGCTCAATTTGCAACTTCCCTCAGTGGCTCCAGAGAACTCTTTCAAACTTAAAGAGGTACAGCTAAGGAACAAGCATTATTTTGGAGATGTTCCATTTGTGGGGTTTGGAATTTCAGAGGTTAGTGATACTTATAAGTTGGCAAATGTTTCCCAATCCCTTTAAGTTCATTGTTATGCAAGTTTAAAGTCATTAGCATATCTGTAGAATGCCCTTTTACAAAACCTTAAAACCGAGAAGTGGAAATTCTGCCCTCTTGACACCATGTCATTAATATACATGTATGAATCAGTGAATTATTTTCACTCAATAGCCAGTGCACCGCTCGTATGGAAGCCCCTCTCTGTCGGAGATCTGTCTTCTTGAGCAGGACAGAACTTATTAGCAGGTGCCTTAGATCAGAGCATGTTCTTCAGGGACAATTCACTGACTCATTTTTAGCCACTCTGGGGCCAGTGCCAATGACAATACAGAGAATTGATAGAATTATTATTAGGCAGGTAAATATTTCATATGAACCTTGGTTCTTGATGACATAAATCACTTTTTTTTTTCCTATTAGCAGATGCTAAATAACCTAAGAAATCACCGTTCTGGAAACCATTTATGGTTAGATTCAGAGAGGTTAGTCTTTTTTAGTGGCTCATGCCTTTGCAATTGTTTTCTATCAATAAGAGAGCCAAATTTACTTCACTGTCTTTAATTTCTTCCCAGTTCCAAATATGTATTTCTAGCAGTTTATTGGATATCTCTGCCCAGGTGATTTTTCTCAACTAAATTTGACCGATGTTTCTCCACCAGATTATAAAAATAAAATTGCAAACATAATTTCCTGGGTACATACAGTTTTGGAAAGTATAACTATTTACCCCAATTACTGGGTATCAGCATCTATCCCCTACTTCCCCCTTCCTTCCTGAGCCATCCTTCCCTGTTATGTAGCAGCCATGAGGTTTGGGTGGGACTGACTTCACTTCCAGTATCACTTGTGGGCCCTCATTGGTATAAATCAATTGATGTAATCTTATCCCCCTTGCAATTGAATTTGGTCCACATATGGCAATAAGCCAAGGCAATTAGAGAATGGAGTTCCCCTGGCTCCCCAGGATTAGTTTAGGTTGGTCCAATCAGAGCAAAGTCAAGCACTTTTGTTCAGTGCATGTATGAAGTATGGCTCTCACTCCCCCAGATGTGAAAGAGCAAGCATGTAGCCCCAGCTGCTGCTGCTGCTAGAAGTCACCTCATTATTAAAAATTTATAAGAGGAGGGAGACGTCAAGAGGGAGGAGATATGGGGATATATGTATATGCATAGCTGATTCACTGTGTCATACAGCAGAAGCTAACACACCACTGTAAAGCAATTATACTCCAATAAAGATGTTAAAAAAAAAAGTTTATAAGAGAAGCTGGTCTTACTATAAATCACATAGAGGAATGCAGACCTGAGAGAATTTTAAAAAGAAGCAGCAGCAGCTGCTGCAGCCTGGATCAAAACACACCTATGACCTAATTTTGAACTTTTAGTTTACATGAGCCAAAATTCCTCCTTATTGTTTAAGTCAGTTTGAGTTGGATTTTCTGGGTGGTTTTTTTCTTTTCCCTGTTATTTGTAACTTAAAGCAGGGGTCCCCATCCCCCCCCCCCCACCTCCTGGGCCGCACAGCAGGAGGTGAGTGGCAGCTGAGCCCCACTGCAACCCATCGCTGGCTTTACTGCCTGAACCATCCCAATCCCCCCAGCCCCGTCTGTGGAAAAATTGTCTTCCACGAAACCGGTCCCTGGTGCCAAAAATGTTGGGGACCACTGACATAGCATCCTAACTCATACAACTTCCCTACAAAAGCTATTAAAAATCAACCAGTCACAAATATGTATTGGACATTAATCAAGCCACTTGAGACATACTTAAGAAGCTGAAAAGTTGGTTGTTTAAAATCTAGCTGGGGAATTCCCTGGTGGTCCAGTGGTTAGGACTCCATGCTTTCACTGCCGAGGACCCAGGTTCAATCCCCAGTCAGGGAACTAAGATCCTGAAAGCTGCGCGGTGCAGCCAAAAAAAAAATTTTTTTAATAAAAAATTAAAAAATAAAATCTAGCTGGAAATAAGGGATGAGTATAATTGTAATAACATCAGTCACTGACTATTCAGTACTGCCTCTGTGTCAGGCACCACACTAAGTGCTTTACACATGTGATCTCACTTCATCCTCACAACAACCCCAGAATCTGAGGGTAGGTAAGATTATCCCCATTCTAGAGAAAAGAAAATGAAGGTTCAGAGAGCTTATGTACTGTCACAAAGGTAATAAGAATTATAGAAGAATCCACATCCAAATCTGTGAGATGTCAGAGCTTGCGGTGCTTTTTGTGTGTGTGTGTGTGTGCTTTTTTTTTTTTAATTTTTACTGAAATATGGTTGATTTACAATGTGTTAGTTTCAGGTGTACAGCAAAGTGATTCAGTTATACATATATATATATATATAATTCTTTTTTAGATTCTTTTCTATTATAGCTTATTACAAGATATTGAGTATAGTTCCCTGTGCTATACAGTAGGTCCTTGTTGTTTATCTATTTTATATATAGTAGTGTGTATATTTTAATCCCAAACTCCTAATTTATCCCTCCCCCTACCTTTGCTGGGCTTTTAATCATGCTCTTTACATGATTCTGCTATAACATGAACTGAAGCTCAAAGAAGGAAAACATAATGTTAAAAATTGATATTTTGCAGGGGAAAAATTAAGGAATATAATATAAATAAGATCTGAAATAAAAATATTAAGATAAATGTAAGATAAAATTAAGAAATATAAGATAAATCGTAACACTAATATAACCTTCCAGAAGACCATTCCACTATAAAAAGATTTGGACCAATACCACAAATACAAGATTTTTTAAAACATACACTCCTAACTGGTAACTTCAAATAAAATAGCAGCCATCATTATAAATATTACTAGCGCTAACTCTTAGAAAATATGCCAGGTATTTCTTTAAACACTTTAGAACTATAACTTCCTGTAACTCATTGAATCTTCACAAAAACCCTAGAAGGCTGGTACTACCATTGTCCCCATTTTACATATAGGGAAACTGAGGCACAAAGATGTAAAATAATTCGCCCAATGTCTCAGCAAGGAAGAGGCAGAGCAGGATTCCACCCCAGACCTTGTTGACCTCCAGAGTCCATGCACTTTACCACCATGCTATACATATTTAACCATGTAAAATCCTATATGACTACAACATTTGAATATCTACCATGCAAGGCTGGGAGGCAGGAAATCTCTTGGTGTAGCAGCGAGAATGAATGAAGGTTTTGGCTCCTACTATTGTGGGGCTGGACTCAAATCCAGGCTCTGTGACTTACTAGTTCTGTGACCTTGGGCCAGTTACCATGCTTCTTTCAGCCCCAGATAAAATACTATTTACCTCCTGGAGCATTTTTAATACAGGTAGGCGTTATTCTTTTCTGTTCATTCCAAGGAACACTGTTACAAAGGCAGTCTTACAGAATATCATCAAGCAGCTAGTTAATTTTAGAATAATCAATTGTTAGAATTCAGATGGATATTTAAAAAATTGGTCTGTGTGCAGGCAAAGCTTGTGCCACTGACAAGCCAAAAAAGGAAATAATTAATACCAATCAACTCACAGTACTTCTACAGAGACAAGTAAGATAATATTTATAACCGCCCTACCACAAAACTATACAAATTCTAAGCAATAGTGCAATGGGAAGTCTTGATATGCAGTTTGAATATTCTAAACATGAAAAATATTAACAAAACACACACATACTTTAAACTGGATTTAATTATACCTACCATGTCTGCAGAAGAATTGAATAACTACTTTGCACTTATCAGATCTGGTAAATATTTTGCATTTCTCTACATTTCTTTCGAGGGAATTCAGACATCTAAAGATAGGCAGAATTGACTGTAACACAAACACATTATAGAAGAGCACATACTTAATATGGTTGCTTCATTAGTTTAAAAACAACCTAACAAAAGAAGAGTAAGTATATTCGTAAATGAACAGACTGTCCTGCATGCCATTTAAACCAAGTATTAAGTACAGAATAGGTGTTATGCCCTATATAATGAATATTTCTACAATGCAAGAGAAAACCATGCCCACTTACTCTTACCTTCATTCCCAATTTGCAATTTAAATTAGATATTGTGTCACCATCATTCATTTTCACCGAGGTTGACCATTGATAATGTTGAAAAAACACAGGCGAGAAGAGGACACATCCATATGCTGACCGACAAGAATTCATAGATCTTAAAGCAAGCTAGAAAAATAAAATAATAGCTATACAGGAAAAAAATCAACTTTAATGATTAATTTAAAAATTTTTAAATTTAAATTTTAATTTAATTTAATTTAATTTTAATTTAAAAAATTCTATTATGTTTAACATCGCATTGAAGTATGTCCGAGTAAGGCTATGGGATGTGAACTGCATGATATGGACTACATTATACACATAAGTTATAGTACTGATGTGATATGGACTGCATTATACAGTGTGCATTTAATTTTCATATGTACACACATCTAAACGGAATATATTATATATAGGTATTAAGTCTAAAATCCTGCATGCTGAAATTGTATTTTTCTTTGTTTGTTTTTGGTAACAAGAACATATTTATAATTGTAAAAATGTAAATGCCCACAGGGGCCTTAACTTTAAAGCACAAAGTGGCAGAAGGCAATATAAAAGGGAGTAAAAAGATTGCAGCAAAATTTTCCCTCGCCTAAAGGGAGAAACTGTTAGTCAGCCAACTACTTCCACTTGGGAATGCAGGCCCCAAACTATCAGATCTTCTGAGTTTTCAACAGAATCAGGAAATTCAGATTTTTATGTGGACTCTCCCAATTACTGTTAGAATATTATTTCATTTTTTTAAAAAAACATAGTGCAGGCCCCACAAAACATTTCTGCAAGCCATGTCTAGCCTCTTGACCACCAGTTTGTTTCTTCTGGCTTAAATCAACTGTGTATGATTTTTAAGTTTACCACGCTCTAAATGTATTTAGATATGTAAAATAAAGATGAACAGTGAAAGGGCTGATTAGAATTTCTGGATTTCCTAGTTAACATTCAATCTGGACTGGGATTTATAAACATCTTCTTTTTTCCTTAATCTATTAGTTAAATTTCTTACTTACACCTTTTTCAGAAGGGTCTACCCACAGCTCATCACTAATTCGTGAGAGTGCTTGGATCGCTTTCCCAAATACTATGGAGAAAAAGAAAGGTGCCTTTTACATTCTTTTTCTCAAACAATAAAATCATAGGACTACTTCAGCATTCACAGGACTCAAGATAAATTCATAAAGAACAGTGTTTTATAGACTAATGCTACAAATTGTTTTAAGAAATATGGTATAATACCCTTGGCAAAATGCCAGACACATAGTAAGTGCTCAATAAATTAACAGAATGAGGGATTTCCCTGGTGGTCTAGTGCCTAAGACTCTGCCCTCCCAATGCAGGGGGCCTGGGTTAGATCCCCAGTCAGGGAACTAGATCCCGGGAACTAGATCTAGATCCTGCATGCTGCAACTAAGACCCAGCGCAGCCAAATATATAAATAAATATTTAAAAAAATAATAAATTCACAGAGTGAGTGTGTGAAATAATAAAATGCAACAAAATTCTTCCTTTCTATATGTTCACAGTGTTGCATGGAACTATTGTGGCAAGCCAGTTTCCATACTAATGCATTTTTAAACTTGGTTTAAATACATGTATACCCCCACCCCCCAAAAGTGTGAAAACAGAGCATATAGGAGATGGTTTGAAGGGTTTTAATAACTTCACAGGCAGCAAAGTCAAAACAAGTCATGAGAGAGAAATTAGAGGAATTCAAGATGTATCTCTGATGTTCGAGCACAGAACATGCCAGATCTTCCCAGAAAACACAGTTAGATGCCCTGTCAGAAAGAGAGGCCAGGGCTGGATGAAATATTGGTCTTATCTGGTATGACACCATTTGTGTTCTTATAAATTATAAGTAAAAAATATGGCAAACAGATATGGGATACTATGATGCAATAAAAATGGATGGCCATATCAATCCATGGAAAAGTAGAAAAAAGGAAAAATAATTTCAGAACATAAAATCAGATTATCATGCTTAAGAATCAGAGTTGGCTGGCTTCCCTGGTGGCGCAGTGATTAAGAATCCGCCTGCCAATGCAGGGGACACAGGTTCGAGCCCTGGTCCGGGAAGATGCCACATGCCGTGGAGCAACAACTACTGAGCCTGCGCTCTACAGCCCGTGAGCCACAACTACTGAGCCCACGTGCCACAACTACTGAACCCACGCACCTAAAACCCATGCTCCACAACAAGAGAAGCCACCGCAATGAGAAGCGTGCGCACCGCAACGAAGAATAGCCCCCGCTCGCCGCAACTAGAGAAAGCCCGCGCGCAGCAACGAAGACCCAACGCAGCCAAAAATAAATAGATAAATAAATTAAAAAAAGAATCAGAGTTGGGGAAATTCCCTGGTGGTCTGGTGGTTAGGACGCCGCAATTCCACTGCCAAGGGCCCAGGTTCAATCCCTGGTGGGGGAACTAAGATCCCGCAAGCTGCACGGCACAGCCGGAAGTGGGGGTGCAGGCCTCAAACTGAGAAAGAGAGGATGACTAGGGGGAGAAAAAGAGGCGTTTGTCCCTTTTTACCACTTCACATTCACCACTTCTTCCTGGAGCTAGCTAATGAAGACCTTTCATTCATTCAATGAATATTTATTGAGCACCTAGTATGTTCCAAGGACGGTACAAGCCAAGGCAATGCGGGTATAGCAATGAACAAGACGGGTTTACAGCTCCTGCCCTCACAGGGCTTAGAGTTACGGAGGAAAAACAAATTTAAACAATCATACAAATTATCACTTATTGAGAACTAAGGTACACACTGCAAGAAAGAACTTTCTAGAACTCTGAGAACATGCAACAATGGGGGGTCTTGTGCTTCCCTTTCCTGTTCATTAATACTGTTCCATAGAGGTTGTCAACACAGGGGAAGCCGGCTGCAACACAAGATGCCTTTCAATAATCACTTTCAGGTTATGATCTGTATGACCATTACTTTTCTAAATAGAGACTTTCTGGAGTAACTTACATGTTTAAAGTACCATTTACAATAAACAATAGTTCTCATACATTCCCATTCATTACTGAGCTCTTTACCTGCATTTTATTCCTACAATAAACCCTATAATGAAGATGCTGTTAATATTCTCATTTTACAAATAAGAAAACTGAGCCCGGAAGTGATTCCGTGGCTTGTCCCAGGTCATACATTAAAAATGCTAGAATTTGGGGAAAAAAAACAGGTTTATGCTTTTTTCTCATGGCACTAAAATACTTCTACTGTCCAAGCATTGTTTTTCCCAACTTCCCACACAGTCCTATCGTCCCGAGTTTGAAGCTGCCCTTCCAATATTTGTCCAGATAGTGCAACTTCATTTTATGGACACCTATGAATATAAATATTATGCATAAATAAAAGCAGATGGGCCGTCATTCGCCCCTCAGAAGCTAACAGGACCCTGGGTGGGTGGGTGCCGGCTGTGGCCAGGCCTTGTGTCCTCAGCCCCTAGGCAGAAAGGCAAAGATCAAGAAACTAGACGATGGTGGAAACTTCCCCATGAACCCTAGGCTTTCCCTTTTCTACACAGAAAGTCAAAAAGGCCTCTGCACCTTTCACCTGACTGCCGCTCATCCCGCACTTCAGCATGACTGCAATCCCTAAAAATGTCAGTCACTCTGCGCGCCTCAGCTCGAGGGCCCCAGGCGCCCGGATGTTGCCCGCGCTTTTGGAAACTTCGCGATCTTGGCCACCGCCCCACCACAATTTCCCAAAGAACAACTTCGCTTTACGGCGGCGAAGAGCCTAAGCGGGCCTCCGTAGAGCTGTCTCTCGCCGACTTCTCTTCTCATTGGTTGTGAGCGAGGTGGGCGGGTTGTCGAGGCGTCTGAGGAAGAGAGGGCGGCGGCGGTTGTGGTGACTGAGCGGAGCCCAGTGACAGGATGGTGAGGGCGGCAGCTGCGGCGACAGAGGCCTGCCTCTCGGTTGGGGTGCTGCGTCGTTGGGAGACGCTGGGAGTCTCTGGGCGAGGGCTTAAACGATCCCGGAGGCCGTGGCGGGCGCGGCCGGGGCCCGGGCCTGGGGAAAGACAAGGGAGGAAAGAGCGGCCACCTCTGGGTGCGGCCAGCCCTGGCCTCGCAGCCCAGCCCCAGGAGCCACAGGACGTCCAAGGGGGGAAAGGGTCCCTTTCAGCTGCTGCTTCTGTCACGAGCCCCTCACGCCCGAGCCGGGGAAGGCCTTTGGGCCTGTGCCTCGAGCGTCCCAGAGAAAGGAGCACGGGAACTCCGCTGCTTCCAGACGTTTCCTTGCTCCTTTCGCGCAAAAAGCCCCTCCCGCTAGTAGGTAACCCACCGGTTACCACCCCCATGTGGCGAAAGCTGGCTTCTCGGAGGCAAAACGGGAAGAAGCAAACTACCATTTAGTTTGCTGTCTAGAGAAAGTGGATAAGAGCTGTCCCCTTCGCCCCTGAAATACCGTGCAGCTGCCATTGAAATGTGGCAGTGGGCCCTGAAAAGGACTGGATTTAGCTTTTAGGGTTGCTGGAACTACTTCCTCAGGCTGCTGCGACCCTTTAGAGCAGGATTCCTTAATGGTTTTCGAACTCCTTGAAATGGTTTGAAATACGTTTTGGAACGTTTTTCTGGTGAAAGGGTCATTGTTGGCAGCAAGGAGTAGTTTGGGAAGCTTTACCTCATTCGTCCATCAGATTGACCCAGATCATCCCCTCACCCCCAGGAGGTCGGTACCCCAAGGCCTGCCTACGTGAAAACTCGGGAACTGCTGCCAGAGAGGGCTAATAGCGGTAATCAGATTTTCAAAGTGCCCTTGACCCCCTACAAAGTGAAGAACGGTTTTAAAAGGATTTCTCATGATCTTGGTATTTGTGTTGCTGAAAAGAGACTTCTCTCTCTGATGAACATCTATTGCATTTTTAAGATGATCGTGATTCTATGACCAGCAGCCTTTAAGGTGCCTTATAGACGTGACAGCCAAAGATTCATGGTCTCTGGTTCTTTAGCTTCTTTATGTATGTTAGAGACTTTAATCCCACTTTTGATTTTTGCTTCTAAACAGACTCCAGATTAGAGTAGTCCAGTTTACAGTAATTTTGAGACAGTTATCCCTGGGAGAAGATGAAATTACCTGACATGATTTCTATATTAATGTTTCTGAAGTTTTTTTGAGAGGTGAACACTTTTTCATGGTAGTTGTACTGAAATATCACTTTTCATGTGAAATAGAACTGGGCAAAATTTAGAGTTAGTCAATTCTTTTACAATTAAAAGCATTTTATTTGGCAAAAGAGACCAGAAATGTTCAATATACAGTAGTATCCAGAGTCTATGGGCAGCAAATTCAAGTGTGGGGAAAGTCCAGATTTAGCTGGAGGAAGGTGTCTGCTTTTATCATCCAGTACATCCAATACTTGATAATGTATTCACAGTGCTGTGTTAGATCTTCTGTACAAAATGACCTAGCTGCAGCATAATTTTCCAACTACTAGAATTTTAAACATAGGAGGATTAAAATCAATATACTTGAAGAATAATTAGTCCTAAAGGATCCAGAAAATGTTAGCTTTCATTTAAGCTATTGCTGATGAATTTTCCAAATAAAATTCTAAACAGAACAGGAAACAAAACGGATGGGAGTCAAAGTGGCGAATGAGATTAGGAAAAGTCGAAAAAATTTTAAGTGTGTGTGTGTGAGAGAGAGAGATATCTAATAGTACAGCAAATGGTTCTTTTGGTAATGTTTTGAGCAAAGCTGATTTTTAACATTTTCTTTCATAACACTCAGAAATCATTAACAGTTGTTTGCATATTCATTCGATGAGTTTTTTGTTCTTTTTTTGGTTTGTTTCTTTTCGTTGCTTTCTTTTAACATTGGTCATGTTTCACCCTTTTTTTTTCATTCCCCTGTCTGCAATCAACTTCTTCATTCCACTAAGGCTGGGCACAGAGTAAGTTTCTTCTCTTAGCTCCTACTAACAATGGTGGTTGGGTGCTGTTACTGGGATTTCACCCTTTTATGTCTATCAAATAGGAAGTAACCAAATTCCTATGCTTTGATTAGGTTGGTTCTTTATTTGAATTTAACAAGACTGCCATTTCCAGGATCTTTTGCTGTCTTAAAAGACTCTGTAATCTATGTCTAACCTGAACTGTCCAAAGTGTGGAATTTGGGCAAAGACACTGCTCAAAGTATGGTATTTGTTATGTGACACTATTCCCCCTATAACTTAAAAAGCTGCAGGAAATCAAAGTCCTAGTAAGGATCCTTACTAATTTGAAATAGTTTCTGTGTGGCCATTCATAGTTATATCTTTAGACTGCTAATAGTCTAGGTACACTTGGGCATAATCCTCAGTACATTATAGAATTTAGCTCATAGATCATTATAGAGTATCATGTCTTACTAATGTTCGTTCTACCACATTCAGATTGAACAGCTCATTCATTATTAGGCTCAAACATTTTCAACCTGTTATAGACATATACCCTTAATTTATGAGTTTGAGGTTCTTTTTTTTTTAATATAGAAATCTATTTTTTTACCTTTTTCTCAAATGCCAGCTTCCCACATTAACTATGTACTTCAATTCATATCTGAAGGGATCCCCCTCTAAAGATGAAGATTGTTCTATCTCCAGGTACTTTTGTATTGATTATCACTGAGGGTGGAAATTATGTGGTGGTTTTTAGTTTCATAGATGTTTTGTCCACTAAGATTTGGATTGAAACAATATGTCATTGAGCAAATACCAGCTGAAACTACTCTTTGTAAAGAAGCTTATTTAATCATTTCTTTTAAAGTGAGCTAGTTTTGTAACCTTGTGTTACCTCAGTTACTTTATATCCTGATAACATTTCCTTTCCTTTGTAATCATTTTGATATTTGTTGCAAGATGAATCAAGCTTATTGTGGTAATAATTTTAATTTTACACATTTTGGTTTTGATTAATTTCAACTTACAAAGTCTGTAGTGGCCAAACTTTGCTGTTTATCCTGTTTTAGATATTTAATGTTTGGTAATATTAAAGAATAGTAATGCGTTCTTTAGAACCAGTTAAAGGGCATGTACATTTATGGATGGGATATCTGTGTGGGAAAGCATCCTGTCATAGAATGAAGGTGCTTATACTGTCTGCAGCCATACCACCCTGAACGCGCCAGATCTCGTCTGAAGGTGCTTATACCAATGGACATGGAGAAATTGATTCTCTTGTCCTTTGGAGGGCGAATACTATTTTTTTTGTTTGTTTGTTTTGTTTTGTTTTGTTTTGTTTTTTGCGAATACTATTTTTAAATGATCTTTTTGACATTATTGTGTTAAGTGGTGTATATATGTCAAATCTTGAAATTTTAAAATTAAAAATCTGCAGGATTGAGGTTTTTTAATTCTTTTATATTTATATGCAGAATTTGGTTTTGTCGTCTGAGATTGTTCCAACTCTAAACCACCTCCTGCTGAATTCATCACTTATTTAGCTGATCTCTCTCTTTTTTTAATGCTCTAATGCACATGAAAGATTGATATGTTATTTTAAGTTTGGGAACTAAACTGAGGATACATAGACAATTTGATCTAAACAAAAATATGACAGTCAGGATGTCTAATGATGAAGGAAAGAGAAGATAACAAAATTATAGTTCAGAAGCACATGTTTGCCCTATTGAAACTCTTTGCAACATAGGCTGTTTTTATTCCTCTGCAATGTATAGTTAATATTTTAAGTAACAAATATTGTAAATTTTGGCTACTGTTCCTCCAAATAGTTGTCAGTCTAGTAAATTATAGAGTTAACTTTTTTTCCTCTATAATTTTAACCATTCTTTTTATTAACATCCCTGGAATCAATATATGATGTTTTACATTAAAACTGCAGAAATATGAATTACCATATCAAATTCCATAGGGCCTGGTAGTATATTTTTCATTTTTCAATTTTTTTTGAGTGTAATTTATAGGTCTCTGAATGAATCGCTTTAGAAAGCTTGATTTTATTCTTGATAAATAGAATGATTACCTGTATTGTGTGCACGCCTATTTATGACCCAAATAAACGAAGATTGATTTAGAATCATATGTGTGTTTAAGTGGTCATGATAGGAACTATGTGAGTAACTTCTGCTCTTTTGGGTTTTGGAATCTCTGATTAGTTTAATTTAAAAGAGGACTTATGGGAGGAGAATATCTTGTTTTGAAATCATGTTTAACATTACACCTTTTCTCACCTTGACACTTTAAAGTTGGTGTTGGTATTAGGAGACCTGCACATCCCACACCGGTGCAACAGTTTGCCAGCTAAATTCAAAAAACTGCTGGTGCCAGGAAAGATTCAGCACATTCTCTGCACTGGAAACCTTTGCACCAAAGAGAGTTATGACTATCTCAAGACTCTGGCTGGTGATGTTCATATTGTGAGAGGAGACTTCGATGAGGTGATGTACTTCCCTTTCCCTTCCCAAATATTCCCTTTCCTTTTTTTTTCCTGTTGTGTTGATTATATATTAATTAAATATTTCCTTTTCTTGATTTTTATATATAAGGTTTATTTTTGAGACCAGAGTTTCTCAACTGTTAAGGTTTGTTTTGCTTTTTTTTTTTTTTTTTAGTTTTCCAATGTAAAATTATTACACATACCCCTCCCTTACAGTTTGAAAATCACTGATTTTAGACTACTTAATAAACATATTACATACTTGTTCTAATTAAATTGATATGGTTTTGTCAATATTTTTTGTAGTACTATCATTTAGTTTAAAAAGTTTTTGTCAGGAACTTACCCCGCCACCACCTCTGCTACCCTGTTCCAAGCTACTTATCACTTTACTGTGTTCCAGCTTCCTGACTCTATCCTTGCTCCCTCCACAGTTTATTCTCCACGTAGCAACCAGAGTGATCCTTTTTAGGTGAAGATTACATCACTTCTCTGCTGAAAACCCTGCCATGGCTCCCTATCTCAAAGGTTAACTATAAACAGGCATGAGGGAGTTTTGAGAAGGGGATAGACTTTTCTATATCTTACTGTGGCAGTGCTTACACAACTGTATGCATTTGTCAAAACTCCTTGAATTGTATACCAAAAAGGGTAATTTTCCTGTACGTAAATTTTACCTCAATAAACCTAACTTTAAAGGAAAAATAAGGAGTTCTGGAGTTCCAACTTTGCCCATTAATTAATAATGAGATTTTAGGCAAGTTACATCCTCTTTCTTAGTTCCCTACTATGTAAATATGATTGGAATAGATGATTTTTAAGACCCATGACAGTGCTAACATTGTATGACATAGCTTAATAAACCTGATTCTAGTATGAAAATTTTATTTTTTATTCCTAGGAATATAAGCTTTTTCATAAACTATTTAAATTCATTGGTGCTTTTTTTTTTTGGTTTTAAGTTTGAATAAACTAGAGGTGGCATGAAAGTGAAAAGTGGGGTGGGGGGATGAGAAGGGAAGGGGCAGACATCTTGTCAATAATTCGAGTATATGTTTGCCATTTGTTAAAAATATATTAGGGGTTCTGTTTATGATATGCTAAAGATAGTTTCAGTAGCAAGAATTAAATTTTTTGCTTGACCTTGGAGCCATACTACCAGGATTTGGATCTTGGCTCACACACTTAATAACGTGTGCTCCTAGGCAAGTTATTTTAACCTCTCTGTGCCTCAGTTTCCTCATCCATAAAATGGGAGTCATAATAGAATCTACCTCTTAGGATTGTTTGTAATTATTACATAGGTTGATATTTATAAACTTCTTAGAATAGTGCCTGGTTCATACTAAGTGCTACATAAGTTTAACTATCATTATTATTTTAAGCCATCTATGTAACTATTAAAACCTGGGATATAATTTGAACATATCCTAGCTTACAGGTCATATTCCTTGGATTCTTAGATAAAGGAA
Source organism: Stenella coeruleoalba (assembly GCF_951394435.1). Lineage (NCBI taxonomy): Eukaryota > Metazoa > Chordata > Mammalia > Artiodactyla > Delphinidae > Stenella > Stenella coeruleoalba. The sequence goes on from NC_137160.1 coordinate 81,249,651, forward strand.
ACATAAATTTGGGGGAATTATCCTTTACAGAAAGCCGAAAAGAACTCATTCTATAAAAAAAAAACTCAACAAAGGGATTGCATGATAAGTTCCAGTGTACCTAAAGTAAATTATGTTTTGAGCACCGTTGCAGCCTTAGAGATTGAGAAGAAATCAAATATTTAACAAATATGTTGGTTGTGGAGCACTGTAGTAAAACACCCATATGAGATTGAATATTTAAGAAGGTTATTTTTTAAACCTCTATGTCTCTAAAATATTTGTTTTTCTTATGTCTATTTCATATTTTAGAATCTGAATTATCCAGAACAGAAAGTTGTAACTGTTGGGCAGTTCAAAATTGGTTTGATCCATGGACATCAAGTTATTCCATGGGGAGATATGGCCAGCTTAGCCCTGTTGCAGAGGCAGTTTGATGTGGATATTCTTATTTCAGGACACACACATAAATTTGAAGCATTTGAGCATGAAAATAAATTCTACATTAATCCAGGTTCTGCCACTGGAGCATATAATGCCTTGGAAACGTAAGTAGTATGCAATTTGGGAATTTGGGGGTTTCATAAAGTTAATAATTGTACAAGTGACATTTCATAAAAGAGAAATGTGATTATTTAAATAATTATAGCCTTTTTGGCAATCTTCTATTGGTGATTATTCTTTTTAATATGTCTAACAACCAGATTTCTCCTTGAATCCAAATTGTCATCCTAAATTGAAATTTATAGTGCTACTGCTTTTTAGTACAAAACACTGACATTATTTATATTTTCTTCCAGAAACATTATTCCTTCATTTGTGTTGATGGATATCCAAGCTTCTACAGTTGTCACTTATGTGTATCAGCTAATTGGAGACGACGTGAAAGTAGAACGAATTGAATACAAAAAATCTTAAAGCGAAGCGTGTCCTGATGATATTTCTGTTGGGCTTTTTTTTTTTTCCATTCCGCTGTTCAACTCAAGTAATTAAATGTTTAAGAGCCACAAAATTGTATCACTTTTATAATATTTTGCAGTAAAATGTAATCTCGTCTTCTGTTAATACAATGTTCTAAGCTTCTTGTAAACTATAAGATTATATTTAGTTTAAGTATATGATTTCTATGAAAAAACATCCACCACACAGTAAATGGTCACATGTTAAGAAAAATTTATCCTTGTAAATATCTTCATAGTTGATATTTGGAACTTTACTACCAAAGTAGTGCATGAGGAGAAAGAATCTAGATTTTCTTGTATACATTCTTCTCTTCTCCAGTAATAAACAGTTACCTTTCATTTATACTTTCTTGATAAACTGTGTTTTAATTTTTAAAACTTATGAAAATAAGAGGCCAAATGAAACTGCAGACAAGTGTTACAGTGATAAGGTAGATGAGATGACCTTTCAGAGCTCTTTCTTAAAACGTTCTAGGTCATAATGTTGGACTCAGATTTTATTAACTAAATAGAATACCATATTGACATAGTAAATCATCAGTGATTCTTCAGACTGTTGCTTTTAAGTGCCCTATTCTTTACGTTTTAACAAAAAAATTTTTTTAAACACTACTGTGTAATTTGAAAAGATACGTGCACTCCAGTGTTCATAGCAACATTATTTACAATTGCCAAGATATGAAAACAACCTAAGGGTCCATCAGCAGAAGAGTGGATAAAGACGATGTGGTGTGTATGTGTGTGTGTGTATGTACACACGTACATACACATTGTAATATTAGTCATAAAAAAGTGAAATTTTGCCATTTGCAACAATATGGATGGACTTGGAGGGTATTATGCTAAGTGAAATAAGTCAGATAGAGCAAGACAAATTACTGTATGATATCACTTATATGTGGAATCTAAAAAATAAACTAGTGAATATAACGAAAAGGAAACACAGATGTAGAGAACAAACTAGTGGTTACCAGTGGGGAGAGGGAACTGGGGAGAGGCAAGATAGGGTAGAGGATCAAGAGGTACAAACTATTATGTATAAATAAATAAGCTACAAGGATATATTATACATCACAAAGAATATAGCCAATGTTTTACAATAACTATAAATGGAGTATAGCCTTTAAAAATTGTGAATCACTATGTTGTACACCTGCAACTTACATAATATTGTATATCAACTATACCTCAAAAAGTTAAATTTAAAAAAATAAAAATTTAAAACACTAATGTTCTAAAACATTTAGAAGGCAAGCACACTAGAGCAAAAATGTAATGTGAACAATGCTTTCATTAATACAACTATTCCCAACTTAAATCTAGTTTAAGAGTCCAAGTGTTTGGCAATTTTCATAAAATAAGGCAAATTGATATTTCCATTTTTAACTTGTGTTCAAGCAGATAATATTTATTGAGCAAGCCAGGATGTTACCTCTATCAAATGCTATTCTATATCAGGATATTCAGAGTTTTCCTCAGCCTGATTTGGAAAATATTTCCAGGATATTCTAATGTTGCTATTTTAGGACTTACTGTAAACAGAGAATTATACAATGTATTTTTCAGATTTAAAGAAGAAGAATTCAGTTTTAGGTGACAAGAATTTTAATTGTACCTAGCTAGGACTACACGCATATATTTCACACAAATTTTATTACACAAAATATTCGTACATGGAACTACATCAAACCATTTACATGGTAGTAAAAGTTTCTGAACAAACTAAAATTACTTAATGACTTAGTGGTGAATAACAATACTGAATGTAGAGAGGACACGATTCACAATCCCTTCCCCCCACCTTTGGCACATCACCAATACTCAAGATTGTCAAGTTAGCATCAGATGTTCTCCGTGTTCTTCAATTGACATTGATTGCATACACTTATTTAGCAAATCATCTTCCTTTTTTTCTTCATTCATGTATGATTCAGAATCATTTGTGGAAACTGAAGGAAAAAATAAGAGTTTATAATGTCTGTTTTGGAAATAAAGTATTTCATCCTGAAAATTGAGATTTGTATACAAGAACAACCTTCAAAATGACCTACTTTTTTAATAAGCCTTTGGCAAAAACAAATTGCAATTTTCAAAATTTGATTATCTCCCCCTCCCCCTAAATCTCTTATTTTTTAAAATAAGATGCCCAGTACTGTATTCTAGCCAAGTTATTGTATAGCAAATTCTCTGTTACTAAGTCCTATTTTCCCATTGCTTTTCAAAATCTTTTGACTGGGGGAAGTTATAGCTTCAGTATTCTCTGTTTTCCTTAAGTTCCTTCTCATTTCTCTTGGGGGACCATGGGGACTTTTCCTCTATCTGTGGTTTCCTCCAGCTGTTCTTTTTGGAACCAGACTTACCTTCTCCCCTGCCATTTCCCTCATTTCTTGGATAGGCATGGTATGGTACTTACAGCAGAGCTGAGTGGTGCTATCATACAGCAGTAGGATATGGGTTCAGAAGGCCTAAGTTCCCTGTTTCCTACCAACTTCCCTACTCACTGTGGTAGTAACTAGGAAATTATTTAACTTCCACTTAATCCTTTCCACTTTATCAATTCTGAGGAATATTTCTGAGCATTCAGTCTTTCTCTTGCCTTTTTCATTTTGTGATATTCTGTAGTTGTGGTAGAAGGATCCTTTATGCTGATCCTTCCCAAATGTGGATTTGTCTGAGTTGCTCTGTAAAATTTTGATAATAATAATTGGTTTGTTTCCACTGGTTTGAATATTAAACAAAATGGTATAGGTGATATAGCCCTTTGTTAACTATTTGATTCTATACAAAATATTGCTGTCTGGGGACTTCCCTGGTGGTCCATAGGTTACGATTCTGTGCTTCCACTGCAGGGGCAATGAGTTCGATCCCTGATCGGGGAAATAAGATCCTGCATGCAGGAGTCCCTGAGCAGTGTGTTCTTTTAAATGAAAGCAGAAATCGATTTCATGTTTAGTTTTTGTTTGTTTTTTTTCCGGTACGCGGGCCTCTCACTGTTGTGGCCTCTCTCGTTGCGGAGCACAGGCTCCGGACGCGCATGGCTCACGGGCCTAGCCGCTCCGCGGCATGTGGGATCTTACCGGACCGGGGCATGAACCCATGTCCCCTGCATCGGCAGGCGGACTCTCAACCACTGCGCCACCAGGGAAGCCCTCATGTTTAGTTTTGTTTGGAGCAATATAAGCAAGTCACATTCTAAATTTTTTTAATGTCTTCTCTAATAGAAATGGAACTATATTGGGTTTAATATTTTTTAGCATGACATCTTTAAAAATGCATATATTAAGAATTCCACATTTACCTGATTGCATGAACAGTCTGCCTGGTTTTCTAAAAATCTTCAGTGACTTACATCTTGTTTTAGATGCATATCCAGTTTTTAAACTGTAAGAAAGAGAAGCATCTTAATTGGAACCAGCACAGTGAACAGCTGCCAAATGCATGTGGAAGACCATATATGTTCTTTTTATTAAGCTGCCGGCATCACCAAAGAGACCCTTTCAGACCCTGAATTCTCCCGTGACATACTAACCCTGAGATGCAAAGCTAACGATTGTAGCGCAGGTTGAATAATCAGGCATCTTAATCTCTTTTTTCCTTTTTCCTTTTTTGTTTATAGTATTCCCCTGTGCATAAGCCACCATATGCTTCTCCTTTTGAAAGTGTTTGTATTATTTTAAATTTGAGTGGGAATCATTTAAAAGGGCAGTCTTCCATATCTTTAGCTGATCGAAATTTTTACAATTCCACAAAGTTCTAAAAACAGTAACATATCCCAGGCAGCTCAGTAAAGAGACTATAAGATAGCATTCTTTTGTGCTTTTTGTCCAACCTATTCTGAATTTAATAAAGTGAACATATTAGGGAACACAAGATTTAATGTCATTTAGCTCAAATAAAATTGAGGGGTACATTTTTCTCTTAAAGAGTAGGAAACAAACCTTTCTTTGTTTCTCACTGGTCGCCAAAGGGAATGCTGTATGATCATCTCAGGTGCAGATGCAGCTGCAATGTTAGAAGGCCCCGAGTCCTCTCTCTCCAGCTGGTGTCGCCATGTAGTGCAGGGGTAATGCTGCTTCTGTGAGTAACGAGAACTGAGGTGGCTCCTGTGATGAGTGAGGACACCTGTCGCACAAATCACCTCTGTTAGAACACCCTCTTGTTTCTTGTGAGAACTAGTGAGAAACTACCTGGAGGTGCACCTGCCTGGTTTTTGTGAGCTGTGCTGGGTCACATGCATGTACTGCCTCTTCATTAACGTCCTCAGATAGTTTGCATTATAGATCTTAGCAATGCTGCACAGGTAACGCTTCTGGCCTAAGGTGAGGTCTGGATGCTAGAAGACAAAACAAGATTTATAGGCTGCATTGTAGAACAGAGGTTGGCAATATTCCATATCTGAAAGGATAGAATGTTCATTTGGCCAAAAAATTAAGAGAGAAAGAAATGGCCATTTAAATAGTACAAGTGACTCTGTTTGCCATTTCCACTCAAGTGATTCAGATGCCCACTGGGTTTGAGAAACACTGCCCTAGAAGAATAAGGAAAGTGTGAATCTGCTGTCTGTCAATGAGTCTTAGTTCCCATGTGCCTCTCAGTGAGTGTAGGCATCTTGCCTTCTGAATATGATGTTTGAGGTGGTACCTCAAAAGTGGTACCTAAAAGAAACACAATTACTCTAGTCTTAGAAACAGTCTTTTCTAGCACCAGAAGAATAACTCTCGGTGTTGGACAGACTGAGGGTAGTCTGTTGGTCTCTTATATAGGTAATTTTTTTTTTTTTGGCCGTGCCTAGTGGCATGTGGGATATTAGTTCCTGACCTGGGATCAAACCTGTGCCCCCTGCAGTGGAAGTATGGCGTCTTAATCACTGGACCACCAGGGAAGTCCCAGTCATATAAGTAATTTTGACTAAGATTTTCACTGTACTAGCTGATTTTAGAAGTTAACGCTCACCTAAAATGCAAGACTCCACTATATATGCATGTGTATATACATACAAACACAAGATTTATTGAACTGAATAGATAATAAATACAGAGAAAATATTAAATGTTGGTCAGAAATAACTTATCAGTTTGCACAGATCTTTAGTAACCCTAATTTATATTGCTCTAGAGAGGGTACTTCTGCCAGCTATGATCTTTAATGGGTAATACGGGTCAACAGTTATGAAGTGTTTATTGCCATTTTCTTTACTTACTTGCTTTTAATTTTGTGGTCCTTGAGCAAAATCTTTATGAGGTTGGGTTTCTGTCTCTAGAGGGGAACTTTCCTCAAGCATCTTTGTGCTTGGCACTGAGCTTCCTGAGTAAAGGTACATTAGATCCAAAGTATCATAAAACCCTGAAAGAACTCTTATGATAGGGAATCTATAATGATAAAATCCTTGCATTCACTCATGAGTTTACCCAGCAGATATTTATGGACTCCTAGACAATGTGCTGAGTGTACTTGTCTTCTACAGTGCCTTACCCTCTAACTAGCTTATCTTCAATAAAAAGTTCAGCTCTGAATACAAAGACTATCGGTATTTAAATAAAGTATTGGTATTTGGTTAGCATACCTTTAGAAAGGATGTCTCTGTCATTGACTTAGGGATGTGAATTGTTTGAACTTGAGGCGTTTTCCATAACTCTTGCAGCATGGCTATGTGTGAGTTCATTTTGTGTCCATCTTTGAATCTATCTGTAGGCAAGGACATTATTATGTGAATTTCATAAGCAAAGATAAGTTTAACAAATTAATTATTAAGATCCATCTATTTACATGTGTCATTGATTATCCTGGAATACCAGTATGAGTCAGACTGTTAAATCTGAAGAGACATTATGATATGCCATTTGGTTTTAGAGCACACAAAAATCTAAGATATTTATAAATATTTACTATATATAATGATATATAATCATTACATATGGACAAAATTATTTTGAACTCAGCTGAGATGCAAAATGTTGACAGTAACTTATTTCTTTAGTTTATTGTATGTCAGACCATACTAAACAGGAATATACATGCAGGATTTGTGCTTTAAAGATTTTCAAAAATATTTTATCATTCATTTGCCTTCAGTATATAGTTTCGAAATTCTATTCTGCATTAGACTCAAGATAGAATAACACACATTTTATCCCTTTAATGAGGCAGTGTTAAAATGAAGAGCTTTAGGGACTTCCCTGTTGGCGCAGTGGTTAAGAATCCACCTGCCAATGCAGGGGACACGGGTTCAATCCTTGGTCCGGCATGATTCCACATGCCGTGGAGCAGCTAAGCCCATGCGCCACAACTACTGAGCCTGCGCGCCTAGAGCCTGTGCTCCGCAACAAGAGAAGCCATAGCAGTGAGAAGCCCACGCATAGCAGGAAAGAGTAACCCCCACTCGCTGCAACTAGAGAAAGCCCGCGCGCAGCAACAAAGACCCAACACAGCCATAAATTAATTAATTAATAATAATTTAGGGCTTCCCTGGTGGCGCAGTGGTTGAGAGGCCGCCTGCCAATGCAGGGGACGCGGGTCCGTGCCCTGGTCCGGGAAAATCCCACATGCCGCGCAGCGGCTGGGCCCGTGAGCCATGGCCGCTGAGCCTGCGCGTCCGGAGCCTGTGCTCCGCAACGGGAGAGGCCCCAACAGTGAGAGGCCCGCGTACCGCAAAAAAAAAATAATAATAATAATAATTTTTTAAAAAGAGAAACTGCCATCAAGGGGGTTTCATCTTCTAAAAAATATAAAAAATAAAACAATAATAATAATAGTTAAACGCAACAAACAACCCAATTGAAAATTGGCAAAGGGCTTGAATAGACTTTGGATGTCTCCAAAGAAGATATACAAATGGCTAATATACACATGAAAAGATGCTCACTACCACTAATGATTAGGGAAATGCAAATAAAAATCACAGTGAGATATCACTTAATACCCATAAGGATGACTATCATCAAAAAAACAGAAAACAAGTGTTAGCTGGGATATGGAGAAATTGGAGCCCTGCGCACTGCTGGTGGGAATATATTGAATAAAATGATGCAGCTGCTGTGGAAACAGTATGGCGGTTCCTCAAAAAAAGCAAACAGAATTGCTATATGATTCAGCAATTCCATTTTAAAACAACCACATGTATATAAAATAAATAGTGATATATATGTATATACACGCAGATATGTGTGTGTTTTTCCTAGGTAACTGTTAGGACTATAAATTTTCCAAGGAAAAGCAAAGTGAATTCAGGTTTATATATCACTGAATTGAAATTGCTCCCCTCAAAAAATTAGTGAGAGGTCTTGGGGGCCTGTCTTAACCTCTTACCTCCAGCAGCTCTATCCTTTACTTCAAGTGAGAGGAAAATAGCAGCATTGAGAAATATTTTATGTTCTTTGAAGTTGAACAATTTAGAATTTTCTCCTTCAACCTGTGTATAAACCCCAGGTTGCGTTCTGTCCTTTTCAACCAACATCGGTTATAAACACAGTTCTTTTCAGATTCATTGCAATTTTGAAGTACTCTTTTGATGTGAGATATCTTAACAGGAGACAAAGAACCTGCTGGATTGTTGTTTGAAAATCTTAAAGAGTTTACCAAGGATGCTAATGAAGACTTTTTAAAATTCCATTGTGTGAGTAGTTATAGCAAAACTGGCTTCTCTGAGCCATATTACTGATACATATTATCTGCTTTATATGCTCTACTCACCAATACCTTTGGAATTCTGGTAATAAGAATATCCAGCTGATCTGTTTAAAAAAAAAAGGGATGTAAATAATATGTAATAATTGACAGCTTTATAAGCATTAAAGAAAGTATTTTAAATGAAAAAAGGACAGTATTGCAGATGCTTTTTACTTTTCATGTTTCCATCAGATAATAATGTCTTGCAAATCTTCTCCTGTAATTCTGGTTATATTCTAATGACTCCAGGCTTCTTCAAAGTGGGTTATCTGAGATTTTTACCATTCTGTAAAGGAATTACTGTAAGCCAGATTTGGCTTTACTTTTATAGCCACCTAATCTAATTCCTACACCGAGCTCAATAAAGTTGTTTGGGCTTCTGTGCTATTCATGATATTTTCTTCCTTTATTTTTAATAAAGTAATTTATTGTATTTAATTTAAGGTGAACTGGAACTGATAAGTTAGTCTGGAATGTTGCTAATTTTGTACAAGTTCATTTTTTCTTTTCTCAAATTGACAAACACTCCCCTTTTCCTCTTCCTGCAATTTATTCAATGACCAAGAATTCATTGATCCCCTGAGATACTGGGATCCAGAACTTTGCCAAGCACTGTGACAAACAGAAAAGAAACACACAACCCCATCCTATCTTTAGAAATCCTAAATCCACAAATACATTTATTTTTTTAAAAAAACATGGCCATGGGTGCAGCAGGAGCCATGACGGTGGGCTTCAGAGGAACACCGGGCAATTCTCACTTTTAGGGAATAACTCATGCAAGGGATAAGGAGGTACTGCCCACAGCAGTAACTTCAGCAACTAATTGTCTTCAGCATCCAGGAAATAATAGTAAAAACCTGCTCAAAATGAAATGGATTTATGAAAAAGGAACTACTGAGTGAAGAAAATGTTAAAATCAAGGTGTCTCTAAGATTCAGAGTCATCTGTCTCATTACAGATTATGAATCCCAATTTGACATAAAGGTGGCTAATGTCACACACAGGGAAATGATTTGACTTGTAAGCGCTTCTTTGAACCTCTGTTCCCTTGGTGCCCCCCAACCCCCCAACCCCACCCCGCCAACCCCTTTTTTGTAGAAGTACGTTGACCAGACCGCAAAATTGCCAGCAGATTTCGTAGCGCCCCCTGGGGCAGAAGAGGCACCCAGGCGACTGTCGCAGTCACCGCGTTTAGTCAGTCATTGCACCAACCCTCTTCCTAAGCTTCCCTCTGAAGCCCTTCCCCTAAACTGAGTCGGCTTCCATATTTCCCATCGCGGCCACAACAAAGGTTCTCTCTTCCTCTCACTTCAGTACATTGGGGACCAGTCTACTGGAGCAGCCTGCTCCTACCCACTCCTCTACCCGGGGATCACGACCCGGGGCTGATCGCCATCTTCCCAAACCCCTCAGGGCCCCGCAGCCTCACCCGCCGCCGCCACCCTCGGCCCTGGCCCCTGTGGGCGGCTCTGTGGAAGAACTGCACTCCGTCCACTCGGACACTGGACCCTGGCCGGGCATCTCCTCCCGTGTGCCCTGACCGCGAGCTATGTGCGGGAGAAGCTTTCCCCTTTCCCCTCCCCTGTCAGCACGCGTGCGTCAAGCAGGGCAATACTGGGGGTGAAGAGGCAGACGCCGGATTCCAGCCCCCTCCGATGAAGTCCGGACACTGCCCGAACAGCTTCGGGAGAGCGGGGAGGGCAGATCCACGATCCTGGAGTTAAGTTGGGGGAGGGGCGGGAGTCCTTTAGTTGATTGAGCGTTTGTACGTTTGCATCTTTTTGTGGAAGGGATGCGTCACGGAAAGGAAGTATACCTTCCCTCTAAAACGAAAGGTGCCTTCCACCTCAGTATCCAGATCCTCTGCAAATTTGTAAATCTCGAGGGTCACCATATAGGTCAAACATCAGTACGCAAATAAAGGACCAAGGCACGCGGCTGAGGGATGCAGAGTGTTACGGTTGTCCGTTATCACCAGGGCAACCAGACCTCGCCAGAATCCCAACCTTCTTTTTCAGCCAACTACTTCTGCGCACGCGCAAACCCTCCTCGGGCTTTTCGCAAAACGCGTTTCACATGGGATTTGGCCTTCCGGACACCCCGTAGTCAGAGGCGCGGCAGAACTGAAGACGCAAAAGGAATTTGGACTGCGATTGGTTTGTAGTCGTGTTCCGGGAACTCAGTGGGCGTCGCGCGAAGGCTGAAGGGAGCGTCGTGGTGGCGTTCTGGGTCTCGGCGGCGGGAGGTGTCAGGAACCGCGGGAGCAAGCATGCCTCGGTATGCGCAGCTGGTCATGGGCCCCGCAGGCAGCGGGAAGGTGAGGCTTTGGCGGAAGAAGGAGAGAAATGTCGAAGTTTGTGGGAGGCTGGGAGGTTCAGGTCCTGAGGGAGGAGCTGGCGGTTGTGTGTATTGGGGACCTTGAGACCCTGGGCAGCTCGCTTCTGCAGTCTGGGCTTCAGTGTTCCTTTTGTTGTTGTTTTGAAAGGAGATTGATGATAGTTGCTAATATTTATTGCGTACTTAAGCCCCAGATACTGCCCCAAGTTATAGCGTACTTAAGCCCCAGATCCTTTCCTGTTAAGGAAAAACAACTTACTTCCTTAAAAATCCTGTGAGTTAAGTCCTGTTACTCCCATTTTGCCGGTAAGGAAAATGAGACACAGAAAGGTTAAGTTTTTGCTCAGGGTGACACACCTAGTACATGATGGCTGGAATTTGAATCCAGTTTTGTCTAACTCCAGAATTTGTCCCCAGTCTTTAACCCAGGAGGTTAAAGTGGGGTCTCGTTAATCACTGCTTCTCAGAGATTGAGACGTGGACTTATGGAATTTGAGGAGACTTTAGGAGGTACATGGGCCTGACATTAATGAGCATTGAATCGTGTATTGAGAAAGTTGCTCCCTTTTCAGTTTTCTTTCGGTTTGCATTGAGGTGAAATCATCAGTTTGGTGCTAGCGTATCTTCAACACTTCTTTAATTCTCAAGTCTTTTTGGAGAGCAGATTTTAGACTCAGAGGTTTTGACAGGCAACTATATTCAGCTAGAACTGAAAGAATTTTGTTAAAGTTGCATATAATTTTATGATTACCTTCACGTTATGGAAATTATAACTGGTTTTCTGGTTAGAGATACAGTTTTTTCTTGTAAACAACTATTAAGGGAATCCTATTAGGGGCACTCAAATATGGTAGAAATTGTGACGATATTGATCAAGTAACAGGAGTGTGGGAAACACTGGAGTCTGTGGAGGTGTTGTGTGGCTTCAGTTTTTTGTTTTTTGGTTTTTTTTTATAAATTTATTTTATTTATTTTTGTCTGTGTTGGGTCTTCGCTGCTGTGCGTAGGCTTTCTCTAGTTGTGGCAAGCAGGGGCTACTCTTTGTTGTGGTGCGCGGGCTTCTCATTGCGGTGGCTTCTCTTGTTGCGGAGCACGGGCTCTAGGCACACGGGCTTCAGTAGCTGTGGCTCGCGGGCTCTAGAGCGCAGGCTTAGTAGTTGTGGCACACGGGGTTAGTTGCTCTGCGGCATGTGGGATCTTCCCGGACCAGGGCTCGAACCTGTGTCCCCTGCATTGGCAGGCGGAGTCTTAACCACTGCGCCACCGGGGAAGCCCTGGCTTCAGTTTTTAAATTGACAAACACGTTGCTCTGATGCTTGGCCTATTCTGGGTGCAGGAGATACACATGCGACTATGATATGGCCCTTGCTTACCCGAAGCCAGTAGTCTATTTGGGAATACTTAGATTAGTTACTTAAAATACAGTGTGATGTATAGAGAGGACCTCCTAGGCAGAGAGAACAGTGTGTGTAAAGTCACTGAGGAGAAAGATAAAAGCATGATAGAGATTATTTCTATATTCTAGATTAATTTTCAGACAGATTGTGTTAGATAAGTATCTTTCTATAAACTTTTGATGCCTGCTACCAGAAATACTCACTGGGCATGTTCTTTGTGCCAAGCATTGTTCTGGGCCCTGGGGATTGTGTAGTGACTAAAACACACACACAAAGTCCTGTGCACTTGTGGAGTTTATTCAAACATATGAGTCAATTAGAAATAATTATCAAGCATTTATTATGTACCAGGTATTGTTATAGTCCCTGGGCGTATACAACTGAATAAGACACATCCCTGTCTTTATTTATTTACTTACTTTATGGCCTTGCTGTGTGATTTGCTGGATCTTAGTTCCCTGACCAGGGATCAAACCTGGGCCTTGGCAGTGAAGGTGCCAAATCCTAACCACTGGACAGCCAGGGAATTCGCAACACATTCCCACCTTTATTTTTTTATCTTTTATTTTTTAAAAAAGTATTTATTTGGTTATTTGGCTGTGCCGGGTCTTAGTTGCAGCACGTGGGATCTTTGTTGAGGCGAGTGGGATCTTTAGTTGCAGCATGCAGGCTCTTAGTTGCTACATGTGGGATCTAGTTCCCTCAACAGGGATTGAACCCAGACCCCCTGCATTGGGAGTATGGAGTCTTAGCCACTGGACCACCAGGAAAGTTCCCACATCCCTGCCTTTAAATAGAGGGTGGGAGAGACAGACAAGTAGCCTAGAGATTTTAACATAGTACATGAGGGATAAAAAATTTTCTAAACCCAAAGTTGTAAACTGATAGTGCACTTCCAGGCTATTTACTGGCCTGATATTCTCTCATCTTGGAATGTTACTCCCCTGGCTTGGCAAGCACACTGCTGTCTCTCAGCTCAGATATTCCCTTCTCAGAGACATCGTCCCTGAGCACCCCACCTAAAGCTTTGTTTGGACTGTACCAATCCTAGTGGAGACACCTTGTGTCAGGTGCTGCAATGTGCAATCAGAAATCTTCCCTTTAAATTCCACTTGTTGCATGTTAGAGCAGTAAGGAGCCTTGGTGATCATGGAGGCCATTCCAGTTAGAGACAAGAAAATTGAGGGACAGATTGGAAAAGCACCCTTCCCAGGGTTACCCATGAGTCCGAGCCAGGTCTGGATCTGCAGCCCAGTCAGGTGTCCTGACTCCCAGCCCAGTGCCTTTTCCCTCTTTTCAGTCAGCTTCTTGGTCAATGAAGGAATAGTTTTGGCCTTAGTAGACACGGCTCAAGGGGTGTGGAGAGTCCTTCTGGAGGTGTAGAGGGTAAGCACTGCACTGCTTGTTGCTCTAACCCCTCATGCTTTGTGACATTACAGAGCACCTATTGTGCCACCATTGTCCAGCACTGTGAAGCCCTCAATCGGTCTGTCCAAGTTGTGAACCTAGATCCTGCAGCAGAACATTTCAACTACTCCGTGATGGCTGGTAAGTCCTGAGCAGAGCCTTGCCCCTCCTTCAGGAAAAATAGGGGAGTAGGGAGGCAGTGAGCACTGGCTGCTCAACACAGAAGCTGAAAATTAATACAGTCTGGTCCCCTGGTTTTGTGGTGAACAACATGAGGCTGAATGTCATTTGGTGACATCAGCTCATGTTGATGTATGTGACAGTATCCTTTCTTAGTCTCTGAAGTAAGAATTAAAAATGAGTAGACTCCTCCCTCACCACCCTTCCCTTTTGTTTCTTTCATGTTTGATCGTGTTTGGTAAACCTGTTTTACTGCTGATCATACTATAAGTGAACAACCTAAATGTTTTGTTTTGTCTTTTAAGTCTTTTAATTTATTCATTCAATTGTCTGTTGAACACCTACTTTATGCCAGGCACCAGGGTTATAGCAGAGGACAAGACAGATACTATCCCTACCTTTGTGGACCTTTTAGCAAGGGAGATAAGCAAAATGATAAACATGTTACAGATTGTGGTAAGGACTGCTTTAGGCTGATGAGAAGGAATAACTGGGAGAGGTTGCTTTAGGGATGACGTCTCTGAGAAGGAGCTCTTTGGGCCTAGACCTGAAGATGGTAATGTGCTCACCAAGTTGGAAGAATATCAAGGTCACTATATAAGGGAGAGATGGGAAAGGGCTTGGTGTGTTCCAGAAAAAGCGAAGATGCTGATAAGCTGGGGCATAAGGAGTGAAGGAAAGAGATGGGTAGGAGCTAGTAGGACATGAGAAGTATGGATTTTTTCCTGTTTTTTACCCTGTTTAGTCTGTTTGGGCCGCTGTAACAAAATACCAGACTGGGTGGCTTATAAACAACAGAAATGGATTTCTTACAGTTCAGGAGGCCGGAAGTCCAATATTAGGGTGCTGCCAGCATGGTCAGATTCTGGCGAAGGCCCTCTTCCCAGTTGTAGACTGCTGACTTCTCACTGTGTCCTCACATGATGGAAGGGGGAGAGGGACCTCTTTTATAAAAGCACTAATCCCATTCACCTCCCCAAAGCCCCACCTACTAGTATCATCATCCTGGGCGTTAGGTTTTCAACATATGAGTTTTAGAGGGACACAAATACTCAATTTATAAGGGACTTCGCTGGCAGTCCAGTAGGTAGGACTCCACGCTTCCATTGCAGGGGGCATGGGTTCAATTCCTGGTCGGGGAACTAAGATCCCGCAAGCTGTGTGCGGCACAGCCACCCCCCTCAAAAAAAAAAAATCCTCAATTTACAGCACCTTTCAACAGTGGAATGTCATTAGAGGGTTTCCAGCAGGGGGAGAGGATTGACATCTGATTTACGGTTTTCTTTTGTTATTTTTTTGGTGAGGGGTTATTTGTTTTTTTAATATTTATTTATTTATTTGGTTGTGGCGAGTCTTAGTTGCGGCAGGTGGGCTCCTTAGTTACGGCAAGAGGGCTCCTTAGTTGCGGCTTGTGAGCTCCTTAGTTGCGGCTCGCTGGCTTCTTGGTTGTGGCACATGGATTCCTTAGTTGCGGCTTGAGGGCTCCTTAGTTGTGGCATGCTAACTCTCACTTACAGCATGCATGTGGGATCTAGTTCCCAGACCAGGGATCAAATCCGGGCCCCCTGCATTGGGAGCATGAAGTCTTAACCACTGTGCCACCAGGGAAGTCCCTGATTTATGTTTTTAATCTTTTTTTTTTTTTTTTTTTTTTTTTTTTTGCGGTACGTGGGTCTCTCACTGTTGTGACCTCTCCCGCCGCGGAGCACAGGCTCCGGACGTGCAGGCCCAGCGGCCATGGCTTACGGGCCCAGCCGCTCTGCGGCACGTGGGATCCCCCCGGACCGGGGCACAAACCCGCGTCCCCTGCATCGGCAGGCGGACGGACTCCCAACAACTGCGCCACCAGGGAAGCCCCCTGATTTATGTTTTTAAAAATAACTGGCTCTCAGATGAAAAATGGACTCCAGAGGGTCAAGAGTCGAAGCAGGGACCAGCAGTGAGGCTATTACAGTTGTTTAGGTGGCTTGGACTAGGGTGATCATGGTGGAGATACAAAGGAGCAGGCAGATATGGTATATATTTTGCAAGTAGAATTAGCAGCATTTTGTGGGAGATTGAACTAGAAGGGTGTAGGAAAGGGAGAGATCAGGGTCACTCTTAGGTTTCTGACTTGAGCTGTTGAGTGCATGATATTGTTTACTGAGGAGGAAGACAAATCGGTTTAAGTTTGAGGCAGTTCTCTTTGCACTTGCTAAGTTTGAGATGTCTGATAGCTATCTAAGAGGTTATACCAAGAAGGCATTCGGGGACTTCCCTGGTGGCGCAGTGGTTGGGAATCCGCCTGCCAACGCAGGGGACACGGGTTCAAGCCGTGGTCCGGGAAGATCCCACATACCGTGGAACAACTAAGCCCCTGCGCCACAACTACTGAGCCTGCGCTCTAGAGCCCGTGAGCCACAACTACTGAGCCCGCGTGCTGCAACTACTGAAGCCCACAAGCCTTGAAGGTGTCTCATCTTCAGGGGTCTGGTAGAGGAGGTGGGGTCAGTGAGGTAGGAAAAAAGTCAGGAAAATGTAGCATCAAAGAAGCCAGGAGGGGACTTCCCTGGTGGCGCAGTGGTTAAGAATCCACCTGCCAGTGCAGGGGACACGGGTTCAAACCCTGGTCCAGGAAGATCCCACATGCTGTGGAGCAACTGAGCTTGTGCACCACAACTACTGAACCTGCACTCTAGAGCCCGTGCTCCGCAACAAGAGAAGCCACTGCAATGAGAAGCCTGCGCACCGCAATGAAGAGTAGCCTCCGCTCACCACAAGTAGAGAAAGCCTGCACGCAAGCAACGAAGACCCAACACAGCCAAAAATAAATAAGTAAATCTATTTAAAAAAGGCCAGGAGAAGAGACTGTTTCACTAAAGAGCTGGTGCCTGGTTATGTCAGATGCAGCTGGGAAGTTGTACAAGAAGACAGAGGAGTGACTGTGAGATTTGGGAATGTGGAAGTGTTGGCGACTTTGGTGATTTCAGTGGGATGGTAGGGATGGAGGCCAGGTTGCAGTGGTTTGAAGAGTGAACTGAGGTGATGCCGTGTAGATGCTGAGCAGAGATGACTTGCTGAGGAAGTTTTGCTGTGAAAGAAGCAGAGAAGTGGGACTATAACTGGTGGGGTATGTGAGGGTCAAGGGAGGTTTTAAGGTTGAAGATGGTAACTGGAACAGAGTTGTATGCTGAAGAGAATGATCCAATAAAAAGAAAGAAACTGAAGATACCAGAGAGGGGCAATGACTGTAAGGTTGACTGCGAGAGTGAGAAAGGGGAGGGGCTCCCAAACAGGTGGAGGGTTTTGCCTTTGCCAAGAGTTGGGGAGTTCTTCCATTGTAGCCGGAAGGAAGCCAAGGTGGAAGGCACCATGTAATATTGGTGGTGGGAATGTGGGAAATTCTCTTTTGTTGACTTCTGGTTTCTGTGAATGTCATGTGTGGTCATCAGCTGAGGGTGGCTAGAAGTGGGTGTGGGTAGGGTGAGGGAGGCAGGTTGAAAAGAGAGGAAGAGGTATGAAACAGTCATCTTCCTTGAGAAAAAGCATTTCATTGCTTTGGGATCATTTGGTTGCTTCCAACAGAGAGCACTCAAGCTAGCCTATATAAAAGGAGGATTTTTTAGAAGGAATTGGGGGACTTCTCACAAAACCCAAGAGCAAGCAAGGCTTTATGAGAGACTAGAACCCAAAACATAAAAACTAACAGGAATCTAGGCTGGCTTTCTGTCTCTTTTTGTCTGTCTTACAGACCAGCTTCTCTGCTTCGGGATGCACATGGCAGCCAACAAAAATCCCCCCACCTCTAGTTCACATCACTTTCTGGTACAAGTGCCTTACTGACTAATGTCCTTGAGTCATCCTTTTAGAAGGCCCTAACTTTGAGCAGATGTTTATCCCTGGGAAAGTGCATAGGAAGACATTATCCATATAAATGTGGCTGTGAGTGAACTGAGATTGTAGGTTTGAACACAAGAGTACTGATTTCCAATACTTTGTAATAGAAGAGAACCATGTGTATACCAGAATGTTTAAGCTCCTGCTATAGGTGATTTAGCTACATTATCTCATGTAGTCCTCATCCTTCTACCCCAGGATATATGATTTGTCCCCACTCTTATACATAAGGAAAGTGAGGCACAGGGAGGTTAAGTAGCTTCCCTAGGGTGATGATATTAAGAAACGGTAATTGGTTTTCTTGGTATGGTTTTGTTTTACTTGCTTAAGAATAGGTGGTGTATATTCAGATTGTTCAAATTGCAAAAGGTACAGAAGAGTAAGTATGCAGGAAACCGTCTTCCTCCCAGCTCTGTGTCCTGGCAGGTGGCTACCCTCCCTTGAGGCAGCCAGTGTTGCTAGTTTCTGGGATATCTTTCCAAAGTCTATGCATGTAAAATAAAATATGTATATTTGTATATATAGTAAATTTTTGTCTTTTTTTTTTTTTTAACACAAATGACGGCATTCTAACACAGAGTTCTGCACCTTGCAATTTTCAGTGAATAGTATACCTGGAAGATTATATCACCTCAGTTCTTAAAGAGCTTCTCCTTTATTTTATTTTTTTTGCGGTACGCGGGCCTCTCACCGCTGTGGCCTCTCCCGTTGCAGAGCACAGGCTCCCGACGCACAGGCTCAGCGGCCATGGCTCACGGGCCTAGCCGCTCCGCGGCATGTGGGATCCTCCCGCACCGGGGCACGAACCCGTGTCCCCTGCATCGGCAGGCGGACTCTCAACCACTGTGCTACCAGGGAAGCCCAAGAGCTTCTCCTTTTTATGGTTGGATAGGATTTCATTGTCTGGCTGTACAAAAATGTATTTAATTTGTTACTATGGACACTGCTACAGTGAATAACCATGTACAGAAGTAATTTCATGCATGTGAGTTTTTATATATTTGTTAATTATCACCAGTGAGGATAATGCTCTTGTATTGTGGTCCCTCTCTGTGGTTTCAGACATCCGGGAATTGATTGAGGTGGATGACGTGATGGAGGACAATACTCTGCAGTTCGGTCCCAATGGAGGATTGGTATTTTGCATGGAATACTTTGCCAATAATTTCGATTGGCTAGAGGACTGTCTCGGCCATGTAGAGGATGACTACATCCTTTTTGACTGTCCAGGTAAGTCAGCTATCTGAATGTATCATTTTCCCTGAAGTCGTGCTCATTCTGTCCTCAGTGGAGAAAGTGGAGTGAGCATTCGTAGCTCTAAACCCTGCTGCGGTAAGGTACAACTCGCTTACTTATTGGCTTATATTAATTCATTGAGTTTACTGAGTGCTTATTTTGTACCCTGGAAATACCTAGAAAGCAAGGTACCCATGGTCTCTGCCCTCATGGAGTCCACAGGCAAGTGGTAGTGCTAGGCAGTATAAACAAAAATCACCCAAATGGACTTCCCTGGTGGCACAGTGGTTAAGAATCTGCCTGCCAATGCAGGGTACATGGGTTCAATCCCTGGTCCGGGAAGATCCCTCCCACATGCCGCAGAGCAGCTAAGCCCATGTGCCACAACTACTAAACCTGTGCTCTAGAACTTGCGAGCCACAACTACTGAGCCCACGTGCCACAACTACTGAGCCCGCGTGCCTATAGCCCGTGCTGTGCAACAAGAGAAGCCACTGCAATGAGAAGTCCACACACCACAACAAAGAGTAGCCCCCGCTCGCCGCAACTAGAGAAAGCCCGTGCACAGCAGCGACGACCCAGTGCAGCCGTAAATAAATAAATAAACAAACAAATAAATAAATAATCACCCAAATGATTATTTAATATATTTCTGACAGGCACTCCACAGGAGTAGCACAGACCATCACACAGCAAGGAGGTTGGGGAGGCTTCTCATCAAGTAGCATGTAAGCCAGACCTTAGGGTAAGGTGAGGGAGACTGTGCTGCAGGCAAAGGGCACAGCATGTTGAAGGCCTTGAGGCAGGAAGAAATGAGCTGTGTTTGAGGCACCAAAAAGGCCCTTGTGGCTGGAGCACAGTAAACAAAGGGAAGTGTCCTGAGGTGAGACTGGTAGGGGACAGATGATCACATGACTTCTCAAGCCAAATTATGAATTTAAGACTTAAGCCTAACCTAGTTTTGATCGTTTGTGGCTCTCACATTTTTTCCCCTTTTTTTAAAAATAAATTTACTTATTTATTTATTTATTTTTAGCTGCGTTGGGTCTTCATTGCTGCGCGCGGGCTTTCTCTAGTTGCGGCGAGCGGAGGCTACTCTTCCTTGTCATGTGCAGGCTTCTCATTGTGGTGGCTTCTCGTTGCGGAGCACAGGCTCTAGGCGTGCGGGCTTCAGTAGTTGTGGCACGTGGGCTCTATAGCGCAGGCTCAGTTGTTGTGGTGCACGGGCTTAGTTGCTCCGCGGCATGTGGGATCTTCCCGGACCAGGGCTCGAACCTGTGTCCCCTCCACTGGCAGGCAGATTCTTAACCACTGCACCACCAGGGAAGTCCCTCCCCTTTGTTTTTAACTGAACATACACACACCCACAGAAAACTGCAGAGGTCATAAGTGTACAGCTTGATGAAGATTCCCAAACCTAACACACCTTTGTAGCATTCACTTTTGATCAGCAAAAACGGAAGTGTGAAGAACCTCACTTTCTACGTAAAACTGCATAGTTTCCTTGGAATTCTCGTGGTATTGTGATTGCTTCAAGAGCCTGTAAGACCCCTTGAAAATTGAATATGTTACCACCAGAGGTTGACTTCGTTTTTTTTTTTTCCTCAGCTGTCTTATAGGAAATTGTTTTCCTGTAATTTGGTAATTTAACATATATCCTGATTGTAATAGTCTCATAATGTTCTTCATGTAGGTCAGATTGAATTGTACACTCACCTGCCCGTGATGAAACAGCTGGTCCAGCAACTAGAACAGTGGGAGTTTCGAGTCTGTGGAGTTTTTCTTGTTGATTCTCAGTTCATGGTGGAGTCGTTCAAGGTTCGAGGATAAATCTGTTGTCGATTTTTCAGTCATGGGTACAAGCAGATGGCAGTCTCCTTTAATTGTTGCATGATTTCTGGATGTTTCACAAACTATACTCCAGAATTATTTAATATCCCGTAATATTAAATTATTATAATAATGTATTCTTAACTCAAATGATAAATTGTGATACTGTATATAGATTTGGGGGAACTACTTACCAAGAAAAATTAGGCAGATGTGTATCTTCATATAAGTCTTTTTCTGATGATGTTTTATCTAGTTTATGAACTATCTAAAACAAACATTATTTCCCATTAGTAGCCCCTAAGGAATATTTGATGGAAAAGATTAAAGGTGTCATCTAAATTGAGATTTGTGATCACCATGGATTAAATCTACATTTTCCCTCCTTATCCTCACCCTTGGAAACCAGGGGTCAAGAATCTGATTAGTGGACTGTCTTCTTTTACTTTACTTTAGCCTTTCTTTTACTTAGGCCAGTTTTGTTCAGAGAGAAGCAGGAGCCTCTCTTTTATGTGGAGACCAGGGAACTTTTTTGGCACCAGTTGATTCATCTTCCCTTTTCTGTTTCCTCCTTCAGTTTATTTCTGGCATCTTATCAGCCCTGAGTGCTATGATCTCTCTAGAAATTCCTCAAGTTAACGTCATGACGAAAATGGATCTGCTGAGTAAGAAAGCTAAAAAGGAAATTGAGAAGTGAGTTTGCTTCTTCCATATCATCATATGTCAGCTGCAGAGATGAACCTTCTAAGCTTTATTTCGATGTGAGGTTCTGTCAGTCTATAAATCTAGTGTCCTGATTTATTCTTCCTTTTATTCATCAGTCTTCTTTCTCACTTTTAAAGGTTTCTAGATCCAGACATGTATTCTTTATTAGATGACCCTACAAGCGACTTAAGAAGCAAAAAATTCAAAAAATTGACTAACGCTATATGTGGACTGGTAAGCTTTCAAAATTGTTGGATTTTATTTTTAATGACCTGGTCAGGTGTGTATTGGCATCCATTCAGTGGCCACCATTTTGGAAAACATGGCCCAACCCTATTGCCTTGCCAAAGGAGGAGGGTGGGAGTCTGTGGGCTGGCTGGTCAGCAGTTTAATTTAGAAGCAATTATTGTCAGTAGCCAGTAAGTTAACTGATGTGTCTATTATTCCAAGCTGTTTTGGGAGCTCAGACTTGTCTTTGCCTTTTGGAATTTCCAGTGGTGGTTGAGTTCAGGTAAATGCCTATGAAACAGTGTCTGGTTCAGTAACAAGTTAGCAAGTATTCTAGTTGGTCATAAGCCAGAAAAATCAGTATTGATTTGCTGTTGTTCTGTCTCTGTCTGTCCTTCCTCCCCACAACACACACACATACACACACACACAAATGGTTTTAACCAGAAGTGTAAATGGTTATAAAACTCAAATATAATTTGAAAATTAAGTATTTTGTACTTCAGAATGACCCTTTCTGAAATCCCCAACTTGTAGATTGACGACTACAGCATGGTTCGATTTTTGCCTTACGATCAGTCAGATGAAGAAAGCATGAACATCGTATTACAGCATATTGATTTTGCCATTCAGTATGGAGAAGACTTGGAATTTAAAGAACCGAAGGTACTTTCTGGTTTGGGGTGTTTATTGCCTTTTGGTAAAAACGTTTACCAGCACTCACTGGCCTCCTGCATAATCCCATGGAGTTAAGCTCTTTGTCCTCAGAGCTTGGGCATACATGGAAAGAGGAGGTGAAATGCAACTGGGCTCGGGCTGCCCTCACGTATGTCAGTGAGGCCCTGTCACAGCACATTAGCTGAGAATTGGCATGAATATAAACTCGAGGAAGAGTTTACTTCTAAATGAGATATAAGCCCTTTAATTTACCACATGTCTGGAAACATTCTGTCAGTCATTCCTTTTGTTATTAACGATCACTGTGAGCAACACCTGGAGCTGATGCTGGGCGTTAGCTCCTTATAGAGCATTACCTGAAAAACATGTAAGCATATACTAGGTCTAACTGAGGGGAAGTGGATGTATTTTCTATCTTGTGTTTCCTTTGTGTCAGGAACATGAAGATGAGTCATCTTCCGTGTTTGACGAATATTTTCAAGAACACCAGAATGAATGAAGAGTTTGTTAAAAAGTAACCAAATGTGTGAGGAGCTTGTGGCTGAACTGGCAGAACCTTCTCTTCGAAAGATGGAACACTAGAAAGCTACTTACTTTAATGAAAAAAAATAATACTTGACTCTTTATCAGCAATCAGGAACATGCCTGAATCAAGTTCTTAGTTATTCTGAAACTGCTGCTGTTTAAAGTGGCATCTTTTAGTATTATTGGAACAGCATAATTTAGATTTTAAAAGTCGAAATTGAAATGAATGTAGATAGATTTGTGTATATAATATAAATTAGCACCTGTGATACAGTTAAGACCAGTCTACTTTTAGTTTTACTGTTTGATTTTTGTTATTTTTGAAGTTTTTTTGGAGGGACAGGAATTATTGTAACAAAATATGCATATATGTGTCCAAAGAAAAAAAAATCTGGAAGAATATAGATAAGACCATTGCTTACCTGTATCTCCCAGTTTTCCTACATTGAAAATGTATTATTTGTATAATTTAAAAATGAAAAGTAACTGTGTTTTAAGATATATATGTATATAAATAAAAGAAACAGGAAAATAGTACTAACTTTTTATTACACTCTTGTTTTCCAGTCAGAATTTGAAATATTCAGCCAGGGCAATTTGTTTTTTGGTTTTTTTCCAAAGTTTTGAATGAGTAAATTTCCCCAAGTGTCCAAATGTAGGCAGTGCCTTTTTTTTTTTAAGTGTGATTTGTAGTCTCTGAGCACTTAAAAATGTGTACTTTACTTGAATAACAAATGCACACAAAAATGCAAAAGATAATTTTTTCTTTTTAACTTCTTGACACATTGAATTATTTTCAGTATTTATAAGTTCATTTGTGATAGGCCCTGGGGAATGGCTAGTCAGTCAACAGATACTTCTCTAGCACCCACTAAAGGAAAGCAGAATCTCTTTTATTGAGTTCTGCCAGGCATTGTGCTAAGAAGAAGCATTTTGCATAATCTCTTTCATTTAATCCTCACAGCAGGTCTGGTCTCCATTGGTGCTGGATCTTCCTGCAGTTGCAGATTAAGTCCTTGTAGAAAACCTGTAACTTGGGTTAAATTTTTAATCATTCTTGGGCCTAGATAGCAGAAGTACACCTGCAGTGTCAAATTTGATCCATTTTCATTAAAGATGCAAAGTGTGAGGGGCCATAGCTATCAGTGGTAACTTGTGCCTAGCGGCCCAGGCTGGGGGCAGGAGTTGGGTATTTGCACCATGGTCCGCTGGTGTGAGCTATTCTCACAGGGCACTCAGGAGAGCATGATGAGTGGACAACATGAGGACGTGCTGGGCTGCTCGGGGACTTTTTCTGTGGCCCTTGAGGATGCAAAGGTCAAAAACACCCTGATCTCCCAGTGTTGCTAAATTTTAGAAATGTTATTGTCATGTGAGAGGGGAAGAAAGAAAAGACAGCTTTTCATTCGCCCTCTTCATTACTCCTTGAGCTATACCTCCCTACTTTAGCTTCTGGAGAGTCTGGTGTGTGCCTGTGGGGAAGAGGTGAAGGGTCAGATTCCATTTCCTTCCCCTCTCGACACTGGAGTTTAAAAGATGAATATGACAGTTCCAGTCCTGAAGGATTTCACTGTCTTGTAGGAGAGCCTGACGTGATTCTTCAGACAAATTTACTAGTGGGTGCCAGGCACTGGGGCTAAAATGGGACTGCCTAGGGCAAACACGACCTTACTGTCATGCGATGATATGCTGGGCCCTTAAGACTAACCATAAACAAGGAAACCTCTGATAAGGAATGTGAAGAAAAGAAAACAGTAATGAAATGGAGAGTGACTGTGGGGCTACTTTGCATGCCCGTCAAATAAGTCTCCCCCTAAAAGGTGCAATTTGGCCAGAGATGTAAATAACAAATCAGTTGTGGGAACATGGGACAAAGTAATCTAGTTTGAGGCACTGGCAGAAGAAATGGCCAGAAGCAGCAATGACCTTGGCTTTTAACCAGAGGCATAATAGGTTAAGAATTCCTGAGCTTTTAGTATGTTCTGGGCGTGTAATTTCAAAGCACTTTACATGCAATTCGTTTCATCCTCAGAAAACTGAGGTAAGTACTGTTATCTCCATTTTCAGACAAAGAACTGAGGCACAGAGAAGTTAACTTGCCCGGAGTTACACAGCCAATAAATCTTGGAGCTGCATTCAAACCCAAGGTCCATTTTCTCAACTATTACACAAAGAATTGCAGCACATAATCACACGAGTAATACACAAATCCCTTCTCACTGTGATCCTTTCTCCGTTTTTAAAATCAGTGGATTGAGTTCATTCTTTCACTCAACAAGTAGTATTGATGCTTACCATGTACCATCACTGTTATCGGTGTAGTGACATAGCAGTGAACAAAACAATCCTTGTCGACGTTCACATGGAGAGAGGGAGACAAAACACAGAAGTAAACTAAAAAGAATCAGAACTAAGGAAGAAAAGAGAGAAAGGGGAGTGAAGTGGGACTGAATTTAAAATAGTGTGCCCCAAGGAGTGCTTCACTGAAAAGGTGATCTTTAAGGAAAAACAAAGGAAGTGGTGATTTATCACTGGGATTCAGTACCCCCAGATCCATCTCCACTTTTGCCCACACCTCACGCATGCCCGACACTCAGAGCCCATGCCTAAGGCTCGGGCGCCCCCTGATGCCCCTGCGTATCCGCGCAGCCGCAACAGCTAGCCGCGAACAGCAAGGCCGGAAGCGCGGCATCCTGCCCTCGCCCTCCCCTTCCGGCTCACTTCCGCCTACCCCGCCCGGGCTGCCAGACCGGAAGCGCCGCGCTCTAACCCGATCCTCCTCATCGGGGTTGAAACCCGGGCGCCTCCAAGATGCCGGTAAAGGGGCCGAGCTGGGGGTGTTGGGAGAAGGCGGGGATTTGGGAAAGTGGCGAGAAGTCGTGGGTGCGCTGAGAAAAGCGGGCCGAGGGGGGCAGAGAGAAAGCAGGGGCCTGAGAAGGGGAGAGGCGAGAGGAGCGGGCCGGCCCCTGTAGGATTCGGGCGGCCCGGGGCTGTAGACCGGGCTTGGAGGACCGGGGCGCGGCAGAGTGGGCCGGAGATACCGGGCGTGCTGAGGAGACTGCCTCAGTTCTTCTGCCCTCTCCTCTCCAATCCCGACCCCTTTTCTCGCCCTTTCTGCCTTCCCCCGACTCCAGCAGGGTTCCCAAAGCCTCACTAGAGCCGCGAAGGCCAGGGCTGCCCTTTTAATTTTTCATATCTCAAGTCTAGAGTTAGCTTCTCCTTTTTTTCCTGCAGGCCCACTTCCTCCTCCGCCTCTGGGGGCGGGTCTCTTAAGCTGCTTGTCATTTGTGAGACCCCACTTCCCGGACTCCTCCCCTGTCACCCGGGTAGTGGCGGCCACCCCTGCGCCGCTGGGTTTAGGGCTCTCAGAGCAGACGCAAGGTCCGCGCCCGGTTTCCAGATGTTTCTGTTTTCGCGTGCATCAGAGTGGGAGTAAAAATTGATGGTGGTTTGGTTGCTCTTAAGTTCTGACAGCCAGTCTCTGGGGTAGATTTATCACCATCATGGTCTCCATTTTGCAGATGAGGAAAAAAGAGGTTCAATAACATGTGATTATTCATAGGACAAACATTACTGAGCACCTGCTGCATGCCAAGCACTGTGACAGCAGTGAATAAGGCCAACAAATCACTGTTCTTAAGGAGTTTACATTCTAATGGGGAGACCGACAATAAACATGTAAATACAAATAAAATAAAGAAGATTGTTTCAGATAATGACAAATGCCATGAAGGAAATAGATGGGTAACAAGACAGTATAGCTGGTGAAGGGGAGGGTAGAGGCTTGTTTAGATGAAGCATATCTGTAATAAAAGAGCAAACCATAGTTATCGGTACGTATTTTTACGGATCTCATAGCTACCATTTGACTCCTGATGTATGCCAGGCAGGCCCTGAGCTACACACTTTATATAAATTATCCCATTTAATCCTCACAGTGACTCTATCAAGTAGATATGTTATTGTTTTCTCATTTTGCAGAGGAGGAAACAGAGGCTCAGAGAAGTTAAGTAACTTGCCCAAGGCTGCACACTATTAAATCTTGATAAAGCCTGATTTTACCAGAACACTAAAGCCTTGTACTCATCATTCCAGTTGCACCTAGAGCACCTGGGCTTCCCCTGTGCGGGTGCTCTTAAGAAGACAGACTTAATGTCTGTCTTCTCCATTCACCTGAAAATTCTTCAAGGACAGAGCCCATACTAGCCTTGCATGCCATTGGATCCGCATGCCTTGCACACAGAAGGTGCTTAGGAATCTTTTGATGAATGAATGAATGAATAAATGAATGGGGCCCATGTCTTACAAAAAGCCAGACATCTTGTAAAAAGCAGAACTAGAAATCAGCCTATAAATTGCTCTCATAAATATGATTTTCCCCCCTCCTCCTTTAACTCCCATCCACCCACTGAAAGCAAGTATGTATCTCTTCATTTTACAAATTTGGAAATAGGCTAAGAGAAGAAAAGTGATGTCTTGGTCAAAAGGCATAAAGCCAGGAAGTGGCAGAGCTGAAGAGCCAGTGCTTGGGTTGTGGTTTAACAACAGCTGGGGGCTGGGTACCCCTGATTTATATGGTGTTTGCCTATTTCTATAGTGTAAATACTCCACCAGTTACCAATGTGGTGTCACTGAATGTGGAACTGGAAGAGATGCACATTAGCACCTCATTATATAGTATTTACACCATAAAGATACAAAAGATATAAATAAGCTTAAGATCATATTAAAAATAAATTTTTTAAATAGGAAGTAATAAATTTCAAGTATTTATTACCTTTGTTTTTAATATAATTTACATAATTGTAAATTTATATAATTTCATTTTTAATGATGGCTGTGTTCAGCAACCAGCTTGCCTCAAATTTTCTCAAAATTTAATAGTCAGTTTTCATGAGCCAGTTAATCTTGGATGAGTTAGTCTTTTTTTCCTTTAGGGAAATGTACTTGTTTGCCCTGCTGACATTTGCTCTCTTTCTGCTTTTGTGTTCTTACCTGGCTTGCCACTACAGGCTTACCACTCTTCCCTCATGGACCCTGACACGAAACTCATTGGAAACATGGCACTGTTGCCTATCAGAAGTCAGTTCAAAGGACCCGCCCCTAGAGAGAGTAAGTCGAAACTCCATTATTTTCAGATTTTGGTATGAAACCCTCTGACGTCAAATCAAGGAAATTCTGTCTCAGGTTGCTCTTGTATTTTCTATTTGCTTGGGGGATATTGTGCTCTAGACCTTTTCAGATCATGGGTATATGTTGCATTTAACAAGAAACTGTATTATTGCTGCCAATTTCTCCAGGATATTTTGTTGAGAGGGAAGAGGAAATGTGCTTAATTCTCAACACTCTTCCTATCATCACTATCATTTCTTAAAAACTAATGCTGCTACTTCTGTAGAACGCCATGTCTCCCTCCTTTCTCTGTCATCAAGCTGGAAAAAACAAAATGTATTTTAACCTCTTCTTTATTTAAATCTACTTTCTTTGTCCATTCTTCAGGATCTCAGTTTTCAGCAATACCTCAATCTTAAGTATCCTGTATAATATTACTAATTTCTTCTCTTGCTTCTTGAACATTATATCTTTACTTTCTTTCTTGGTACTCTTTTTTTTTTTTTTTTTTTTTGCGAGGGTGAGCCATTTTCTTTACTGTTCAGAAAGCTTCATTCATTTCAGATGCTATCTGAGACTCTTCTGACACATTCTGAGATGTTCTGCCAACAGTGTAATTTGTATTATATTAGACACCTTTTCCGCCTGCACTGAGTTCCATTCATGGTTTCCAAGACCATAGTTTGGATTACCAATTTTGTACTGACCCTGTCTCCATTCTTCTGCCAGATTATTTGACTTGACTTCCTCTTAATTTTGTTTTCAACACCATTTGAAAGCTCAGTAAACTTAATAAATTTGGTGAGTCACCACACTGTTTACTTGTTCTGAGATGAAAAAAAAGGAACAGTGGGAAAAAGCAGACCAAAAAGAGAAAAAATAATGTAAAAGAATTACAGTGCAAAAGAAGAATAAGAGTCAGTGTTGGCCCAGAGCTCTTCTCAGATCGTTACAAAATACCATATTATATATCAGAAGATGCAGTTGACCAAGGATGGAGTAAATCTAATTACCACCTTTGCAATTCTTGGGCCCTTGAGGGAGAATGGGACCCCAAGAAACCGGAACTCTGATTTCTGTAGATAAGGAGTGACTTCTTAACTCTTCCCTGGGGGCTGGATTAGGACTGAATTGGAATTATGGAGAAGTATAAGCCTGTGCTGTAGACTAAGTAACTGTTAACATTAATCTAATTACTTACATCCAACAAATATCTTTTGTGTGTGTGTGTGTGTGCGCGCGCGCGCTCGCGGTACGCGGGCCTCTCACCGCTGCGGCCTCTCCCGTTGCGGGCTGTGGCCTCTCCCGTTGCGGAGCACAGGCTCCGGACGCGTAGGCCCAGCGGCCATGGCTCACAGGCCCAGCCATTCCGCGGCACGTGGGATTCTCCCGGACCAGGGCATGAACCCGTGTCCCCTGCATCGGCAGGCGGACTCTCAATCACTGCACCACCAGGGAAGCCCTCAACAAATATCTTTTGAACACCTTTTATATACCAAACACTCTTCTAGGTTCTAAATCCTATTGTCTAGCTACCTCCCCCTCCCTGCAATGTGACATTTAGAACTAGCTGGCTCTTGTAAGCGCTGTTTGGATCATCTGAGGAAGTTTCCTTTTTGCAGATAAGAAAATAGATTGCAGGGAACACAAGTCTAGAGTTAGAATTCTGTTGCAGACTTCCCTGGTGGTCCAGTGGTTAAGATTCTGTGCTTCCACTAGAGGGGGAATGGGTTTGATCCCTGGTTGGGGAACTAAGATCCCATGGGCTGTGCAGCGAAGCTAAAAAATTTTTTTAAAAAAGGAAGGGAAAAAAAAAAAGAATTCTGTTGAAATTCTTCAGAGTACCAAAACTTCAGAATTGTTTTGCATTTCTGCTGTGCGAGAGGGATAGAAGTCAGGGACGAGAAATATAAGTAACCATTTCTGCATTGCAGAAACCAGCTGTTGGATATCAAGATCCTGGGATTTTGACCTTTTTAAAATGAAAAAAAAAAAAAGGAAAACCCAAAAAAAAGGCAAAGAAATTTTGTAATGAGATCTGTCTTTGTTACAACAGTACTTCTGGCTTTTCTCAGTCTCTAGCCATCTGAACAGCTTGTACAAATATATTTGAAGTCAGTTTTCGTAAAAAGAAAGATGTACTTGTGAATCCCAGTGTGTTCCTAAATGACAGTTAAGAGTTTTTTACCTAAAGCTATAGTATGTAAGGTCAAATAAAATTATATTGAGTACTTTGTATTTTTTAAAAAGCATTTTATTAAAGTTAGTCTATGTTTCAGTCTTTTTTTTTAAATTTATTTATTTGGCTGCTCCAGGTCTTAGTTGCAGCACGCAGGATCTTTAGTTGTGGCATGCATGTGAGATCTAGTTCCCTGACCAGGGATCAAATCCAGGCCCCCTGCATTGGGAGCATGGAGTCTTAGCCACTGGACTACCAGGGAAGTCCCTGTCTCAGTCTTTTTTTTTTTTTTTTAATGTATTTATTTATTTATTTATACAGCAGGTTCTTATTACTTATCTATTTTATACATA
Organism: Stenella coeruleoalba; assembly: GCF_951394435.1. Classification (NCBI taxonomy): domain Eukaryota; kingdom Metazoa; phylum Chordata; class Mammalia; order Artiodactyla; family Delphinidae; genus Stenella; species Stenella coeruleoalba. The sequence continues at coordinate 81,280,303 of NC_137160.1, forward strand.
TTAGTGTATATATGTCAATCCCAATCGCCTGTCTCAGTCTATTTTTATAAATGTATTGAGAAATGTCTGGAGTGATGTTCACCAAATGTTGAGAGCAGTTATTTCTGGGTAGTGAGATTAGGGTGACAGTTAAGTTTTTTTTCTGTGTTGATTAATTTGTTTCTCTAATGGGCATGTATAATTTTTGTAAAACAATAAAGCTATAAGAATAAATCATGTGCTTATTTTTCTAGAAATTGTTTCTAAAGACATTATATTTCAGTACCCTCATCTTATTTTATAAAACTCCAAAACCCTTGACCGTTGAGGTTGGATATTTTTTTCTTGATAGCTTTTTAATTTTTATTTATTTATTTATACATTTATTTTATTATTTTTTGGCTGTGTTGGGCCTTCGTTGCTGTGCGCAGGCTTTCTCTAGTTGCGGCGAGCGGGGGCTACTCTTCGTTGAGGTGCGAGGGCTTCTCATTGTGATGGCTTCTCTTGTTGCGGAGCTCAGGCTCTAGGCGTGCAGGCTTCAGTAGTTGTGACACGTGGGCTTCAGTAGTTGTGGCTCGCGGGCCCTAGAGCGCAGGCTCAGTAGTTGTGGCACACGTGCTTAGTAGCTCCGCAGGATGTGGGGTCTTCCTGGACCAGGGCTCGAACCCATGTCCCCTGTGTTGGCAGGTGGATTCTTAACCACTGCGCCACCAGGGAAGCCCCTCTTTTTACCTTTTTTAGATGTTATGTTTTACATTTGGCTAATGTTTTCTGCCTTACTCCCCTTGTGTCCTGCTTAGCAAAAGATACAGATATTGTGGATGAAGCTATCTATTACTTCAAGGCCAATGTCTTCTTCAAAAACTATGAAATTAAGGTAAAGTACAGAGCTTTTACTCTTTTTTTTTTTAATTTTTCTTGTAGTATAGGTGATTTACAATGTTGTATAGAGCTTTTACTCTTTAATTTAGTTTTCTTATGGGGATGGTATCAACCTGGCAGTCAGGGTTGATGTAAGGAATAAATTAAATGAAATGAGATTGTGTGATTTTAAAAATCCAGAACAGTGCCTAATTCTGTAACAATGTTAGTTCCTCGTTTTTCCTCCAAGGTCTACACCATGGGTTGGCAAACTACAGCCTGAGGGCCAAATCTGGCCCACCACTTCTTTTTGTAAACAAACTTTTATTGGAACATAGCCACGTGCATTTGTTTATATATCATCTGTGACTGCTTACATGCCACAATAGCTGAGTTGAGTAGTTGTGACAGAGACTATGGCCCACAAAGCTTACAATACTTGCTATCTGGTCCTGTACAGAGGAAATTTACCAGCCCATGGTCTAGACACTTATTTATATTTATTCAACAGTATTAAGCGCCTACTGTATGAAGTCCCAAACCAAAAAATTCTGCATGCTATGTTACTTTTTTAATATACTTCTATGTCCTGGACCTAAGATGGAGAGATAAAGAAAATTCAGTGACCTGGACCCTTCCCTCAACCTCCATTTCTTCCCTTCTGCTTTTAGTTCTTGTGAGCTCAGGAGGAAGGCAGAAGTGGGGTGGGGGCAGAAAAGGAGGGGGGGAAATGGAAAATGAAGTTCTCTGAGATGCTGCTATGAGCAAGTTACAAGGAATGTCAATAAATCTTCTTGATAATGTTCTAGAATATGGAACTTCAACTCCTTGCCAAACTTTAATCTCTCGGAGTCAAGCAGGATGTGAAATCTTTATTTGTAGACTCTTGGTCTATAAACTGTGGTCTAAACATTCTATGATGTTACAGATGTTTCTATATCTAATGCATAGTCTTAAGTGTGGTGTTTGTAATTAAAGTTCTGCCACATTTCATTCTCTCTCGAATATCATATAATCTTAAAAATAGGGAAAAGTGTAGTTTGTTTCTTTAAAATTATAAATCTGTGTAAAATTTGACATGAAGTATGTGCCACATTTGATTAGCATCCATTTGTCTTCTCCACATTTTTCCTTTGGGCTAGGTCAAGAGTTGGGCTAATGAAGCTCTTCAAGAACAAGTCACTTGTGAAATAATTGCTTCCTCATTTAGAGTCATAAATGTTTCTGTTCTTGGCAGAGATCCTGAAGTGAAAGAGTTTTTAAAGGTTAGCCAGCTGTATGGTTCATCTCAGGTTTTCCAGGAGGCTTTGTTAACTCTCCTTCGTACACAGAATGAGGAGCTATTGGCACAACTCTTCAGGAACCCAAGGGCGAAGGGAGCTGAGGAAAACAGGGGCAGCCACACAAGCTCAGGGTGAAAACAGGGGCAGCCACACAAGCTCAGGGTGGAAGCTGGTGGCTCCCTCCCCAGGGGCAGACAGAAAGGGGGCTTGAGAAGATTGCATGCAGAGAATGGGAATTTTTAAAAAAATATTTATGTATTTTTAATTAATTTATTTTATTTTTATTTATTATTTTTGGCTGTGTTGGGTCTTCATTGCTGTGCACGGGCTTTCTCTAGTTGCGGCGAGCGGGGGCTACTCTTCATTGCAGTGCGTGGGCCTCACTGCGGTGGCTTCTCTTGTGGAGCATGGGCTCCAGGTACGCGGGCTTCAGTAGTTGTGGCTCACGGGCTCTAGAACACAGGCTCAGTAGTTGTGGCACACAGGCTTAGCTGCTCCGCAGGATGTGGGATCTTCCCGGACCAGGGCTTGAACCCGTGTCCCCTGCATTGGCAGGTGGATTCTTAACCACTGTGTCACCAGAGAAGCCCGAAAATGGGAATTTTTGATGCTGTAGTAACTGCTTTCACAGTTTTCAGTTGATAAATCAAAAGACAAAGATTGAATTCATTTATTGCACATAATTATTAGGTTTTGATCAGAATTGTTTTTGAGTTTTGTTTTCTTCCCATAGAATGAAGCCGATAGGACCTTGATATATATAACTCTCTACATTTCTGAGTGTCTAAAGAAACTCCAAAAGGTAATTAAACTTGGATGATCATTTGTCAGGAACACAAATTAATAGGTATTTAGACTTGTTGAGACTTTAAGGACAAGTAAATATTGACTGGAGCGCAGGCTCAGTAGTTGTGGCACACGGGCTTAGTTGCTCCACAGCATGTGGGATCTTCCTGGACCAGGGATCAAACCCGTGTCCCCTGCATGGGCAGGCAGATTCTTAACCACTGCGCCACCAGGGAAGTCCCCAGCGTTTTCATATTACATTTAGAGTTGAAGATATTTTGAAATTTTGTTTACATTCATTATTGCTTCAAAATTTAGTTGTTAGGCCCACTGCTGGGTCTTGTTATTTAGCGCATTAATAAAGAAGCACATGTATGACTGTGTGATAAATTTGATGTTTTAATATGGTAATTATTGTATATCACTATAATTGGTTTCTTTTGTAGTTCTGTTTTATCTTATTCATTTAAAACATTAGTCTGAGAAGGGGCCTATAGGCTTCACCAGATTGCAAAAGGGCACCAAAAACATAACCCCAGACATGGCTACTTAGATAAAAAACTGAAAATTGGATATTACTATCCTTTTTCCCTATGTTTGTGTATATAATTTTTTTTTTTTTTTAAGTGCAATTCTAAAAGCCAAGGCGAGAAAGAAATGTATACACTGGGAATCACTAATTTTCCCATTCCTGGAGAGCCTGGTTTTCCACTTAATGCAATTTACGCCAAACCTGCAAACAAACAGGAAGATGGTAAGAACAACATCTCTACCTTCCTATATGACACAAGATTTTCTCCACTGGACTTCTTAACACCCCTCCTTTTCTTGCCTTGACTGGTGTACAGATTGAGAGTGGAATCTTTAGCCCGTACATTATCTTACTACTCACTCTCACAAAAGATCCTTGGCAACAAGCATGACATGTGGAGAATCTTTTGGACCAAAATGAGTATAGTTATAAAACCATTTGAACTGTCGTTTCTATTTCTTATCCTGTTCGAAGGTATTGAAATGTATTGCCAAGGTCAATGTCGAGATCAGTAGCCAGCCCATTTGGGATGCTTTCTCAAATACATTTTTTTATTGTTCTACCTGCTCTTGATTTTAGAAGTGATGAGGGCCTACTTACAACAGCTGAGGCAAGAGACTGGACTGAGACTTTGTGAGAAAGTTTTTGACCCTCAGAATGATAAACCCAGCAAGGTAAAACTCTTTTCTCATTTAGTTGATAAATCACCTTTTACCCTGTAGCCACTGTTAAACACATTGAGGTCTTTAGTTTTTGCATTGCAGTGTTGCTTAACTTTGGTGCCTTATACATAGTAGGAGTTCACTGAATCATACTGAATAATGAATTGCATGTAATAAAAATTTTTGGTTGTATATTCTTATGTTGGGGCATTGTAAACCCATATAACAGCTTTTTTGTGTGAGATAGCTTTAATGTATTACATTTATTTTGTTGTTGTTATTTTGAGTAACCTGTGAGTCACTCCAAAAGAAAGGGAGGGAGGGAGGAAAATTTTTTATGTATCTTCAAAGAGTTTATATAATACAAGGGCTGCCAGACCAATATTAAGTTTTGTTATTAAGTAAATTCATATTCTGACCTTACCTTGAACTTGCATTGTGATTTGACCACCACTGTTCATTCTGTTTTGTCCCCTCTTGTTAGTGGTGGACTTGCTTTGTGAAGAGACAATTCATGAACAAGAGTCTTTCAGGACCTGGACAGTAAAGGGAGCCTTGGGCAGACACTGTCTTCACAGCTGTGGGCAGCATTTACAGCAAGATGTACACAGTTCTTTGCCTTTATTTCATAAAGTTTTATACAGAGGAGAGAAGAGAGTGTGTCTTTACTTGAAGATCTCTTTATCAAGAATTTGGGGCTGTGGGGTGGGGAAGAATGAGTTGTTGATGGGTGATTTGAAATTTCTGCAGTATTAAGCTGGTGCTTAATGAGTAATAATAAAGAAATTTTCTAACGTTTCATGTCAGAAAAACTTCATTGCTTATCTTTGACATTCACTTAAAAATTTTTTGAGATAATATTCACCCTTTTAAAGTGTATAATTCAGGGGACTTCCCTGGTGGCGCAGTGGTTAAGAATCCGCCTGCCAGTGCAGGGGACACAGGTTTGAGCCCTGGTCCGGGAAGAGCCCACATGCCGCAGAGCAACTAAGCCCATGTGCCACAACTACTGAGCCTGTGCTCTAGAGTTTGTGAATCACAACTGCTGAGCCCGTGTGCCTAGAACCCACACTCCGCAACAAGAGAAGCCACTGCAATGAGAAGCCCGCGCACTGCAATGAAGAGTAGCCCCCGCTTGCCGCAACTAGAGAATAGCCCGCGTGCAGCAACGAAGACCCAATGCAGCCAAAAATAAATAAATTAAAAATAAATAAATAAATGTTTAAAAAAATAAAAAAGTGTACAATTCAGTGGTGGTTAATATAGACACAAAGTTTTGCAGTCGTCACTACTAATTCCAGAATATTTTTGCCACCCAAAGAAGATGTACCTGTACTCTTCAGCAGTCATTCCCCCGCAATTCCTATCCAGCCCTTTCCTCCCACTGATCTACTTTCTGTCTCTATGGATTTGCGTATTCTGGACATTTCACATAAATGGGATCATAAAACAAGGGGTCTTTCCTGTCTTGTTTCTTTCACTCAGCATAATGTTTTCAAGGTTCATCCATGTCAGGGACTTCCCTGGTGGTCCAGTGGCTAAGACTCCACGCTCCCAATACAGGGGGGCCTGGGTTCCATCGCTGGTCAGGGAACATCCCACATGCCGTGACTAAGAGTTTGCATGCTGCAACTGGGAACTGGTGCAGCCAAATAAATTTTTTTTTTTAAAAAAGGATCATCTGGGCTTCCCTGGTGACGCAGTGGTTGAGAGCCCGCCTGCCGATGCAGGGGACACGGGTTCGTGCCCCAGTCTGGGAAGATCCCACATGCCGTGGAGTGGCTGGGCCCGCCCGTGAGCCATGGCCTCTGAGCCTGCGCGTCCGGAGCCTGTGCTCCGCAGTGGGAGAGGCCACAACGGTGAGAGGCCCGCGTACCGCAAAAAAAAAAAAAAAAAAAAAAAAAGGGTTCGTCAATGTTATATCAGTACCTCATTCCTTTTTCTTTTTTCTTTTTTTTTTATTGTGGTAAAATATAACATTTACTATGTTTTAACCACTTTTAAGTATATAATTCACTGGTATTAATTACATACCCAATGTTGCACCACCATCACCACTATCTACTTCCAAAACTTCTTTGTTACCCCAAGCAGAAACACTAACCATTAAACCCCTGGTACCTGTAACCCCCAATTCCTGGTGACCTCTAATCTGCTTTCAGTGTCTGAATTTACCTTTTCCCAGCACCTCATATAACTGCAATCAAACAATATTTGTCTTATTGTGTCTGGCTTCTTTTACTCAGCATAATCTTCAAGGTTCATCTATATTGTAGCCTGTATCAGTACTTCATTCCCTTTTATGGCTCAGTAATATTCTATTGTGTGAATAGACCCCGTTTTGTTTATCCATTCATCAGTGTATGAACATCAGAGTGGCTTCCATTTTTTTGGCTGTTATGAACAGTGCTGCCAAGAACATTCATGTACAAGTGTTTGTGTGGACATACGTTTCCATTTCTTTTGGTTATATACCTAGAAATGGAATTGCTGAGTCACGTGATAGCTATATTTAACTTTCTGAAGCACCGCCAGACTCTTTTTTCCACAGAGGCTGCACCAGCTGCACCATTTAACGTTCCCACCAGCAGTGTATGAAGCTTCTGATTTCCCCCACATCCTCACCAGCACTTGTTATTGGTGTGTAGCCATCCTAGTGGGTGTGAAGTATCTCATTGTGGTTTTCATTTGTATTTCTCCAATGCTAGTGGTGTTCAACATCTTTTCATGTGGGTATTGACTGTATAACTTTTTTTTTGTATAACTTTTTAAAAGAAATGTTTATTCAAATCCTATGCTCATTTTTTATTTGATTTGTCTTTTTGTTGTTGTGTTGTAGGTTTTTTATATATATTCTGAATACTAGACCCATAGCAGATATATGAGTTGCAGAAATTTTCTCCCATTCCATAGGTTTTTTTTTTTGCCATGAATGAAATGTTTATTTCCCATGAAGATCTTTTTTTTTTTTAAATTGAAGTGTAGTTAATTTACAATGTTTTGTTAGTTTCACGTGTACAGGAAAGTACACTTTTTCAGATTCTTTTTCATTATAGGTTATTACAAGACATTGAGTATAGTTCCCTGTGCTATACAGTAGGTCCCTGTTTTTTTTTTTTAACTTTCTTGCTTGTGTCTTTTGAAGCACAGAGATATATTTAATTTTAGTTAAATGTCATATGTCTATTTTTTCTTTGGTTGCTTTTGCTTTTGGTGTCATATCTAAAAGACCATTACCTATACCAAAGTGTCAATTTACAGCTAAGTTTCCTAAGCATTTTATACTTTTAGCTCTTGCATTTAGGTTTTTTTTTTTTTCACGTAACAAGAAATTTAATGTAACAAGAAATTTTAGGTCTTTGATCCATTTTTTTAACATCTTTATTGGAGTATAATTGCTTTACAATAGTGTGTTAGTTCCTGCTGTATAACAAAATGAATCAGCTATACATATACATGTATACCCATATGCCCTCCCCCTTGTGTCTGCCTCCCACCCTCCCTATCCCACCCCTCTAGGTGGACACAAAGCACGGAGCTGATCTCCCTGTGCTATGCAGCTGCTTCCCACTAGCTATCTATTTTACATTTGGTAGTGTATATATGTCCATGCCACTCTCTCACTTCATCCCAGCTTACCCTTCTCCCTCCCCATGTCCTCAGGTCCATTCTATATGATCCCTGAAAGTATAGTCTTCTTTGATCCATTTTCAATTAACTTTTGTATGTGAAGTGAGATAGGGGTCTAGCTTTATTTCTTTTGCATGTGACTATCCATTGGTACCGATACCTTCTGTTGAAAAGACTATTCTTTACTCTTTGAATTGTATTGGCTCCCTTGTCAAAACTCAGCTGACCATAAATGTATGGATTTATTTTTATTTATTTTTTAAACTAAACTTTTTTAATTTATTTTTTTTAATTTATTTATTTTTGGCTGCATTGGTCTTCGTTGCTGTGCATGGGCTTTCTCTAGTTGCAGTTGAGTGGGGGCTACTCTTCGTTGCGGTGCGTAGGCTTCTCATTGTGGTGGCTTCTCTTGTTGTGGAGCACGGGCTCTAGGTGCATGGGCTCAGTAGTTGTAGCACGCGGGCTCAGTAGTTGTGGCTCGCGAGCTCTAGAGCGCAGGCTCAGTAGTTGTGGCTCATGGGCTTAGTTGCTCCGAGGCATGTGGGATCTTCCCGGACCGGGGCTCAAACCTGTGCCCCCTGCACTGGCAGGCAGATTCTTAACCACTGCGCCACCAGGGAAGCCCTGGGTTTATTTTTAGATGCTACTTTCTATCCTTATGTGGCATTCATTTTTATATTTGGCCAGTTTTTAGCATTTAAGAGGTTTTTGTTGTTAGGCTGACAGAAAGTGTGAGTTCTTCCAAAAACTTACGGGACCATGTATTTCCATGTATGTTAAGGTTATAGATTAGATATTTCAGGAGGTTCCTCGAGTCCTTTGGACATAGTTACTGCACTGCCACCGTTATCATACCTTTACGTGGTTGACTTTTACTTTAAGAAGCAGTTGTTTTGGGGCTTCCCTGGTGGCACACTGGTTAAGAATCCGTCTGCCAATGCAGGGGACACGGATTCAAGCCCTGGTCGGGGAAGATCCCACGTGCCGCGGAGCAACTGAACCTGTGCACCACAACTACTGAGCCTGTGCTCTAGAGCCCTTGAGCCTAGAGCCCGTGCTCCGCAACAAGAGAAGCCCCCACTCACTGCAACTAGAGAAAGCCCACGCACAGCAACGAAGACCCAACACAGCCAAAAAGAAAGAAAGAAAGATGCAGTTGTTTTGGTATGTATGCTGGGATAGTATTTGGCCACAAGTACAGAAAACCCAATTTACAGTGTCTTGGGGTTTTTTTTGCTTGTTTTTAATTAATTAATTAATTAATTTATGTCTTTATGCCTGTGTTGGGTCTTCGTTGCTGTGTGCGGGCTTTCTCTAGTTGCAGTTGAGTGGAGGCTACTCTTCGTTGCCGTGCGTGGGCTTCTCATTGCAGTGGCTTCTCTTGTTGCGGAGCACAGGCTCTAGGTGCACGGGCTTCAGTAGTTGTGGCATGTGGGCTCAGGAGTTGTGGCTCACAGGCTCTAGAGCACAGGCTCAGTAGTTGTGGCGCACGGGCTTAGTTGCTCCGCAGCATGTGGAATCTTCTCAGACCAGGGCTCGAACCCGTCTCCCCTGCGTTGGCAGGAGGATTCTTAACCACTGTGCCACGAGGGAAGTCCTTGTTTCTTTGTTTTTAATCTGGAAGTACTCCCACATGGGGCAGCCATTTAAGGATGTCATGGGGGGCCCAGTCTCCTCCTGTCTTCCTAATCCACTCTCCTTTGCATGTGGCTCTCATCCTCATAGTCTCTAGATGCTCCTGCATCTCTGGGCTTGGTGGAAGGAAGAGGGGAGAGCATGAGGGCCAAAGGAGTATACCAACTGAGTGCCACCTTACCTACCCTTCCCAGAAATCCTGCCCAGACCTACACTTTTGTCTTCTTGGCCTCTAGCTACAGGGGAGCCTGGAAAGAGGAAAGTTTTGAGTGTGTTGTTAGTCAGATTGTTTGTAATGTGCTACTAAGGACAAAGGGAACGCTATATAGGAACAGAACTAAGTTTCAAATTGTATTAAAACTGGAGCTTTGCAGTGATACTTGATTGACTAGAGAATTTCCATTTTGGCTTTATGGGTTAATATGTAATTTAAATGTGAGTTAAATACTGTTGGGCATCTGTTCACTGAAGATCTGAATTATGGACTAAGTAAGTACCACATTTCACATACCAAAGAATGTGGGTATGTTAAAACATACTCCATAGATAGGTAAAAGGATAGTCTTGAAGCCAAAAGAGTGCTATTGTTGGGTTGTTTGTGTTTTTGTTTTATAATTAAAATTCTTATCTAAAATCAGATTCTGGGTGTTTGGGTTGGAACTTCTGTTACAGACTCAGAGACATGTCAAAAAGAAAGAAAGCTACAGTGATTCATATCAAGATTAAAGGTTTGTTTCTAACAGATGTGTTGTGTTTTTTTTAATTGTGGAATCTTTGTGATAAAAACCAACTCCTGTGGTGCCTGTTCCATTAGTACCAGCAGGGAGAGCACAGACAATAAGCGCTAAAAACCTGGCTTCTAAATCATTTCCCATTAGTGCTATATGGTAAGTGTTTTGTTTTTTAATGTACCAGAGAGAGCGGTTTCCAAAGGATTTAGAATAAATTATACATGAAGTATAGCATAATGGGTTCAAAAATACATCTTTAAGCAAAATGTGATGTCGACATTAAAAGAATATTATTACAAGGTACAACCTTTTTTTTTTTTTTTTTTTTTTTTCTCGGTACGCGGGCCTCTCACTGTTGTGGCCTCTCCCGCTGCGGAGCACAGGCTCCGGACGCACAGGCTCAGCGGCCATGGCTCACGGGCCCAGCCGCTCCGCGGCATGTGGGATCTTCCCGGACTGGGGCACAAACCCGTGTCTCCTGCATTGGCAGGCGGACTCTCAATCACTGCACCACCAGGGAGGCCCACAAGATACAACTTTTTAGGGAAGGCAGTTTAGTAATAATTATCAGATTTTGTTTGTTTGTCTTTTAAAAATTGTATCAGATTTTTGTTTTTTTGGTTTTATTGCTGTACACGGGCCTCTCACTGTTGTGGCCTCTCCCGTTGCGGAGCACAGGCTTGGGACGCGCAGGCTCAGCGGCCATGGCTCACGGGCCCAGCCGCTCCACGGCATATGGGATCTTCCCGGACCGGGGCACGAACCTGTGTCCCCTGCATTGGCAGGCGGACTCTCAACCACTGTGCCACCAGGGAAGCCCTGTATCAGATTTTTGAATGTTCATTCTTTTTGGTTCAGCAACTCATCTTATCCTATATTTTTTTTTGTTTTTTTATTTGGCTGTGTTAGGTCTTCGTTTCTGTGCGTGGGCTTTCTCTAGTTGCGGCGAGCGGGGGCCACTCTTCATCGCCGTGCGCGGGCCTCTCACTGTCGCGGCCTCTCTTGTTGTGGAGCACAACCTCCAGACGGGCAGGCTCAGTAGTTGTGGCTCACAGGCCTAGTTGCTCTGTGGCATGTGGGATCTTCCCAGACCAACCAGGGCTCGAACCCGTGTCCCCTGCATTGGCAGGCAGACTCTCAAACACAGCGCCACCAGGGAAGCCCCCAGCAACTCATCTTCAAGTATTGTTGAATGCTGAAACACACACACACACACACACACACACACACACACACACACACACACACACCTGGAAATAATTCAGACATCTTTTAATAGAGAATTGGATAAGTGAATAATCATGGTGCATCCATAAAATGAAATATGCAGCCCTTAAAAATAATAAGGGGCTCTATCTGTTCTCTTATGGAAAGATGCCTTAGGGTATACATCATTGAGTTTAAAAAAAAAAGGTTGAGGGTAGTATTATAGTATGATTCCATCCTTGTTTATTTAATTGTATGTACTCCAAAAAAAAGTAGGGGTTAAGAGTGATTACAGTTAAGAGTGATTACTGTTAAGAGTGATTACTTTGCACCAGGGGCAATTACAAAGACTTGTACATCCTAAGTCATATATACTACAATTCAGTAAGAAATGTGTTACCTTAATAACCAGGAGGGAAAATCTAGTTTTTAAAAAGAACATTGAGGGCTTCCCTGGTGGCGCAGTGGTTGAGAGTCCGCCTGCCGATGCAGGGGACACGGGTTCGTGTCCCGGTCCTGGAAGATCCTACATGCCGTTGAGCGGCTAGGCACATGATCCATGGCTGCTGAGCCTGCGTGTCCGGAGCCTGTGCTCCTCAATGGGAGAGGCCACAACAGTGAGAGGCCCGCGTACCAAAAAAAAAAAAAAAAAAAGAACATTGATAGGAAGTCAAATATTAGAAAAAATATATTAGCCAAAAACCAGGCTGAGGACAACAGTCACCTGGTTCTTTTCTTAAGCATCCTGTTTACATTTATTAATTTTTAAAATATGCCACCAGTTATTGTCATATGCATAGAAAAATTACAGTACATGGAAATGCTTGAACAAGATTTATGAGAATTGTTTTATTCTACATTTTCCTTTCCTCCAAAATTATTAGTACTGAAGAACTTAATAAAAAGTTTGGAGTTGTGTCCAGAAAGGGATGTAATACCAAAAGCCATTTGGTTTGTTTTTCCCTTCATTTTGTTTATAGAAGTTTGGAAGACCATTCCATTAGGAGAGTGTAATTTTAGGGCCACATCTGTTCTGTGTTGATTTTGAGATAAATCACCAATCACAATTTTCCACTTCAACACTGCAGCTCCAGTTTACAGGTGATCTGACAGCTTGCTAAATGCTTTGCCTTTTTAAATCCTGCTTAACCCTTTCAAGAATCTTTGTGGCAGATACAGGTACTATCCCCCTTTTTAGATGAAGACGCTGACGCCTACAGGAATTAAATAACTTGCCCAAACTCAAGCACCTGGAAGTTGGCAGAAATGGCAATGAAACCTAAGTCTTTCCAAACCCAGGGCTGGCCCTCTCAGCCATTATAAGATGGTCACTTGGCCACATTGCAACTTTTAGTAGAACATTCAGGCAACAAAAGCAGGAGATTGAGGATATACAAGAAATGTAAAGGGCAACTATGCTCTCCAGGACCTTAGCCATCTGATGAGAAATTTGTATATCAAGATAGGAGAGACGAAACACTGAAAGATTGACATGACTGCTCAGTTCTGCCCAGAGAAAGAGCAGGCTGTTATTGCTGAGGTCGCTTGGGGAAGACTTAATGAAGATGGCACTCAAATTAACTGAGCTCAGAACAGGTGAACCAAATTGGGTAGGCTAAATGAGAAAGAAGTATATTGGGCAGCTTTGTGACATGATCAGGCCTGGCATGAAGGAAACGTTAGGGCAAAGAACGTGATGGGGACAAAGCTGCCCTAGCAGGTAATAATGAAGGACCCACGTTTTTGAGAGCCAGGGTCAGGGTTAGACCTTTTTTTTTTTTTTTTTTTTGGCTGCGTTGGGTCTTGGTTGCTGTGCACAGGCTTTCTCTAGTTGCAGCGAGCGGGGGCTACTCTTCATTGTGGCACGCAGGCATCTCATGGTGGCTTCTCTTATGGCGGAGCACAGGCTCTAGGCACGTGGGCTTCAATAGTTGTGGCACGTGGGCTCAGTAGTTGTGGCTCACGGGCTCTAGAGCACAGGCTCGGTAGTTGTGGCGCATGAGCTTAGTTGTTCCGTGGCATGTGGGATCTTCCCGGACCAGGGCTCGAACCCGTGTCCCCTGCATTGGCAGGCGGATTCTTAACCACTGTGCCATCAGGGAAGTCCCCAGGGTTAGAACTTTAAACTGTATTCTATTAGTGGGACAAAGGACATGACAGATTCTCCACACAAGGGCACCATTCTGCTTTTACCTACCATTATGAGAACGATTTGCCTGAACATCACTTTTCCTGCCCCAGTTTTCCCCAAGCCATTCCAGAGTTTCTGTGCTTAACTCTCAAGAACTTTTTTTTTAAACAGTCTTCTTGAGATGTAATTCATGTATCATATAATTCACCCATTTATAGTATACAGTTCAATGGTTTGTAGCATATTACATTGTCATTTTTCCATTTTAACCATTTTAAGTGTACAATTCAGTGGCATTAAATTCATAATGTTATGCAACCACCACCACTATTTCCAAACCTTTTTTATAATCCCAAATAGAAACTCTGTACCCATTAAACAGTAACTCCTCATTCCTCTTCCCCCAGCCCCTGGTAACCTCTAATCTACTCTCTGTCTCTGGATTTGCTTATTTATGTGTCTCATATAAGGGGAAATCATACAATATTTGTCCTTTTATGACTGGCATCTTTTACTTAGCATCATGTTTTGGGGGTTCATCCATGTTGTAACATTCCTTTTTGTGGCTGAATAATATTCCATTGTATAGATATACTCTATTTTGTTTATCCTTTCATCTGCTGATGGGTTGTTTCTACATTTTGGCCCTTGTGAATAATGCTTTAATGAACATCAGTGTACAAGTATCTGTTTGAGTTCTTGTTTCTTACAGTGCTTTAAAAAAAAATCAGTCATCTGCCATTTCATCACAAGTCCTCTGAAGACTTCCCCCTGAACCAGTCATTATCTTGTCTGTTCTTATATTACTATTTAACTTTTTCTTAACATGGTCATGGGCCACGCCTATCATTATTGTAGCCCCAGTGCCTGAAACGAGGTGACGAGGCATTCAAATATATACTGAATGAAGATTACATTTACATTTTCAAGCGGATGGTGAAAGGATAAAGTCAGGACTTTTATGAAATTTAGTTAATTACAGTGCACCAGATGGATTGGAGGGTAGAGAGATGGGAGGGAGAGACACCAGGAAGTAAGAAGCTTTATTAGTGGTTCCCATGTAAGGGCTTAGTGGGTGTTACTGGGAATGTAAAAATAAGGGGAGATTTGCGGGAGATTCTACTGCATTCGAATTAGCAGCTGAAGGTTAGGTTGAGGTTTTTTGTTGTTGTTGTTTTGTTTTTATTAAATTCACCTGTTTCTTCTACTGCCAGGGAATTCCCCAAGGTTGAGTTTTTTTTGTTTGTTTGTTTTTTGGATTTTTTTGTTGTTTGTTTTAGTTTTGAGTCTAGTTGACTTGGACAATAGCAGTTCCTTTGATGAAAATAGGCTGGGTGATGACATAATTTGTCATCCAAACTCTTGAGCATAAAAGAGCGTGCTATAATTAATTCTGGAACAGCAGACATAAACTGGAATTGTCCCGAGCAAACTTCTAGAAATCAATAATTGGAAGTCCTTTGGAAGGGGTGTGGGAGATGAGTTTAATTCTGAGCACTTTGAGTGTGAGGGGGCAGCTGATGGCCTGGGTGATATCCAGCAGCAAACAAAAATATACGTGAAAGCAATAGAAATAAAGACTTGAGAGACAGGAGGTCTTTAGCGGAATTAGGAGATAGAATTTGATCCCTGAGACAAGTCAGCAGTTAGGATCAGGAAGAAGGAAGGACTCAGCAAAGAATCAGTCTAAGAGGTTAATCGGAATAAAGGGTGGATCAATAAAACATGCGAGTCCTAGAGAGGAATTTCTTGGAGGGGGTTGTTAATAGTATTAAAATCTCCAGAAAACTTTATTTTATGGCAGTTGAACTCTAACTCAGCAAGCCTTGTTGGTTTTGCATTTGTGTGTGAATTAGTTGCTCTGTCCTTACTTGTCTGACCATCTCATAAACAAAGTGCCAATCTGGACACCTTAGAACCCTAGAATATATTGCTTTGCCAGCCACTTTTACTGAAAAGAGGGAAAATCATTTGGAAAGATGGCTATATTTATTCCCTCCAGTTGTCCAGGCAAATTCTTTGTCCTAAAGTTACTTTTCCACTGAAAGGAAGGCTATCACTGCCAGGAGACACTTAAGGGATATTAAGTAATGTTTCCCTTAGAGCAATTTACAAGTGTTATGTTTTTCCCCTTGTACAAAAGGCAGATCTAAGAAAAATGTCTAATGGAGCTGGGAGAGGTTTTCATTCTTAGGCTGTTGGAGATTTAGAAATGAACTTAAGTGGAGCAAAACATTTACATTTATAAATTGTTCCTCTAAATGTATCTGATTCAACACTCCATGGAATTCACATCATTCTGCACCTAAGTGGCTTGTCTAAATGTTCATGGCCAGCTGTGTGTCTGAAAAGACCCCTCCAGTTACAAAATTATCATTTTAGAAGATGATGATTCCATGAGAAAGAGGAGGCTTTGTCCCCTTGGATTTATCTCTTGTGTGTCCCATGTTAGTTTAATATTACATGTGTCCTTTGTATAATATGAAAATCAGTATGATCTGACTTACATGAGGTTAATGGAACTTAACCATGGAATCCATCCTATTTTGGAGTAATTTATTTTAAAGAGGATTTTTAAAACATTTCCAGAGGAGGTGATCTCTCCTTTGCTTCTTTTTCTCTATAAATATTTTGCTTCATGCATTCTTTGTGTTGTTTATCAACTCCACAGATGTCTTTTAGCACTATTTCTTTATAGAAATTATCAACGTTTCTCCTGCCATTTAGCTAGTGATATATTCTCCTTCATTCCCATCAGGATATAAACATGTTATTTCTTCCATCTTAAAAAAAAATCTTTATTCTGTTTCCCCCACCTGCTGTCACTCATTTCCTCCTTCCCTTTATAACAGGCCTTCTCAACCTTGGCACTTGGACATTTTGGACTTGATTGCCTCCTCCAATCTACTCTTAACGCATCAGACAGAACAATCCTCTTAAAAAGCAAGTCAGATCATGTTACTTTTCTGCTCAAGACTCTCCATTGGCATCCATGAACTTGTTTCCTACTCCTCTCCCTGCTTGCTCAGCTCCAGCCCACTTACCTCCTTACTCTTCCTGTAACATGCCAAGCTCACTCCTGCTTCAGACCTCTAAGCTTGCTCTTTCCTTTGCTTGGGATCCTCTCCCTGTAGATTTCTACATGGCTCCCACTTTCCTTCCCTCAGGTCTTTACTCATATGTCACCTAATCAGTGCAGCCTTCTCTGATTTTGATTAAAAATGGCAGCCCCTGCCCCAACACTCCCTTTCTTTCTTCTTTACCTTTTAAGCACCTTTAAAAAACACTTATGGAAAATTTAAATATACATACAAGTTGAAAGAATAGCATAATGAACTCCCATGTACCTGCCACTTAATTTCAGTTGATATCAACATTTTGCTAATTTTGTTTCATCTATCTCCCTCCACTCCCAGGAATATTTTAAAGTAAACCCTATACATTTTTCTTCCATAAATACTTTAGTATGTTTTATTACCTTCTCATAATACTATTTGTATTACTTGGTTACTGTTTATCTTTCCTCATTATAATGTCAGCTCCATAAGAACATGGGCTTTTTTTAAAAAAATTAATTTATTTACTTATTATTTGGCTGCGTTGGGTCTTCGTTGCTGCGCGAGGACCCCCTCCAGTTGCGGCGAGCGGGGGCCCCTCCTCGTTGCGGTGCGCGGGCCTCTCCTTGGGGTGACCCCTCTTGCTGCGGAGCACAGGCTCCAGGCGCATGGGCTTCAGTAGTTGTGGCGCACGGGCTCTAGAGCGCAGGCCCAGCAGCTGTGGCACACGGACTTAGTTGCTCCGCAGCACGTGGGATCTTCCCAGACCAGGGCTCGAACCCGTGTCCCAGCAGACTCCCAACCACTGTGACACCAGGGAAGTCCCAGACATGGGCTTTTGTTTTTGTTCCCACCCTCGCTACCAAGCAATCAAATCTTTCTGTTGCTTTCAGTTTATTTTTTCTGGATACTTCATATACATGGAGTCAGGGATTATGTGATTTTTTTTCTTCTGGTCTGATTTCTTTCACCTACCATGACTTTATATTTAGCATAATATTTTTGAGATTCATTCATGTTGTTCTCAGTAGTTTGTTCTTTTCGTTTTTAATTTTTTGCTGAATAGGATTACATTGTATGAATAGACCATATTTGGTGATATAGTCATCAGCTGGTGAACATTTCACTTGTTTCCACTTTTTGCTATTATTAGATGTGGTTTTAATTATGAAATATTTCAAATGTAGAAAAAAGTATAATAGCAAGCATTTATATAATGTTTACTGTGTGTCAGCCATTGTTGCAAGTGTGTTAGATACAATGGTGTATCTAGTATGTTTGACACCCAGAGAAGGTCAATTTTGACACCCCCCCTTCTTTCTTCTTTTTTATTAAGTTTAATTTTTTCAAGCAGTTTTAGGTTCAGAGCAAAACTGAGGGCAACTAACAGAGAGTTCCTATATACCCCTGCCCTCACATGTGCACAGCCTGCCCCACTATCAGCATCTCACATTCAGGGTGCATTTGTTACAACTGATGAACCTACCATTGTCACCCAAAGTCCATAGTTTACCTTAGATTTCTCTCGGTGATGTACATTTTATGAGTTTTGACAAGTGTATGACATGTATCTACCATCATAGTGTCGTATAGAATAGTTTCACTGCCCTAAAAATGCCCTTTGCTCCACCTCTTCTTTCCTCCCCTCTATCCCTGGCAACCACTGATGCTTCTACTGTCCCCAGTTTTATCTTTTCCAGAATGTCATATAGTTGGAATCATACAGAATGTAACCTTTTCAGATTGGCTTCTTTTACTTAGTAATATGCATTTAAGTTTCCTCCCTGTCTTTTCATGGCTGTGCTCCAATAATTGACAAATCTGTTTACACTGTGTATGGAACATGAATACGCAGAGATGATCAGCTTGGCAGTCATTGACAAGTTTTCAGAATTTAAAGGTCAAGACCAGAAACTGTATATTATTCATTTCTTTGCTAATCCAACATGTAGGGTAACAGTTTTTAAAAATACATTAATATAATTAAAAAGTATTAATCCGTTAACTTTTTGTCCTGTAATATTGGTTTTATTTTTTCATTAAAAATTTTACTGACATCATTATTTAGATGAAGTTTAATAAAATAATATTTTCACTGTTTCTTTTCGGGCCATTATTATTAGTCATTCATTTCAGGACTCTTACTGAAAGTTAAAGCGAGGGAGTGGTCAAGAGAATGAGACAAGCCACAGACTTGGAGCAAATATTTTCAAAATATTCTCTGATAAAATCTGATAAAGGACTGCTATCCGAAATACACAAAGAACCCTTAAAATTGAACAACAAGAACACGAACACCCTGGGAATTCCCTGGCCATCCAATGGTTAGGACTCCGCGCTCTCATTGCGGAGTGCCCAGGTTCGATCACTGGTCGGGGAACTAAAATCCCACAAGCCGCGCCCTGCGGCCAAAAAGAAAGAAAGAAAGAAAAAAGAACACGAACACCCGGACTAAAAAATGGACAAAAGAACTGCACAGATAACTCACCAAAGAAGATACCCAGATGGCAAATAGGCGTATGAGAAGATGCTCAATTTCATACGTCATTAGGGAATGGCAAAAATCACAAGATAACACTACACTCATATTAGGACGGCTAAAACTCAACCTAGTCTTTATTCCCTCTGAGCTAGTGAGTAATTTCCCATGGTAAAAATACGTCCTTTTGCACCCAAAGAGTGAAGCCGTACTCCCAAAGGTACACGCAACACCTGAGGGGAGGGGGCGTGGCGCTTTCAGCCTTCGCGCTCGTGCGAGACTAAAAGCAGTTAGGACTGCCCTTGGCGCCTGATTAAAATATCTAATTCCAGCTGTTGGGGATTTTTCCCCCCCCCGCATCCTACTAGTATATTAACTTTTATTTATGATAAATATCAATACATTTTTATTAATTTCTGAGAGTCCTCTCAGACTCATTTCAATTGGGCATGCATTCGTCCTGAGTTGCCTTTTGTCCCCAGCTCATTGTAAGCCCTCCATAAAGTTTGCTGCTTAGAATGATGATGTAACTTTCGCTAAAAACAACCCCCCGCACCCCAAACCAAATCGTACCACCTCACAGGGGGCTTGGCGGGGAAGGAACTGAGGGTTTTGTTTTTGTTTTCGTTTTTCTCAGGCATTTCGGTAGCTGCCTATTATCCTGGGGGCGGTGCCGCGTGTAGACCCGATGGACCCTGGCGAGGCGGCCATCTTGGGGTCTTCCCGAAGGAGCTTCAACCTTCTCTTCGCGCTGGTGCCGCGGCGGCCTTGTTGGGCAGAATGAATGTGATAGACCACTTGCGAGACATGGCGGCAGCGGGGCTGCACTCCAACGTGCGGCTCCTCAGCAGCTTGTTACTTACAATGAGTAATAACAACCCGTGAGTTGAGGCGGGGAGCGGCCTGGGGCTGAGGAGAAAGCGGCGCCGGTTTGGGAACGGGGGCTGAGGGGACCTGGGGATTGGCGGGAAGGAGCGGCTGCGGGCCCCAGCTGAGGTTCCGAGGTCAGCGAGGGCCTCGTCGGGCGGAGCCGACTTAGGAACGAAGTTGAGTTCTCTGGGTCCCCGCGTTGTGCCGGGCGCTGGGATGCGCTCCCTGCGGGGGATGCGGCGAGCGGCTGCTTCGAGAAACGGAAGGCGGGGGCTCTGAGGACCACCCTGGCTAGGGTTTCCCGAAAGTTGGGAGCAGAGGTTTTCCTAAGGAACTTGTCGCCCGGCATAGCGACTGTCACATCGCTGGGCTGACTCATCCCTTCCCAGCTCCTTCCCGAAGAACGTTTTCTCGCTCAACGAGGCTCAAAGAAGCCCAGTCGCCTGGTTTTAGACCCTTGTCCTGCATTTGAGATTGATTTTTTTCCCTGGGTGTGTCAGTAGGGTTTATTTACTTTCTCGTCCCTGCAAACACCTGAAAACGGGAGACTTCCTTGATGGGTGAGAGTGGCACCTTTTGAAGGACTCGCATTGCCCTTTTCACGTTTCCAAAGCTGCCGCTTATGGAGTCTTATTGCGGATGAAGCACAGGGCTATTTCCAGCCTTGAGTGCATGTCGCCCCTGTGCTTAAATTTCTCCCTTTTGGTTAAATTAAAATTCCTTCCCACGGTCTACAAGACCAAACATCTCTCTCTCACTCTGTCTGTGCTCCAGCTTCCCTGGCTATTCTTTCTGTTAACTTGAACACACCAAGCTCGTTCTCAACTCAGGGGTTTTGCATTTGCGGGTCTGCTTAGAGTCCTCGCCTCAGAGCTGCCTCCTCATTTAGGTTTCAGCTCAGATATCCCTCCTAGAGAATTCTTTTTTAAAAACATTTAATTTCATTTTTTATACAGCAGATTCTTATTAGTTATCTATATCATACATATTGGTGTATATATGTCAATCCCAATCTCCCAATTCATCCTACACCCCGTCACTTTCCCCCCTTGGCGTCCCTACGTTTGTTCTCTACTTCTGTGTCTCACTTTCTGCCCTGCAAACCGGTTCATCTGTACCATTTTTCTAGGTTCCACCTATATGCGTTAATATACGATATTTATCTCTTTCTGACTTACTTCACTCTGTATGACAGTCTCCCTCCTAGAGAACTCTTGTCTGGCCACCAGAATTGTCCCTTACCCTCACCATTCTATCCCTTTGCCCTGTTTTATATTCTACATCACTTTTTTTTTTTTAACCAAGATATAATTGACATACTAGTCTCAGGTGTACAACTTAATGATTCGATATTTGTCTGTATTGTGAAATGATCATCATAGTAAGTTTGGCTAACATCTGTCACCTCACATAGTTACAGAAAAATGTTTTTCCTGTGATGGGAACTTTTAAGATCTGTGTTCTTCATCACTTAACACCTAATGAAATCAGCACAGTGCCTGTGTGCAGTACGCACTCAAACGTTTATTGAAGGTGCTAAGGAAATACGTGCAACCTCAGGAAGGTGAAATACCGTGTTCAAGTTCACACATCTAGTAAGTGGAAGAGCCGCAATGTCTGAATTTTGGTCCTTCTGACTCTAAAGTCTCCATTCTGACCCACCACAGTCTACTGCGTCTAAATGGCATTGTAATCTTCTACTGAGGGTGGACCCATTTGCATTTGGCCTGCTCTGGAAGCTGTCTGGGCCACTTAAGGGCGTTGCAGCTGTTCCTACCTATTTCATTTCCATTAGTGCTTTTGGACCTCACTACGGGAGACCCATCATTTTACCACCATCCACTTAGTGTTGACAGTGAGGAGCCCTGGTCTCTGTCGGCCTTCTTTGTTTATTCTGGAGCCTTTCACCTGGTTCTGAGTGATTTGTCAAAGCATACAGTGTCTACCATTGGGAATTTATGCACCAGTTAGTCATTATTCTTGGTTCTTGAAGATGTTACAGGATAGTTAGAAGGAGTTTGGTCCTTTGATTAGACTTGGCCCGTTCTTTATTTTAGGCTAAACTGGCAGTTTCCTTCCTGGCTTCAGGAGGTGTTTAAATTCTGACCTTTATCATTTATATTTTAATATTTCTTAATTGCCAATACACACCATAAAAAAAAATCAAACAGTACTGAAGGGGTATGCAGATAAGTGTCTGATCCTGAGTCTTGACCCTCACTCCACTATTTCCCTTCTCCACAGGCAACAACTTAACAGTTTTTCATGTATCATTTCAGAGATAACTTAGGCATGCATAAGTAGGCATGTATGTTACAATATATAAACATCTGAATCCTTTCTCTGAGTGTAGTATTTCTATCAAATCAACTATTTTCTTTCACATCTTATTTCTCACTAAATATATAGAATCTCAGAGTTGGAAGAGATCTCAGCTATCTGGACTGTACCTTTCAGTCCTTGACTTTCCTTTGTAACTTTATATCCAGTGTTTAGCCTACCTATCCTTTTTTTAAAATTATTTTTTCACTAAGATAAAATTTACATACCATCAGATTCACCCTTTTAAAGAATACATTTCTGTGTTTTTTGTTTTGTTTGGTTTTTTTTGTTTTTGCGGTATGTGGGCCTCTCACTGTTGTGGCCTCTCCCGTTGCAGAGCGCAGGCTCAGCGGCCATGGCTCACGGGCCTAGCCGCTTCGCGGCATGTGGGATCTTCCCGGACCGGGGCATGAACCTGTGTCTCCTGAATCAGCAGGCAGACTCTCAACCACTGCACCACCAGGGAAGCCCCCATTTCTGTGGTTTTAAGTACATTCACAGAGTTGTACAACTGTCACCACTGTCTGTTCCAAAGCATTTGCATTACCTCCAAAAGAAACCCCAAATGTATTAGTAGTCACTCACCAATTCCACTTGCCCCAGCCCCTGGCACCTACTAATCTATGGTACCTATTCTTGAGTATCCTTCATTTGCTGAGCAGTTAACTGTCTCCAGAGTTCTTTGACTCTGACTGTTCTTTCATTTTAAGTGGCTGTAGGTTTTCCCTGTCAATGAAAAAATGTAAACTCTTAACTGGGGGAAGGATGGGATTGGAGATTAAAAATACGAGTTTCCCATTAAGATTGGTGGCCAGTCCTAGGCACTTATAACACTTGTGAGCAATATTCAAGGTTAAAGAAAAGGTTCTGAAATGTATTGGTTCTGTTACGCTGTCCTTAAACCCCTGAGACTCAAGGAAGTAAAAATTCTTGTTAGTGAAGTTTACTTCTGTATGTAAAAAAAAAAAAACCTTTCATCAAATAAGGCTAGTCCTCTCTCATTCTGTTCCACTCTGTCCCACTGGCTTATCCTAGTCTATTCCCATACTTCGGTATTTTAATATTCCCATTTTCTTCAGTATTTGAAGAGTTTTAAGTACCCTCCGAACCTCTTTTTGTTCAGCACTTAGCTAAAAATGATTCAGAGTGGTGAGTTTCTCTTTTCCAGGTTCTTTAACCCTTCTTTGGTAATATTCAGTAATATTAGTTAAGTCATGATTGCTCTCTTTTGTCTGTATTACCCTAAAAATTGATGTTAATATGAGAGTTATGGATATATATCAGACTCTTCAATTAAGAGGGCTTGGGTTAAAGAAGGGGAGGAAAAGATACACAGTTGACCCTTGAACAACTTTCAGGGGAGGGGAGGGGGTGCCAACCTTCCCCACAGTCAAAAATCCACGTATAAGTTATAGTTGGTCCTTTATATATGCATTTCCTCCATATCTGCAGTTCTGCATACATGGATTCAACCAAGAGTGGTGTAGTACTGTAGTGTGTGCTATTGGAAAAAATCTATACATATAGGTTGGACCCTTGTAATTCAAACCTGGTTTGTTCAGGGGTCAACTGTATTACATTTCTCTTTGTATATCTCTGTATTACTGAATTTGATTTAGATGTATCGATTGTTTTTATACTAAAGAGAACAATTTAAGGCAATTTTCTACATGTGTTGACCATATTGACATGAAGTATGACTCTTGCCTCTTTTTTGGGGGAGTAGCACTTAAGGTAAATTTACTTTTTTGTAAACTGTCAGCATAAGGTGTATTAGGCTTATGTAGACACTAAGGAGAGCGTTCTTTCTTACATTTCAAAACAACCCATGTAGGGGGTATACTTTCTTTGTTTTCTAGTGAGTTATTCTCCCCATCTCAGAAGTACCAGCTTTTGGTGTATCATGCAGATTCTCTCTTTCACGATAAGGAATATCGGAATGCTGTGAGTAAGTATACTATGGCTTTACAGCAGAAGAAAGCCTTAAGTAAAACTTCAAAAGTGAGACCTTCAACTGGAAATTCTGCATCCACTCCACAAAGTCAGGTAATTGGAAGTAGATGTGTGATGTGGTTTTGGTTGGTTGGGTTGTTTTGAGAGCAAGAGACGCTGAAGGAATTTGAAAGATTGCTGATTAGATGTAGAAGAAGTAAAATAAAAAGTAATTTTAAAGGGGAGCTGACTGGAGAAACAAAGATGAAAAACCACTTAGATGCAAGAATGCATCCAGCCAAGCACTAAGGGCTAGAAGCAAAGTTGACTCTATGGATGAATCTAAAAATAGAATTAAATTTTAAATTAATTAGTTTAAAAATTAAATGGAATTATCTAGGCTCTAACCAAAGCCTTTCATTGTTCCTTCCTTTTATTTTATTATTTATTTATTTTTTGGCTTAGTTTCCCAACCAGGGATCGAACCTGCGCCCCCTGTGTTAGAAGCGCGGAGTCTTAACCACTGGACCGCCAGGGAAGTCCCTGTTCCTCCCTTTTATACAAACAGAACTCAAAATCTAAAGTGTTTTTAATAATTTTAATGAAAGTACACTCTTAAACTGTAACTCAGTTTTTAGGATAGTGAGCACCTGGGGAAATTTATATAAAATAATCTTATGAATTCCTACTAGTTTTGGTTGCTTGATAATTAGTTAAATAAATGAAGGGTAAAAAATTATAATTTCACCATTCGACAGTCATCCCATTGCTAGAAATTAATCCTAATAGTAGATTCACAAAAGGTTTACAAGGGTATATAACTAAGGCTGCTTATTGTAGTATTGTTTATAATGGTAAGAAACTGGAAGCAAAAGTGTTTATCAGTAGGATCTAGTTAAATTATAATATAGCCCTAGGATGGAATATGATGGAAATATTAAAGAAATGAAATATAGAGGTGTATGTGCTGATGTGGAAAATACTGTGTATATTAGTAAAGAAAATAAGGTTTGAAGCAGTGTGTTCACTACTCTTTTTGTTTAAAGGGGATAGTTTATTTATTTTATTTTTATTTTTTGGCCACACCGCACGGCTTGCGGGACCAGGGATTGAACCCGGGCCCTCCCTGGCCCTGGGCAGTGAAAACACGTTGTTCTAACCACTGAACCTCCAGGGAATTCCCTAAAGGGGATAGTTTATAGTTATATAAGTATATCTTGGTGTATGCCTAAAATATATATGGTTAATATACATGAAAAATTTTCTGTGTGCGTGAAGGAAATACATTTAATGGGAAGCTTTAGGGAGAGGGGAACTTTGACTTTTCAGTTTGAATCTGTCTTTAAATTTAAATTACACATGCAACTTATTTAAGAGGAGTGTCAGTAGAATGAACTGGAAGTGAAATTATGAGTTGTGTTCTGTATTTTTCCACATTAAAAAAAGATACAAAGTAACATCATTGCTTTTTTTTTTAAAGCCTGTACATCTTCCTCTTGTTTCTTTTTATGTAGAACCTTTGTTTTTGTTTTAAAACGAAGCTTTTTTTTTTAAAATTTATTTAATTTTTATTTTTGGCAGCGTTGGGTCTTCGTTGCTGTGCGCGGTCTTTCTCTAGTTGCAGTGAGCAGGGGCTACTCTTTGTTGCGGTGCGCGGGCTTCTCCTCGGGCTCCAGGTGCACAGGCTTCAGAAGTTGTGGCTCGCGGGCTCCAGAGCAAAGGCTCAGTAGTTGTGGCGCATGGGCTTAGTTGCTCCACGGCATGTGGGATCTTCCCGGATCAGGGTTCGAATCCGTGTCCCCTGCATTGGCAGGCGGATTCTTAACCACTGGGGCACCAGGGAAGCCCAGAACCTTTGTTTTTGTTATTAAAGAGTTGATTGCCAGGAATTCTGTTTTCTGACACTGAATGGAAGTCATGTGTATTATCCACACAGACTCATTCATAGAAGTAGTTAACTCCTTTTTTAAAATTTATTTATTTATGGCTTTGTTGGGTCTTAGTTGCTGTGCGCAGGCTTTCTCTAGTTGCAGTGACTGGGGGCTATTCTTTGTTACGGTGAGCAGGCTTCTCATTGTGGTGGCTTCTCTTGTTGCAGAGCACGGGCTCTAGGCACGCGGGCTTCAGTAGTTGTGGCTCGCAGGCTCAGTAGTTGTGGCTCGCGGGCTTAGTTCCTCTGCAGCATGTGGAATCTTCCTGGTCCAGGGCTCGAACCCGTGTCCCCTGTATTGGCAGGCAGATTCTTAACCACCACGCCACCAGGGAAGGCCAGTAGTTAACTGTTTTTGAGCGCTCTGTATGCTTAGCACCATGCTGAACCTTCCATGTGAATCAAATACATTTAATCTTTAAAGAGTCTTTTAAAAAATTGACATACAATTCACAACATAAAATTCATAATTCAGTGGGTTTTAGTGTATTCACAGAATTGTACAACCATCAGTACTGTCTTAATTCCAGAATATTTTCATCACCCTAGAGAAACCTTCTGCCCTTTATCTCCCCAGTCCCTGGGAATCACTGACCTTTCTGCCTCTGTGGGTTTACCTATTCTGGACATTTTATATGAATGGAATTGTGCAATATGTGGCCTTTTGTGGCTGGCTTCCTTTACTTAGCATAATGGTTTCAAGGGTGATCCATGTTACAGCATGGAATAAAGAATCAGTTCTTTATTCCTTTTTATTGCAGAATAATATTCCATTGTATGGATATGCCATATTTTAACTGTTCATTAGTTGATGGGCATTTGAGTTGCTTCTGCTTTTTAAAATAATTAATTAATTAATTTTTATTTGGCTGTGTTGGGTCTTCCTTGCCGCACGTGGGCTTTCTCTAGTTGCGGTGAGCGGGGGCTACTCTTCGTTGTGGTGTGTGGGCTTCTTGTTGCCGTGGCTTCTCTTCTTGCAGAGCCTGGGCTCTAGGCGCATGGGCTCAGTACTTGTGGCTCGTGGACTCGAGTGCAGGCTCAGTAGTTGTGGCGCACAGGCTTAGTTGCTCTGCAGCATGTGGAATCTTCCTGGTCCAGGGCTCGAACCCCTGTCCCCAGCATTGACAGGTGGATTCTTAACCACTGCGCCACCAGGGAAGCCTTGTTTCCACTTTTTGTCTATTATTAATGCTGCTATGAACATTTGTATACAGGTTTTGTGTGGACATGTTTTCAGTTCTCTTGGCTGTATACATAAAAGCAGAATTGCTAGGTCATATGGTACTTATGTTTAACAATTTGAAGAACTGCTGTACTGTTGAAGTAATATTTTGAAGAGATGTTTTCATTTCCTCTTAAGTGTCTTCCATCTGAAATTGAAGTAAAGTACAAAATGGCTGAATGTTATACAATGCTAAAACAAGATAAAGATGCCATTGCTATTCTTGATGGGATCCCTTCAAGACAAAGAACTCCCAAAGTAAGTTGAATTAACAACTTGTTACATATTTTTCTCTTCCCCAGTCCTTCCAACCCTCTTCTGCCATGTTTTCAGGGATTCCATCTGAACATTTTATCCTTGTCTCTAATTGCCACTTTGTTCACCTGTTCTCCCTGTTTAGAGAGATGGAGGAGTGACTTTCTTATGAGACCGTGAAAATTCAGCTAATGAAAGTGGTAGCTGGAGAATAATATTACATATGTTTATTTTTTGGTGTTTCTTATTGTAGGAAATATGATTTGCAGTATACTTCCAGGTAGCAATAATACTTTTTAGAACCTCATTTTTTGCATTCTATAGGTATACGCATTTGATAGTGTGTGTTCCTTTCATTTTCAGAATTAAGACTACAAGATCCTTTTGTACGTTTGATTTGTCAACATATTATAATGTATAGAACACCTTCAACTGAAATCAAAAGTTCTGGTGTCTTGTCTGAGTTTAGGGCATTCAAGCTGTGTGCAGTGTGAACTTGGCACAAGTTAAAAATCTGGCTTTCCTTTTTTTTTTCCTTACTGAGGATAATGGTACTTTCTCTGGTATAAGTTAAGTTCATGTATGTGAGAATACTTTTTAAAAGTACTATTCCATAAGGAGTATTATATTGGGCATCTCTGATTACAGGTTTTTTTGAAGTCCAGTTTAGAAAAACAATGAAAATCTTAGCTCTTAGGAGTAAATTCACATCAGTATTTAATATTCTTCATACTCTCATGTCACCTACCGTCCTCATTTCATTGAAAAACTGTTCTGTGCAGTGTGTGCTTAACAATAAGGAATTTTATAGGTATGATGTCTATGTACATCTTCCTGCCCTTAAAAGAAAAGGAATCATAACCAGTAGGGACCTGGTGTATTTAGTTAGTGTTTTTTCACCCAGGTGTTACTGAGTTTTGAAAGTAAATAATCAAACTTTATGAGAACGTGTTGAAGCATCTCCTCATGTTGAGGATTTATTTAATATTTTCTGAATTTTCAAAAGTAAGCTATTTCCTCAGTATATTTTATGGTGATAGCTGTTATTAAAAACATTTGTAAGTATATTATAGATTAACTTATCTCATAGTAAGCTGGGCGCTCTATACTAAATTATGTTCTGGTACGCTATGAAAGTGTTACTCCAAGAATAATTTTTTTGTATATGTAAAGAGTGTCTTCTTTTGGAAAATGCTGTTTTGATTATAAACTTTGCATGGTACCTGTTCCTTATCTTATTGGAAATGTACCGTAATTTCTTCCTTGATGACTTGAGGGAGTTCAGGGACATTTTTTAAAATGAGTAATGGCAAAGAAGCTGAGCTTTGTATCCAGCACTTTGGTGTTTACAGCCATCATTTCAGGAGAGACCAGAGGAGTCCACATATGTTAGGAGTACATATCTTTCGTTCTTCATTCTGTAGAGCTGTTGTAGCCAGGAGCAAGCAAAGATGTGTGCCTCACACATAAACCTAGAATATTTACAGTTTTTCTTTCTTGTCCGTTAGGGAGTTAACTGGCTTCTCAGTCTGTGTAAAGAACAAGGAAGTGAGTCAAAATAAATGTTTGTTAATGTATGGTAAACACCACCACACATTCTTTCACAATTTTAAAGGAAAATTCCAGTGTGAAATTATTATATCTCGGAAAATCTTCAACTTTTAAGAGAAACATACCAACAAACAATTTCTCACTCAGTTTTTAGAACACGATGACTGCTTGTGTTTATTACTGGTAGAATGTGGCTTTAATGATGCCCACAAGTAAGGATCTGTTTTAAAAAGAATTGACTTTCCTACTAGGTAGTACTCAAAACTCACTCTTTCAAAATGTCAGGTAGTTTAAAGGGAATTTTAATATTTGTTGAGACAGATGGTCCGTCCATCATAGTTTGCTAATAATAAGCAGTCAAGAAAGGATATTAAATTTAATTCTTTTATTTTTTTCAAGTATTGACACTAGTACTGGAGTTTTCCTTTAAGTACCTTTTTTTGCATTTCAACATAGCCTAAAATGGAAAATCTGAGGCCAAATAAAAAATAGTTTTGAGTCACTTTGCACGTTAGTAGCTCGGGCCGTTGTGCCGTGCCATCTTCCCGCCTGTGCCAGGGACCTGCCCGACTCATTGGCCGCCATGGCATCACATGAAGGCAAGCTTTTCGTCGGAGGGCTGAGTTTTGACACCAACGAGCAGTCACTGGAGCAGGTCTTCTCAAAATATGGACAGATCTCAGAAGTGGTGGTCGTGAAAGACAGGGAGACCCAGCGATTGAGGGGCTTTGGGTTTGTCACCTTTGAGAACATCAACGATGCCAAGGACGCCATGATGGCCATGAATGGGAAGTCTGTGGATGGGGGGCAGATCTGGGTCGACCAGGCTGGCAAGTCGTCTGGTAACCAATCCCGCGGGTACCGAGTTGGCTCTGCTGGGGGCCAGGGCTTTTTCCACGGGGGCCGAGGCCGGGGCCGTGGGTTCTCCAGAGGAGGAGGGGACCGCGGCTACAGAGGGAGCTGGTTCGAGTCCAGGAGTGGGGGCTATGGAGGCTCCAGAGACTACTACAGCAGCTGGAGTCAGGGTGGCAGCTGCGGTGACCGGAGCTCGGGCGGGTCCTACAGAGACAGCTGCAACAGTTATGCTACACACAACGAGTAAAAATCCTTCCTGCTCGAGATCGTCCTTCCAGTGGCCGTATATTTAAAGATTTTGGGAGCTCCGCTGAATCGTTAATGTGTAGTGATCACACGTCCTTGTACCCACTTTTGTAGTCTTACTGGTTCTGATCTTGTCAAACACAGCCTGACTGCTTCTGGCCCCCAGATGGCCTTGTTACTACACTTTGCTTTTTAAGGAAGCGCTTTCCATTTTTAAGAGTCTTAAAAACGTTTTGAAGAGCACTTCCAGTTTTACTTTTACCATTTTACTGTGAGCCAAGAGGTTTTTTTCAGAAAATCACCAGGGGTTGTGAGAGTTTTGTTTTTTGTTTTCGGTTGTGTTGCTTTTTTTCTTTTTCTTTTCATTGGGGTCGGCCCCGTAAAGTTGGGTGCCCCGAGTCACTTCTCTTTGAGATTGAACAGACTCTGAATCTGCTCTTTGTCCGAAGCTGAGCAAGTTGTAGCTTTTTTCCAACTCGGTGTCATGTTTCTGAGTGTAGCGTGGTAGAACCGTGCAGGTGGCAGCAGAGCACCCGGGCTGCCCTGGCCTGGGCGTCCACCTGTCCTGTGGGACCCACAGTAGATTTGCAGACATCCCCGAGAGGTTCTTGAAAATGTGTATTTATATTGTCCTTTTTTGCCGGAAGACGTACACATGTCCTGTCAATGTTGTATCTGAAGGGGTGAAGGAATTCTTACAAGCAGTTTTCTTTGGCTTCATGAAGCCGATTAAAAGACCATCTGAATGAAAAAAAAAAGTTTTATTTCCAGTATCCATTATTGCATTGTTTGATTCAGTATGGATTAATGGCGTACTAGATTTTTATATACTATGAGTTTATAATTGGAACAGATGTTGATGTTCTTTATCTTCATAGTAATTTTTAGTAAGTGTCTGGCATACCAAGCTACAGATAATTGAGGAGATTGGGGATTGGCTTTTTTTTTCTTTTGTGCCCTCATGTTGACTGCTTCCTTAGGGTAATGATCTGGCAAACAATGTGTTCTATTTAATACCTATTAATTTTAAATAGGAAAATTGTGTTTTTGTCTTTGTACTATTAAGAATATTTATCCCTTCCCTGTAACTTCTATATTCTTTGGAACTTTTAGGTATTCTCAAATTTTCCCTGTTGCATTTTTAGGAAGGGTTTTTCTTTTTCTTTTTCTTTTTCTTTTTTTTTTCCTTAACTAGAGCTTTTCTGAGTTACATATTTGAATTGTGCTAAAAATGCATTCACTAGATTTAAATAGTGTAGCTGATCTCAGGATCATCATCACCTCTAGAGGTCAGTTAGAGTTTGATTTTTGTAGCATTACTTTGATCAGTCAGACAGTACCTGTGGGTCAAAGCTTTAAGCATTAGAAAGGCTAGAGTCTAGCTGCTAGACCAATTGTCAGAGAGAAGCGAAGTGTTTTATTCTGTATCTGTCATTTCCTTTTTGGGGAAAATTCATCTGATCTTTTTTAATTAGCTGTGTTAAGAATTCCTCACTTTCTCATGCTGTGATATTAATTGCATTTAGAATATATAAACTTAAAAAATAAAATACGTAAACAAGCATTTTTAGGGTAGTTCATCTTCTGTCTTAAAAATCAAGGTAATTAGAATTCTGTAACATTTCTCAAATGAAGGTTACTTCCATTTCCAGAGGCAGCATCTTTGGTCCAGTATTTTTGGACCTTTTGGCTGGGTAAGTGAGAAGAATTTGGGGGGAAATGGGAGGACATAGGAAAAACAAAGTAGTAATTTCCTCTTTGGTTTGAAGAATGGGGTTGGGCTTTATTTCCACACAGCTTTGGGTAGATTTTCCAGTAAAAAGTAGAATAGCTGATAATAAAAATCAGGACTTATTGATGGTGGGATTTTGTTTTTAAATATATACTTACCTTATTGTCCTTTCTTTTCATTACAGATAAACATGATGCTGGCAAACCTGTACAAGAAGGCTGGTCAGGAGCGACCTTCAGTCACCAGCTATAAGGAAGTGCTGAGGCAGTGCCCATTAGCCCTTGATGCCATTCTAGGTACAGGTCATTCTCCCTGTTTTCATGGAGTGTTTACTCTCTAAGATAATCTTGGCTGTACATTAGAATAAGTTTATTTTTTTTAAAGTTGACCATGCTTCACCTCCAGAGAGTGAGTCAATAGGTTACTATTGCCGTGTATTCTTTCACTGATCAAGAAATACTGTAGTTGTTCTGTCATGTCCATCTTGCTTAGAATAGGGAAAGGGTTGCCTTATAACCTAGTGAAAGGGTAGCCTATTGCTTTTTGCATTGTAGAAGAAGGATGCTATGCCTCACCTTCTTTCTCCTACTTTTTGTTGGATTAGGTTTGCTGTCCCTTTCTGTAAAAGGTGCAGAGGTGGCATCAATGACGATGAACGTGATCCAGACCTTGCCTAACTTAGATTGGCTTTCTGTGTGGATCAAAGCGTATGCTTTTGTGCACGTTGGTGACAACTCGAGAGCAATCAATACCATCTGGTGAGAGCCACAAAGTTGATTCAGTATTCTTGGGGCCCTTATATGGGGGTTTTATGTATATAAATTAGCAAAACAGAAAAATGGATGCTTATCTGTTGGTATTACAGCCAATTGTCCCTAGGCTTTGCTAGTCTGTTAATGTACTGAATGGTCCCAGATGTAATAGTCTCTGTTAAATGTAAACTTGGACCAAGTTTAGCTCTGTACTTGCAAAAGTAGTAACCCTTGCAAAACAGACGGCCTTAGTGTGTCATACTTGAACCTGGAAGAACATCTTTTCGGATGCCCCAGAAGCATAGATTATTGCAGCATCTGACCTGGGTTGCCTCAGGACTGGGATTTTTCTTTCTAGTCAGGTAAAGTCCAAGGACAAGAGTGGGGTTTGTGTTAGGCAAAGTCATTTGGTTGAATAATAAGTAGCTGTCACTTTGAATGACATTACATTTAACACCGTATAGTATATGTTATCCTCTGAAAAACTGCAACCAGAAAGTTTCTAGGTAATGAGAGAGATTTCTGCTTTATTCTGTGTATTTACTATCCAGTCTTGTATAACTTTAAGTTAAAAGCTCAGAATAAGAAAATCTAGTTACACTTTTTTTTTAGTCTTTCCTTGTGAAAAATCTTGTACATACATAAAAGAAAATAGTGCCCATATACCCATCACCCAGATTCAACAACTAAGAGGATTTACAATAGACTTTAAGGTTCATTGTTTAATATCTTAAAGTTCACTAGAGAAAAAGTCCTTATTGAGAGATAACGTGGACCTACTGGGAAGCTTGGCAGATCTGTACTTCAGAGCTGGAGACAATAAAAACTCTGTCCTCAAGTTTGAACAGGCACAGATGTTGGATCCTTATCTGATAAAAGGTAAATAATTCTTGGGGCAGGATGGAGGTCTGTAGAGGGGCAAATCAGAAGATAGGGAGAAGATGTAACATGATCTTCTGATACAGTTTTTTGTAAAAAAATATTTTATAAAATTGATTAGAGTAGCCTTTTACCTTTTTTTTAGGCCTTGACAGTGTCTCTGACACTTGGGTGATTCCATTTTGAGCAGTTGTTTTTGCTTGAATTTAAGTGTCATCACCCCACAGATCATTATTTAGCTTTCTTTGTTTGGGGAGGGATCATAGCCCTTCCTTATGATTTACAGATTTATGATGTGCCTGACTGAGAATTTGGATGGCATCCCCAGGACCGTATATCCTTTTAGGGAATTTAGCTTTACTGTGTCCTTAAATGTAGTTAAAAAGGAGTAAGTGAACAGATACTAAGAAAGTGATCAGGTGGTTAAAGGAAGTAATTAGAAGTGAACAACAAAAAAATCATTGATTTAAAAGAAGATTGCTGCTGAAGGAGGTAAGCCACAGGGACTTCCAAAGGATGGCTGTTGGGTGAGTGGCAGTGAGTGAAGGGTAATGTGCGCAGGAATAGTAGGAAATAAGGTTGGATAGATAGGCTGAAGTCTGCTTGTAAAGGCCCCAAAAAGGTCATCAGAAAACATGGCCTTGTGACAATAAACGGTTTTGTAGACTCTTTTTTTTTCTTTTAATAAATTTATTTATTGATTTATTTTTGGTCGCATTGAGTCTTCGTTGCTGTTCACAGGCTTTCTCTAGTTGGGGCGAGCAGGGGCTACTGTTCGTTGTGGTGCACAGGCTTCTCATTGCGGTGGCTTCTCTTTGTGGAGCACAGGCTCTAGGCACGTAGGCTTCAGTAGCTGTGGCACACAGGCTCAGTAGTTGCGGCACATGGGCTTAGTTGCTCCACGGCATGTGGCATCTTCCCGGACCAGGGCTCGAACCTGTGTCCCCTGCATTGGCAGGCGGATTCTTAACCACTGTGCCACCAGGGAAATCCCAGTTTTGTAGAGTTGACAGAGCAGGGAGGGGAACTTCACAAGCATGTAGATGGGGAAACAGATCCAGAAAGATGAATTTGTTTGCCCAAGGTCCCCTCCTGCCCATTGTTATTCCTCTTCTTCAAATTGCCTGTGCCCATGATGAAAATGATGTTTTAGAAGTAGTAGCCCGGCAGTAGAGTCAGCATCTTGGAGTTAGAAGCTCAGACCCGAGTCCAGGGGCCAGCAGGGAGAGCTGCAGTAATCTTGGTTTGAGAGGCATTTTCTTTGGAATCTGAAGGAATATTAAGGAATGGAGGGGAATGGTGGTAAGAGATGGGTGACAGCGAGCTTGGGGCTTTTTTTTAATAGAACATGAGCGAAAATAAGGGGGGGGGGTAGGGCTGGGGGATGATCTTAAATGAACTAGACTCCAGAAGGAACTAGATGCTTTTTCTAGAATAGGCTAACTTTTTCTGAGACCGTCATATTAAGTGTGTACTCCTGACTGTGTCTAGACATGTTGGAAGAGAGAAGTTACTTTGATGCCTTTTTTGGGCCTTTTCTGGTTATGTGTTAGGATAGCTGTATTATCACACCACAGGATATAGGGACAAATAGTTCCTGAAAATAACAGGCTTTCAAATTGTGAGGTAGGTCCTTCTACTCTTTTTTTTTTTTTTTTTTTTTTTACTTTTGGATGTGTTTTGTCTTTTTTTTTTTTGCGGTACGCGGCCCTCTCACTGTTGTGGCCTCTCCTGTTGCGGAGCACAGGCTCCGGACGCACAGGCTCAGTGGCCATGGCTCACGGGCCCAGCCGCTCCTCGGCATGTGGGATCTTCTTGGACCAGGGCACGAACCCGTGTCCCCTGCATCGGCAGGCGGACTCTCAACCACTGTGCCACCAGGGAAACCCTGTTTTGTCTTTTTAATAGTCATTCTGTAGGAAACTGGGAATGCTGGTGGGAGGAGCTCATGATGGTGGAGAGGGCTCAGACCTTGCTGGAGCTGGGGCCTCAGTGTGGACTCTGATGAAGGTTACACCTCCTTCAGAAAAGATGCCTGCTGCTTTAATGAGCCTCTTCCTTTGTAGGAATGGATGTATATGGCTACCTCCTGGCACGAGAAGGGCGGCTGGAGGATGTGGAGAACCTTGGCTGCCGCCTTTTCAATATTTCTGATCAACATGCGGAACCCTGGGTGGTCTCTGGGTATGTTTATGCACTCCCTTTTCTCCCCAGTTTTAGTAGATTCTTTAGGAAATTGTGGTTCCTCCTCAATAGAATATAGATTTGAAAGCTTTGGTTTAAGGGATAATCAAGACTTGGATTCAAATCATGGTCTGCCTGTGACTTTGGATACATCATTTACTTCTCTGAGTCTGTTTTCTCATTTGGAAAATGAGGATAATACCCCTGCTTTATGGGGTAGGTGTTTACTGAGATAGTGAATGTATCATGCTCAGCACTGCACCTGAACACGGGCAGCCATCAGTGAGCAGGCCAGGAACTGTGCTGCTGTTATTAACCTGGCTTTACAAATTCTCTGAATGTCTCTGACCTGATAACATACCCAGATTGTCAGGTTCTTTGTTTTTAAAATTTTATTATTATTTGGCTGTGTCGGGTCTTAGTTGCAGCTCATGGGCTCTTCGTTGCAGTGTGTGAGCTTCTCTAGTTGCAGCCTGTGGGCTCAGTAGTTGCGGTGCACGGGCTCTAGAGCATGCAGGCTTAGTTGTCCCGTGGTATGTGGGATCTTAGTTCCCCAACCAGGGATTGAACCCACGTCCCCTGCGTTGGAAAGGCTGATTCTTAACCACTGGACCACCAGGGAAGTCCCCATCAGGTTCTTTTTTGTAATTTTTCCCTTCCGTATCAAGATTTCTCCCTTAAAAATAAATATTCAGTAGATTCTTGTTGTTCTGTTTTTTCACTAATATCTTAGGCTAAAGTTGTAAGGGGTTTGTAGTAAGGATCACGTAGAGGGCCTTTTCTCTGATTTTCCTTTTTGAAGAAGTTTCTTTATGGTCTTATCTCAGATAACTTTTGGTTGTTTTTTCCTCCAGGTGTCATAGCTTCTATAGCAAACGCTACTCCCGAGCCCTCTATTTAGGAGCCAAGGCCATTCAGCTGAACAGTAATAGTGTTCAAGCTTTGCTACTTAAGGGAGCAGCACTCAGAAACATGGGCAGAGTCCAAGAAGCAATAATCCACTTTCGGGAAGCTATACGTCTTGCACCTTGTCGCTTAGATTGTTATGAAGGTAAGATAAAAAATATAGATGAATGGTGTGGATCTGTAGATGTGGCGACAGCACTCAGATGGAAGGTTTTGTTGGGCCAGCAGTTTCCAAAGTTTGTTGTACATTGGAGTCCTCTGGGGGAACTTTGAAAAATCCTGATGCTAGGTCACTCCAGTACTGTTTAAGTCAGAATATTTGCTGTTGGGATATAGGCATCAGTACTCTTTTAAGATCACAGGTAATGCCATTGTGCAGACATATTTGGGAACCACTGCATTAGGCATTATAAATTCATTTATGGCCAGACTTTTCACTCCATACTTTAAATCCAGTTTTTTCATTTTTTGTTTCTGATTTTTGGTTAGGGTATAGTTGGGTTGGTTTTTTTTGTCATGTTTTGTTTCTCAAACGTGGCCCACTCATTAACGTGAGTTTCTCTGTGCTGGCACTGTGCTGGATTGCTTGGTACGTCTTTATTGGTTTTTTTTTTTCTTCTTTTTTAAAATATTTATTTATGTATTTGGCTGTGCCAGGTCTTAGTTGCCGGGTGTGGGATCTTTATTTAGTTGCAGCATATGTGGGATCTGGTTCCCTGACCAGGGATCGAACCCGGGCCTGCATTGGGAGCGCAGAGTCTTAACCACTGGACCACCAGGGAAGTCCCTGTCTTTATTCTTTTTTACAATTGTCTTACCTTGGGCCAGAAATATTACTCATAGGGTAACTCAGTATCCATATGACAGTGTTGGTTGTGGGAACTGGTCAGTTCATTGTGACCTCTGGAGTAGGCATGATCAGGGTCAAACTTTGTTATGTACTATTTTAAGTTCGTGTGAACTGCCCCTAGGAGTTCAAAGCTATGCCAGCTTCAGCAGCATTTGGTGACTCAGTCGGAGACGTTAAAATAGATCTTACAAGATGCAGTTCCTCCAAAGCATATTTTTATAAGAATTTAAAAATAAACCCAGGAGTCTAGGAGTGATTTGCTCTTAACAGGAAGATGAGTTCAAATTTGAGAAATAAAATTTGGAAGTTGGTGTAAAGAACAAATCTGCTTAGATAGCCAGAGAACTATGCCTGTTGTGGATTTGTTCTTAAGAAACTGCAACAAACCAAGCTTTTGGTTTCAGATTAAATTCTTGATCCTGAAACTGTAGCTTCCCTAGCCTCCCAGCTGCTTTTATCACGCTAACTCCTGTCTGCTGTGTGCCTGTTTCACAAGAGCCTAGGAATGCAGCTAACTGCATTACCACAGTGAGTGGTTGGACACAGGATAGTTAGAGTTGTCCCCCAGTTGGCCAGTGAGGCTTTATGGGACGCCTTCACTCAAGCCACAATTTGGAAATTTGGATCAGGGTGACTTGGTTATGCCTTCTGGTGGTTCTTGCAGCCGCCAACCAAGCTTTCTTTACTGGTGGGGGCCCTGGATCAGTGAAGTGCATTCTTCACATTTCCCTCTGAATTTCCAGTGGGGCTTTAGCAGGAAAGTAAAACTATTCAGTAGGTAGTTACAACCAACCACCATATTCTGAATCCACCACGTTACCCTTAAGAGTTAGGTAATTTCTGGTTAAGTAACCATAGTGTGTGGTAGAATGTGCACATATATTATAAATGCCACTAGGGTGGAGGAGTATACAGAGAAAATCTGCCAGGGAGTGTGTGGGTTTGGGGTTTAAGCTGTTTTTCTGTTTTGATGAGTGCTTTGGACTAAAAAGTACCTCCTCTGTTCTCTTTGATTTCTTGGCATGAACAGTTGAGAGTTGACTGTACTTGAAATGTCCCCGTGGAGCATCTTGCTGTGGGTATGGAAAGAGGCAGGAGCTGCCGATCTCAGTGTATTTGATCCATCTGATTAAGCCCCTTCCATCCAGTTTAGGGAAACCCTCAGCAAATGCTTCTTGAGATAACGTTTATGTTTCAAATGAGAAGGTCTTCCTTTCTCCTGAGGTTGCTCCCTAGGTCCTTTAGTTTTTAGAGCTGGACATTCGCTGTGGACTGTAGGAGCCCTCCCCCTTAAATGTAGGACTAAAGGTGACTGAGCACAGCTGGAAATTAACAGTTTGTTAAGAGGCAGCAAAACCTTGGGTTTTGTTGGAAACCTCCTCTTTCACAGTATGTTAATGTCACATTAGTTAGTGTCACATTCGTTCCTCTGACTTGCAGCTGGGCTGCCTACATGCTTTGGTTTACTTGTGCATGTTTGTTTCCTTCACTAACTGAAGGTGCCTTTGCGCTACAGGCTTTTTCCACGTCCGTCAAGTGCTCTGGGGAAGAGCACCTCTTAGCTGTTCCATCAACATACCCTTCAGTCTGATCTCACCATCAGACTTTTCCCTTGGCCTGCCCTTTGTTTTAAACTTTGAAGGTTTGTAATTTGGAAGGCTGTCAGATGGAAGCATGGCTTGGAATGGTAATGTGGTTGAACTTTGTGTTATATTTTTTCAGGTCTCATCGAATGTTACTTAGCCTCCAACAGTATTCGTGAAGCAATGGTAATGGCTAACAATGTTTACAAAACTCTAGGAGCAAATGCACAGACCCTTACCCTTTTAGCCACCGTTTGTCTTGAAGACCCAGTGACACAGGAGAAAGCCAAAACTCTATTAGATAAAGCCCTGACTCAAAGGCCGGACTACATTAAGGCTGTGGTGAAAAAAGCGGAACTGCTTAGTAAGTGTATCTTGTTTACTTCCCTGTTCGTAGTTAATTGTGTAAAACCTGATCTCAGTTGGATTCCCTAGTCCCAGTTGGTTACAGATGACCAAACGGGTGTGTGCTTTTTTTTTTTTTTTTTTTTTTTTGTGATATGCGGGCCTCTCACTGTTGTGAG
Organism: Stenella coeruleoalba; assembly: GCF_951394435.1. Classification (NCBI taxonomy): domain Eukaryota; kingdom Metazoa; phylum Chordata; class Mammalia; order Artiodactyla; family Delphinidae; genus Stenella; species Stenella coeruleoalba. The sequence continues at coordinate 81,319,867 of NC_137160.1, forward strand.
AGCACGCGCAGCCTCGGCGGCCATGGCTCACGGGCCCAGCCGCTCCGCGGCATGTGGGATCCTCCCGGACCGGGGCACGAACCCATGTCCCCTGCATCGGCAGGCGGACCCTCAACGACTGCACCACCAGGGAAGCCCTGGGTGTGTGCTTTTGCACTAGGTCTGAGCCCATGTGAATTGGTTTATATTTAGCACAACCAAATGTAATTGGCTTAGAATGACTTTTGTGGAGTGGCTCAAACCAGGTGTACTTGGTTAGTACCTATTCAGCTCACTTTGTCCTGAACTAATTTGGGCCGAATATAACTGGTTTTAACCAATTTGAACTGTTTTGACCCATCTTATGACTTCCCTTTTAGACTTGGTTTTTTAAGTCCTGATTTATGATGAACTGAGTTTAGGGTAGTTTAGCAAATAAAATCCATTTTGGCTTTTTATATGAACTTTGGTCATGAGTAAGTTTTTAAAAATCAGAACTCAAACTGCAGAGTTCCTAATGGAATAAGAATTCAAACGACCTTGTTCTCACTTCCTGCCACACCACTGTTCTCTTGACATCTATAAATAGATGTTGGATTGTGATCATTGTTGTGGTTTTGTGTATATGACTTGCGATGGGAATATATTTCGAAATGTTGTGTAAGTAGGAAAATGAGAGTCTTTTTCTTTTCAGGCAGAGAACAGAAATATGAAGATGGAATTGCTTTGCTGCGGAACGCACTAGCTAATCAGAGTGACTGTGTCCTGCATCGGATCCTAGGAGATTTCCTTGTAGCTGTCAATGAGTATCAGGAAGCAATGGACCAGTATAGTATAGCACTAAGGTAGGCACTTAGCCTCCCATGGGGGGAAGGTCATTGAGGGGTAGAGGAAGCAGGGAACAATGTAACAGGAGTTCTGGAAACACACACACTTTGTGCCCATGGTTGAAAACAGTAATAATAGTAATGGTAGAGTTGTTTGTAAATTTATGACTTCTAAAGTCTTTTCTTTAACTGATATTAACATTAAAGAACTGTTTCACTCATAACCAGCCACACCACTATAACATCTGTTTTCATTTGTGTAGATCATCTTCCTGGCCTTGCCAACACATATACGTATTTTTATAGGGTTATACGTAGTATATATTTTATATTCTGCTTTTTCAATCAACGTATTGTAAGTACTTTCCCATGTTTCTACCTACTGTAGTAGTTAAGAACTTAAGCTCTGAAGAATACTACCTTTACCACCTGTTATCTTGGGCAAGTTACTAACAGATTTCCTTGTCTATATCTACCTTATTAGGTATTAAATGATTAAACGAGGATTAAATGATTATTCCATGTAAAGCTCTTAGCACTGTGCCTGGTATATAGTAAATACTAAATAAATAGTGGTATTCTTACTGCTTAATACAGAAGTGATTTCTTTGAGGGTCGTCTGTGTGTCTATAAAGTTATGGTGGAGGCCTGTCTTTAATCGAGTCTGATCACATCTATTTACTTGTTCAGCAGTTAAGCACCACTCATGTGCCTGGCATCTCAGTAAACACTGGGGATGCTGTGATTCCGGGAGCTCTCAGTCTCAGACGTGCAGACTGATAGATACCATGTGCTAAGTGCTTTCAAAGCAGTCTCTAGAAGGCAGGGTGGGAGTGCAGAGGGTGGGGAGCGCTGCGTGTGGGTGAGAGCTGTATGGAAGGTTTCAGAGAATAGGAGATGTTACAGTCAATCTACAGTTATATAAGTAGGAACAGGATTCCAACATGGGTTTCATTTGCTTTTTGGAAACCCAGAAGCAAATGTGAAAATAAAATATAGAAGCGGAATTTGCTAGAGATTGGACACCGGCTGGCCTCAGTGATGGTCACAAAGGCAAGAGGAGAGATTGCTTAGGAACCAAGTAAATAAATGTTCTGGACCCTCTGAATTTTGAGGGTTTTGGCATGCACAATACTCTTAGCTGCTACAGTCAAATGCCCAGGTTGGGTAGCTTTGGGTCCTGGGGTCTAACCTAGGAGTTGACAAATCTGTTCCATGGTAAGCATGATGATTTTGGTTGACTACTGAAATGCTGATATGTTTAATTATATCATAAGAATATGGAACAGTTTTACTCACAGAAAAATAAGTATTTTTTGTAAACTTGTAACTTAAAAACCTAATACTGTTAAATTATATTTGAATTTTTCTGTTAATGGTTGTTTGCTACTTTTTCATTTGTGTTATCTAGTATCTTCCTCTAGCAGAATGCTAGGGGTATTAAGTGTGAAAAGGTTTAAGAAATAAATGGAGAAAACTCAAATTGAGAATTCTAAAACTTAGGACAAGATGCCTTTTTTCACTTCTAGTGGTGGACTCCCTCGATCTTCCCTATGGAACTGGAGTTGTTTGGAGAGGCCAGGCATTAGCAGTTTCTCTGTGACTGGGTGGTCATTTCACTGCTGTGCCAGGGAGAGATGACGCATCAGCCAGCAAGAAGCAAGGCAGAGATTCAGGCCTCTCCTTTGTTTTGTTGTCCCCTAGTTTGGACCCCAATGACCAGAAGTCTCTAGAGGGGATGCAGAAGATGGAGAAGGAGGAGAGTCCCACGGATGCCACTCAGGAGGAGGATGTGGACGACATGGAAGGGAGTGGGGAAGAAGGGGACCTGGAGGGCAGCGACAGTGAGGCGGCCCAGTGGGCTGACCAGGAGCAGTGGTTCGGCATGCAGTGAGGCAGGCACAGCTCCGTGGCCACACTGGCCTGCCCCGCTCTGAGCACTTCCATGGACTGAAGGAACCTGTAGGAGCCCGCTCTCTGGGAGGACAATGATTCAGCATGTGATTGCAGCAGGGGTCTCTGCCCCTTGCTCCGTATTTCTAGTAGTGACTTCATTTTTAAAAACTGAGCCTGACCAACCTTCCATATATCTCCATCCTCCTCTGCTCCTGTCAGGGAGGACCAAGTGAGCACTCAGAGGTCCGTGGACATGTCGGGGCTTCTGGGACAGAGTGCTTTTTATAGAACTAACTTCTAAATCTGAAAGCTCGAGGAATAGAAAGTCTTTTGTCTGTGATGTTGTGGATGGGTTTAAAGGAGCGACCTGTTCCCCAGAGCAAGAGTGTCATCTCCCAGCAGCAGCATGGACTGGCCCTTTCAGAGAGGGTTTCCTGTCCCAGAAATCATTATCCTGGGTTGTCCAAACTTCCCTAGTAACCTTGCTTCTTTCTGCAATGTTAGTAATGCCTTAAGCTGACAGTTGCTGTTTTGCAGAACAGTTTTCCTATTTGCTAATCTGGTAACTTGCCTATGAGCCTGGGCCGAATCTGAGAAACAAGTGTGACCTAGAGCATGAACAGAGGCACAGTTGGGGTAATTAATAAAACTGTTTTTTGTACAGTAATGATGTTGGGTTGGTCAGAATGGAAGCCCTTTATAGATTCTTTTTTTTGGTCTCTTATTTACAGTGCATTGATTCAGCTCTAGAATTATTTGCCATAAATAGACTCTCTTTTTCCCAGGGAAAGGATTGGGAGGAAAGGGAGCTGGGAGGATTGGGAACCTCAGGTAATACTGAGCTGGTTCATCCATTCGCATTTTTGATTGGTTAATTCCTGGGGAGAGTCTTTGGCCAGATTTTAGACTGGGTCTGCCTATCTCTGTCAGGGGCGCTGAGGTCGGTGTCTGGTTTCAGCATTCTATTGTGGGGTCAGCAGGGGGCTCATTCCCTGGGCTCGGGTGCTGGGAGACTACCCACCCTCTCCCCCTTGTTTAATATGTGATGTTTTTGGAGGTGAAGGTAGTGGGGGGTGTCACAGCTAACCCCAAATTCTCATCAAAATAAAATTAGCCAAAGGTGGTACAAAATGGGAATTTGACATAAATGGAAAGTTCTGTCTTAATGTGTAAAAACATAGAGTGTACAATAGTTTAGGAGCTTAGAACATCTGATAACTGCAATTTAAAGTGGGCAAAAGGTTACTGTTAAAGTATCTTTCAGTATGAGAACCAAAGCTTGGGCAGCATCATTTGATGGAGCAGTTTTTAAAGAGCCCAGCAGGCAGTTGGAGTCATGCCAGGTGAATGTGTGGCCCAGAGAAGACACTGCTCATTTGTGCTCGCTGCAGGATGCAGGCTCGTGTCCTTCCTCAGCTCGCCTCTGAGCATCCATGATCAGTTAGTGCTTTGGGAGAAAAGGTGAAATCTCTCCTCTGGGGAGGAAGCCCAGCCACACCCTCCTGACCTTGTTTCTGCATGTCAGGCTCATCACCATGAGCCCTGAGATTCTCTCAGGATCAGTCTGTGCCTTGGAACCCACACCTGTGCACCGCCTTCCATCAGCAGCCTCACGTTCCTCCCCTTTCATCTCTGCTGGGAGCCCCTGGATCAGTCTGGCCTGTCCATCCCAGCAACACCCTGCACTGGATTCCTCAGGCCCTCACACCTGCAGCTCCAGCATTTCCATCTCGGCAGTGCTGGGGTGACAACTGGGTTGAAGTGACAACTGAAACTATTTTTAGAGCACCTGACATAGGATTGAAAACACTCTCAGTTTACGTCAAAGAATCAGAGGAGTTTGAGTTGGAGGGTGCTGAAGCGCTTCCCTGCCAGTCACTTGCTCTCATAAACAGAAAACCTCATGAGAGTGAGGAGCCCCAGGAAGCAGGGGCACAATCAGGCTGACCAGCTCTGTCGCTGTCCCACTGATCCGCTTGCAAGAGACCAAGCAACCTTATAAGTGATGCCCTTCCACATGCCTGCAGTCACCACAGGTACCTTTTGCTGTCTGGATTTTCGCACAGCCAATGTGGAGATGTTTTAATTGATGCTTGTCATTCCTCCTGGCTCCTTCCAGATTGTTTGAAGCATAGGTTTGGAATCAGACTGGGTTGGGTTCTAAAAGTCTCAGCTCACCTGTTAGTGCTGTGGGTCAGGGGCCAGGTGGTTAGCCTCCACGTTCTGGGCTCCCTCATCCTCCTCTGGACTGAAGACTGAGTGATCCTGTGAGGAGTTCAGCATGGTCCCCATTGGGAACATTATCGCCATCACAAGGGTAATGGAGATCCCAGTTCTTTCCTGGGGAACTGGGGACTGGTGGTATCACTCTGAAGACTTCTTGCTCTTCTCTCCTGGAGGTCCCTCTGCTGAGCAGGGAGGCAGGGTCCTAAGGAAGGTGTTCCAGGCCCTCCACCTTGGCCCTTCACCCTTCACTTCTGAACCCATGCTGTGTGCCAGGGACCTGGCAGATGTGACCCCTACAGAGCTTATGTCAGGAGTGCTCCTTGCCAGCCTTAGTTTGGAGGCCACACTCCTGCCTCTGAATTCTTTCCCAGAGAATGAGGCCAGCTTTTGCCTGAATCTGTAATTCTGAAACTTGATTATGCTTCTCAGTGATACAGATCTCTAGGCTGGACACCAAACTTTAATCAAAGTCTGGGCCCTGGGCCCAAGAGTCTGCATCTTTAATCCCATCCCAATTTACTATTCTGATGCAGGTGTTCCCTGGTCCAAATATTGAGAAACCTGGGAGAAGGGTTTGAGGGCCCCAGAAGTTGCAGGCCTGACCTTAGAGGGCCCCTGGGGACCTCACTCTGTAGTTGCCTGTGGGTGGGGCAACTCCCATGACCAGGCCTCTTGAGCCCATGCCCAGGCCTGCTTGCTGACCCCGAAGCCATGGGCACTGACTGCTGCATTCTCTCTGCTGACAATAGGCAGTGAGGCCTGACTCAAGAACCTCACTTCAGCGTCCAGGGACAGCAGCCATGACCAGGCCTGCCAGGAATCCCTGGCACTGGGAGGGCCTGTTGAGGTAAGTACCTTACTAAGGTTTTCCACTTCCCCCAGGAGCTTCCCTGCCCTGGGGCAGTGGAAGGGGGTACCAGTCATGGGCCACAGAGGGCAGGCTTTTATTGTCTAGATGCTCTGACCTGCCCTGGCTACACCTGGGCCTCCACCATTTGGGGCCAGGGTGTGTGCAAGATGTCAGTTGTTGCCATCACAGAACATGTTACTTATTTCACAAACTACATGGTACCAGCAACACCAGGAAAAGCCGGAAGATCACGTAAGTCTCCTTAGCAGCCGTTAGAAGAAAACAGTTTAAAAATAACCAAGTACCCTCATGCATTGCTGGTGGGAAGATAAAATAATATAGCTGCTGTGGAAAACAGTCTGGCAGTTCTTCAAAAATTTAAACATTTGCCATATGAACCAGCAATTCCACTTCTGGGTATATACCCAAAAGAATTGAAGCAGGGTCTCAGATGCTTGCATACCTGTGTTCATAGCAACACTATTCACAATGGAAATAACCCAAATGTCCATTGTTGGATGAATGGACAAACAAAATATAGTATATCCATACAAAGGAATATTATTCAACCTTAAAAAGGAAGGAAATCCTGCCACATGTTAACAATATGGATAAACCTTAAGGACATTTCGCTGAGTGAAATAAGCCAGTCACTAAAGGACAGTAGAATGATTCTGCTTATGAGACCCCTAGAGGAGTCCGATTCAGAGAGACAAAGTAGAATGGTGGTTACCAGGGCCTGGAAGGAGGGGGAATGGGGAGTTTAATGAGTACAAGTTTGGAATGTTGAAAAAACTGGAGATGGATGGTGGTGATGGTTGCATAACAAACTACTTAAAAATGGTTAAGATGGTTAAAAATGGTTAAGCTGGTTAAAAAATATATATCAAAAAAAATTAAATGGCCTGTAATTCTGCCATTCAGATAACCCCGTCAGCCCATGTGTTTGTAATATATAGGTGTTATATAAACGTACACATGGTTAAAATTAAGAGAGAAAGGTGTAAAATTAAAAATATATCTGCTTCCCAATCTCTACTGAATCCTAGTGTCTCCACAAAATAAATTTTCTGGACTACATTTAGAAAAATAGTCTTGAGCTTTTACCTAATGATAATGGTATGAAAGTTACACTAAATTGGTCATGCTGTACACACAGAAATTCCTTCCAGCGGTATCACTGCTCTTCCTTGCCTTAACAGTTCCACAGAATCCCATTCTGTGGATGGAACCATTTCTATAACCCTTCTGCTGTTGGTAGACCCCCGTTTCCAGCTTTGTATGTAATTATTACAGTGTGAACTACCATGAATATGTTTTGGCATAGTACTCCAAAGATAGGTCAAGTTCCTTGTAGTGAAATTTCTGATCTCAGAGTATGTGCATTTAAAGGCTTTGATGGATGCTGTCAGATTGCTCTCCAACAATAGATGGGAGTGCTTGTTTCCTGAACCTTCAGGAAACACTGGTGTCATCAAGCGTTTTTGTTTTTTACCGGTCGTCAGTGTGATAAAAGCTCTATCATTTTGATTTGCTATTTCTTGAGCACTCGTCTGGCCTGAGCTATAAGGTAAGCCCTGTGCCTGTGTTATCACATTTTAGCCTCACACTCCTGAGGCATCACTGAAATTAGCCGCATTTCACAGATGAGCTAATAGTCTTCATCTGTCCAAGATTTCTCATCCTAGAGTTTGTGTGTGTTCTTAACTGTGATCTCTGCACAATTTTATAGTCTGTTAAGGAAAAAATGGGCTCTAAGCACCCCTTGCTGTCCATCTTAATCCTCAGTCTCGCTGGATTTAAGGGCTGCCAAACCGTCTGGCAAGGGCAGCATCAGAGCCGGCCACTTAAATCTTCCAGTGTCTGTCTCTTTATAAACAACCCTGTGGTGACCTCCGTTGTGCTCACAGCTTTTTCCTTCTTTGGGTAAATTCCCAGGAGGGGAATTTCAGAGTGAAAGGATATAGTGATCTGTTTTGGAACTTTCAAGGGGGCTGACTAGCTGGTCCTGTTTCTGTGAAGCGAATCTGTAAGCTCAGGCCAGCCCTGTGGCCTCCCTGTTTCTGGTTGGTGTGCCCCAGCTGCCCCAGTCTACCTAGGGAGTCCATCCATTGGCTTCAGGTTAGGGGTGAACCAGGAGATTCCCAGTCTCTGGAACTCCCATCTCATTTCCTCTTGCTGGAGTGGGAGCTTATGGTGGACTCTGGTGAGGTCTGCGGAGGCCTCTACCTTTGCTTTCTCAGGCCTTTGGGATTTGGGGACCTCTTCCCTCATGGGACAGCCCTTGCTGGCTGGCTGTGTGTGTGTGTGTGTGTGTGTGTGTGTGTGTGTGTGTGTGTGTGTGTGTGTCAGTGGTGATTGCGGGCTACTTGTGTCCTCTCTGAGCCTCCATCCTTCTTTCAGTCCCTCCTTGGAGGAATTCCACCCTCCCCACTACGAGGGCTGAGCCTCTCAAAGGGAGGGCCTGTCCCTACCACCAGGTAGAAGGCTCAGGTCAATGGCCTGTCACTGGCTACTTAACCTCTCTGTGCCTCCATCTTCTTTTGGAAGAGAACTTAGGGAGTCGGGACCCCTCTCTGGGTCGTCCAGTGTGTGGGGCTTTGTGGCAGGGCTGTCAGCGTTGGAGCCTTTGGGTGGGTCGTGTGGGAGGGGAGTGGCCTCCCAAGGCTAAACCTTGGTCCTTTTGGGGTCAGCATCCTTGTGGACATGAGCCCTGCCCTCTGGCCCCCTTTGGTGCTGGATGAACAGATTTGCCCTGAGCCCCTCTCAGTGCCAGGTTTAGTCCTACATGGGTCTGTGGCCCAGAGAAATTATTTTTAATTTTTGGATCATTTTCCACTTACGACTTCAGTCCACTCTACCCACCGGCCCATCTCCCTTGTCAGGCCCCTGGGGCAGTGGGGATTTTGTCCAGGAATTGAGAGGGAATGGTAGCAAGCAGGAATCTTTTCTGAGAGAGGCCTCTGCCCTCCTGCCTGGGTGGTGCCCAGACTGAAGCCCCATCCTTAATGGGCTGAAACAAGCTGATCTCCAAAGCCCCACAGGCCCCTACGGCTCCCCAGTCCCATGCTGCTGCTTTGCTGAGCTTGATGGTGTTTGACGGGAAGGGACAGAGATGACCCCTATGCACAGTCCCCATCTGGAGCTACTCTAACCAGCCGTGTTGACCAGAAAGACAGCTTCTGTCAGCTTAGGGGAGGCCAGAGGGAGCCACCTCAGAGGACAAGGCCATGTGAAGACCCCTAACCAAATATAGGAGAACCGCCTCCCCTGAAGAATAATTGTGCCAGGGCACTAGGGCCGGAGCCTGCCTAGGGGACAGATAAGTTTTTCCTTTCTTTTTAAATAAAAATGTAAAATTTGTAAAATATAGCATATATATAGAAGTATATGAAAATATGTAGAAACACACATGTACACTTTATCCAGGACAAGAAATAGAACATTTTTACAATCCCAGAAGACCCGTTGTGCTCAAAACTGATAACATCCCATTCCCTCCCTCCTTCTGCCTGCCTTTCCCCACTATCCCAGCCAGAGGTAACCACTATTTTGAATCTTGTTTTTATATACTTCCTTTACTTTCTGACCCTGGAAGTTCAAGTGAACCTTCAACAGATAGCTCATTTTTCTTACCTGTAATATTGTTATTTTATTTTCACTTTTACCATGTTTTTATCCTAAATAATACATTTATTTGCTGTTCTTGAACTTAATGTAAATAGAATCATGTTGTCTATATTTTTCCATGATACCCTTACTTAACATTATTTTAAATATTGATTCATATTAATACTCCTATAGCTTCATTTTTAATTGATAGACATTATTTTTAGAACAGTTTTAGATTTAGAGAAAAATTGAGTAGATAGTACAGAGAATACCCATATACCTTGCACACAGTTTTCCCTGCTAACATCTTACATTAGTATGGCATGTTTATTACAATGAATGAAGACTGATACATTATTATTAACAGAAGTCCATAGTTTATTCAAGTTTCCTTTAGTATTTACCTTATGTCCTTTTTTGGTTCCAGGGTTCCATCCAGGGTAGCACATTACATTTAGACATCATCATGTCTCCTTAGGTTCCTCTTGGCTGTGAAAGTTTTTCAGAGTATCCTTTTTTTTTTTGATAACTTTCCTTGAAAATTTGGTGAGGAGTGGTCAGGCATTTGTAGGATGCTACGTTCATTTTTCATTGCTATATAATATTCCACTGGGTGTATCCAACACCCCCATCTTATTAATTCTGCCAATGACAGACATTTTAGTTTCTAGTTTTTTTCAAACAGTGCTGCTATGTATGTTTTCATATGTGACTTCTGTGCATAAGCACAGGCTTGTGTAGGGTTACACTCAGAGGTGGAACTGATGGGTGTAAGGTATGCACGTGTTCAGTTTTACCAGATATTGTCAAACTGTTTTCCAAAGAAGTTGTACAAATTTACATGCACACCCACACCTGCAGTCCTTTGTCCTATTTCCTCACTGGCATTTGGTATTGTCAAACCTTAATTTTCTCCTGGATGTGGGGTGACATAGTGATTTTAATTTACAAGTTTCTGTTTTTGTAACAAGATTGAACATCATTTCATATATCTAGGAATTACTTGTGCTTCCTCTTCTGTGAAAAAAATTTTTGCCCATTTTTCTATTGAGTTATTTATTTTTCTTGTTAATTCACAGAAGTTCTTTATATATTCTGGATGTAATTCAGAATACGAGTTGCAGATACCTTCTTCCAGTTTGTGACTTGCCTTTTCATTCTCTTTTTTAACATTCACCTTTTTGTTTTTTCATCTTTGGAAGTCAGAGCTATGCTATCTCCAGCCTTCTTTATTTATTTTTTGGAAATATTTATTTATTTTTGGCTGTGTTGGGTCTTAGTTGAGGCACACGGGATCTTTTGTTGTGGCGTGCGGGCTTCTGTCTAGTTGCAGCATGCATGCTCTCTTGTGGTGCGTGGTGCGTAGGCTCTAGTTGTGGTATGTGGGCTTAGTTGCCCTGCAGCATGTGGGATCTTAGTTCCCTGACCAGGGATCAAACCTGCATCCCCTGCATTGGAAGGCGGATTCTTAACCACTGGACCACCAGGGAAGTCCCCTTCACTCTCTTTAATAGTATCTCTTTTTTTTTTTTTAAGACTTATTTATTTTTTGGCTGCGTTGGGTCTTCATTGCTGTGCACGGGCTTTCTCTAGTTGTGGCGAGTGGGGGCTACTCTTCGTTGCAGTGTGAGGCCTTCTCATTGCAGTGGCTTCTCTTGTTGCGGATCACAGGCTGTAGGCGCGCAGGCTTCAGTAGTTGTGGCACATAGGCTTCAGTAGTTGTGGTTTGCAGGCTCTAGAGCACAGGCTCAGTAGTTGTGGCACACGGGCTTAGTTGCTCCGCGGCATGTAGGATCTTCCCAGACCAGGGCTCAAACCTGTGTTTGAGCAGGCAGATTCTTAACCACTGCGCCACCAGGGAAGCCCCAATAGTATCTTTTGATTAACAGAGGGTCTTAATTTTAATGTACTTGAATTTACCAATCTTTTTCTTTATGGTTGTATTTCCTTCATTCCTTCCCTCCTCCCTCCCTCCTTCTTTCCTTCCTTCCTTCCTTTCCTGTTGTTTTTTGGCCACACCGTGTAGCTTGTGGGATCTCAGTTCCCCAACCAGGGATTGAACCTGGGCCACGGCAGTGAAAGCCCAGAATCCTAACCACTGGGCCACCAGGGAATTCCCTATGGTTGTATTTTTTAATTCTTATGAAATCTTTCCTCATCTCAGAGTCAAAAATTTATTCTCTTATATGTATGGTGTGAGGTAGGGATCCAATTTTATTGATTTTTAAAAATTTAGGTTTAAACATGCATAACCACCAGGTATTAAAAAATTACCTGTTTTTCCACTGATTAATGCCAACTGGGTTACAAATCAGGTGTTCGAAATGAGCTACTCTGTTTCTAAGCTCTCTTTTCCATACCGTTGGTCAGTTTTTCTGTCCCAGCACCTATACCTCATTGTCTTAATTTTACTGTAGCTTTATAAAATTTATTGATATTTGGAAGGGCAGGACCCCTTGATCTTATTCTTAGACGTGTTCTGGCTATTCTTAGCTCTTTGCACTTCCATTAAATTGTTAGTATCAGATGGTCTAATATATTTTCTAAAGTTAGATTCACAATTTTCAAAAGGGCATAAGGTGAAACTTCCCCGTCTTCTTTCTTCTCCTAATTCCCTCCTCAGAAGCAATCGTAATTACTAGTTTTGTGTGTAGTTTTTCAGAAATAATTTGAAATTGCATGTTTGTATATATACTATACCACCCCCCGTTTTGTACCTGCACTGTTCATCGGCAGAGTTTATTTAAAAAGTAAACTTTTCGTATTCAGTGAAATCTTTCTTAATAGGTCATGATGTATAAATATCAAAGACATAAAAATGTTAAACTTTGTACACTTTTAGTCCTGAATTAAAACCATTTTGATTTTAAGTAAGTTTAACTTACAAAATGTATTTTATAATTTCTACAAATTTTGACGAAAAAGCAGCCAATTTCAGCTCCTCCAGCACTTCCTAGCTGACTGCTGGACGTGTTTGTATCTCTTCCTGCTGCTGGAATCAAGTAGAAGCACGGATTGCTTTTCAAAATAGAAATATCTGGGTCATGCAGAAATCACTCTCTCAAAAACAGCAACAGGAATAACATATTTAGTATGTTCTTATAATGTTACTATTGATTATATTTGGGGTTGGTTCTATCGTCTTCTATTATCCTTTCTATCCTTCTTATTTTTTTAATCTTTTTAGATTTCTTTCATTTTTGTCCTTCTGTTGATTTGTTAGTCTTGCCTCTATTTCTGTCATTTAGTGTTTACCCTAGGAAGTAGCAACATGCTTACCAGTGTATCTATGTCTGGAGCTAGCCAGTGACTTTACCATGCTCCTGGGTGACAGAGGCCTGCATATCACTTAGATTGCTTACCCCTGCCCCCCATCTAGAGTTTCCCTTAGTGTGAGTCTGCTGGTGAAGAATTCTGTTTTTGTTTGTCTGAAAATATTTGACTTTGATTCTTTAATTACTGTATATTTTCTCCAGGTTTAGAATTCTAGGTTGCCAGTAATTTCAGCACATGAAGCTGTCATCTCACTGTTTTCTGGCCTCCACTAACTGTAACTGTTGTGAAGTCAGCAGTAGGCTGTCACTCTTTAAAGGTAGTGCCTTTTTTTTTTTTTTTGCCCTCTGTTGCTTTTAAGATTTTCTCTGTCTTGGCTTCTCTGCAGGTCACTATACTGTTTCTAGGGCCGGATTTCTTGTTATTTACACTTTTTGTGATTTGTTGGGATTCTTGCATCTGTATTGTCATTTCTAGAAAATTCTCAGCCATTACCTCTTCAAATAATACTTCTCTCATACTCTCGTCTTCTGAAACTATGATAAAATGTATATTTGACTTTGTCACCTTTCTCAGTCTATCTTCCAGGTATTTTTACCTTTCTTCTGTATTTTCTAGCTTTTTTTTCCTTTCTCTGCTGCATTCTGCTGTATTTTCTTTTCATCTGTCTTCCACTTCATTTGTTATTTTGCAGTGTCCACTTTGATACCACGTCCATCCATCCATTAAGTTTTTAGTTTTGGTTCTTATACTTTTCATTTCTAGGGTTCCATTTAACTTCCCTCTCTGCTATGTTCCCTTTTTTTTTTTTTGGCTGCACTGCAGCATGTGGGATCTTAGTTCCCAGACCAGGGATCGAACCTGTGCCCCCTGCAGTGGAAGCATGGAGTCTTAACCACTGGACTGCCAGGAAAGTCCCTATGTTAACTTCTTTTTTCTTTAAAGATTTTTTTTTGATATGGACCATTTTTTAAAGTCTTTATTGAATTTGTTAACAATGTTGCTTCTGTTTTATGTTTTGTTTTTTGGCCGTGAGGCATGTGGGATCTTAGCTCCCCAACCAGGGATCAAACCTGCACCCCCTGCATTGGAAGGTGAAGTCTCAACCACTGGACTGCCAGGGAAGTCCCCCTATGTTCACTTTTAATAATTGCTGTGTCCTGCAGATTTTCATCTATTTTTCTTTAAGCAAAGTAAGCATGAATGTGTTCTTTTTATTTATTTATTTTTAAAAAAGATTTTATTTATTTTTGGCTGTGTTGGGTCTTAGCTGAGGCACGCAGGATCTTTCGTTGCAGTGCACGAGCTTCTAATTGTGATGTGCAGGTTTTCTCTTCTCTAGTTGTGGCGCACAGGCTTAAGGGCATGTGGGCTCTGTAGTTGTGGTGCTCGGGTTCCAGAGCCCATGGGCTCTGTAGTTTGCAGCATGCAGGCTCTCTAGTTGAAGTGCGGAAGCTTAGTAGTTGTGGCGTGCAGGCTTAGTTGCCCCGCGGCATGTGGGACCTTAGTTCCCTGACCAGGGATCCAACCTGCGTCCACTGCATTGGAAGGCGGATTCTTTACCACTGGACCACCAAGGAAGTCCCAGTATGAATGTTTTATATCTAATACTTCCCATATGTGAAGTCTGTATGAATCTGTAATGTGTGTTTCTGTAGGCTCTCACTCATGGCACCTTGTTTTATGTACTTGGTTGTCTTCTACTGTGTGCTGCTTTGAAAAATAATTGTGTGGTTCTCCTATGACGTAAAATGAAGGTGCCTTCCCCCCAGACAGGATTTACATTTATTTCTGCTTGGTGCTTAGGAGTACTATCAGTGACTTTAAATTCATGCCTTGAAGTTTCATAGCTTACCACTAGGATAGAGTTTGGGCTGCAGATATTTTCCTGGTTCTGCTCAGCACCAAGGCAATGCTACCTACAGTTCTTTGAGTTTTGGGGAAGGTTTGCTTGTACCCTGAGGTGTTAGCCCTTCAGGGGTCACAGCTTAATGTCCTTTGAGACTTCCCACTTTTGGTGGGCCCTGGATTTGACTTTGCCTTTTTTACTCTGTGAGCCCTCAAAACCCCTGCTTGCTTTCACAGCTTAGTTTATTGGGATAGGTAGATGCCACTAGGAGAGAAATTGACCTCTCCTAGTGGGTATTCTGATGATGTCTCTTGCTTTCTCTTAGATTTTTGCCTGGAAATTCTGGACCACCTTATAGTTCTTTGATGCTTCTATGAGGATTTTTTAAAAATTTGGTGAGTGGCCGAGATGGTGGAATAAGAAGACCCTGAGCTCATCTCCTTCCATGGGCACACCAGAACTACAACTGTTTATACGCAGCAACTATTGATGAGAATGACATGAAGACTAGCAGAAAAGATCTTCTGCAACTGAAGATAAAATGAAGGAACCATGAGACAAGTAGGAAGGGTGGAGACGCAGTATAGTCAAGACCTATACCCCCAGGTAGGCGAACCACAAATGGAGGATAATTACAATTAGAGAGGTTCTCCCCAAGGAGTAAAGGGGTCTGAGCCCCACATTGGGCTCCCTAGCCCAGGGACATCACACTAGGAAAATGAGTCCCCAAAACATTTGGCTTCAAAGGTCAGTGGGTGCTTTTAAAGGGCACACACAAAATCATGAAAACCAGCTTTACAGTGGAAGAATGGATAAAGGAGATGTGGTATGTATCCATCCATGTTATTGCAAATGGCAAGATTTCATTCTTTTTTATGGCTCTGAGTCATATATATATATATATATAGAGAGAGAGAGAGAGAGAGAGAGAGAGGGAGCTTTTAGACTTATGGAAAAATTAAGCAGATAGTACAGAGGGTTCTTATATACCCCAGACACAGATTCCCCTGTTATTAACATTTTTTAACAATATGGTACATTTTTAATGATACTTATACATTATTATTAACTAAAGTCCATAATTTATTCAGATTTTGTTAGTTTTTTCCTATTTCTATTCCAGGATCCCATTCAGTAGTATTGTATTTAGTCATTATGTGTTCTTAGTCTTCTCTTGGCTGTGAAAGTTTCTCAGACTTTCCTTCTTTTTGATGACCTCAACAGTTTTAAGGACCATTGGTCAGGGATTTTGCAGAATGTCTTTTGGGATTTGTCAGATGTTTTTCCTTTGATTAGACTGAGGTTATGTTTTGAGAGGAAGACCACAGGTAAAATGTCATCTTCACTTGATATCAAAGGTACATGCTCTCAGGATGACATCACTTAGCTGAGGTAGGGTCTGTCAGGTTTCTCTACTCTGAGTCACTTTTCCCCCTGTCTACATTATATGTACTTTTTTTGGGGGGTGGGGGGCTGCATTGGGCCTTTGTTGCTGCACACAGGCTTTCTCTAGTTGTGGTGAGTGGGGGGCTGCTCTCCGTTGCGATGTGCGGGCTTCTCATTGTGGTGGCTTCTCTTGTTGCGGAGCATGGGTTCTAGATGCTTGGGCTTCAGTAGCTGCAACATGTGGGCTCAGTAGTTGTGGCGCACGGGCTTAGTTGCACCGCGGCATGTGGCATCTTCCTGGACCAGGGATCGAACGTGCATCCCCTGCATTTGGCAGGCGGATTTTTAACCACTGCACCACCAGGGACGTCCCCATATGTACTCTTTGGAAGTCACTATGTGATTTAAGCTCAGGCTTAAAGAACTTCACCTCTGTAATGGCAGAGTGCCTATAGAAATTACTTGGATTTCTTCTACAAGGGAGATTTCTGTTTTCTCCCATTTATTTATATCAGTATAAACTCATGGATATTTATTTTATACTTTGGATTATAATTCAATACTACTTTATTTTATTGCTCTAATTGTTCCAGCTTTGGCCATTCAAAGCTTCTTCACTTGGCTCCTGTGTCCCTTTGACATAACTTCATCTCCTTGATCATTGTTTTTGTGTTTGAGCACTTCCTTGCTTTCTGGCACTAGTGTTCTCCAGGCATTTGTACATTTTCTGCCTCAGTCCTAGAATCAGCCATTTCTCTAAGGAGACTTGATTCCTTTAATTGGAGAATGGCATCAGAAACCTAAACTGGGAGCTAAGTGTGCTCATCGCCACTGGAGTGTCTGTCCTTGCTTCTTGGCCCACTCAGTTGACAGTGTAATACATGTATATATACACATAACTAGAAATATTTCTATATGGAATTTTCTGTATCGATATTAAGCTAAACATAATTTATCCTGGTGTTTCCAACTGTAATTCACTACCACATGGATCATTCTAGCTGTCTTCCCTTGCTTATCTGTAACCTCCTACTCCAACAGTGAGAAAACTGGCTACCACCATCTGCCATCTATATCACAGCATTTTCACTTATTCTCAGCAACCATCATTACTGAAAACTTCCTCTTGTTTTTTAAAAGAAATAGTAGAATATTATTTGGCCTCTACATGTTTGCGTGTTTGCAGGGTATTTTTTGTTTTCTGTTTTTTTCCTTATACTTGATTTCTAGTATCATAGCATTGTGGTCAGAAAAGATGCTTGCTATGATTTCAATTTTCTTAAATTTACCAACCCCGGTTTATGACTCTATCCTGGAGAATGTTCCATATGTACTTGAAAAGAATGTGTATTCTGCTGCTTTTGGATGGGATGTTATATATATATATTCCATTTGTTCTAATGTGTCATTCAAGGCCAGTGTTTTCTGTCTGGATGATATGTCCATCGATCTAAGTGGTGTGTTAAAGTCCCGTACTAATATTGTGTTACTGTCAGTTTCTCCCTTTATGTCTGTTAATATTTGCTTTATGTATTTAGGTGCTCCTATGTTGGGTGAATATATATATACAGCTGTTACGTCTTTGGATTGATCCCTTGATCACTATGTAATGTCCTTTGCCTCCTGTTAAAGTCTTTGTTTCAAAATCTACTTTGACACAAGTATTGCTACTCCAGCTTTCTTTTCATTTCCCTTTGCATAGAATGCCTTTTTCCATCCTCTCACTTTCAGTATGCCTTTTGATCTGAAATGAGTCTCTTGAAGGCAGCATATATATGGGTCTTCTTTTTGTATCCATTCAGTCACTCTATGTCTTGGAGCATTTAGTCCATTTACATTTAAAGTAATTATTGATAGGTATGTACTTACTGCCATTAAAAAAAATAAATTTATTTATTGATGCAGCCTGATGCAGCCATCAGGTCTTCGTTGTTGTGTGCGGGCTTTCTCTAGTTGCGGTGAGTGGGGGCTACTCTTCATTGTGGCGCGCGGGCTTCTCATTGCGGTGGCTTCTCTTGTTGCAGAGCACAGGCTCTAGGTGCGTGGGCTTCAGTAGTTGTGGCTTGCGGGCTCTAGAGCACAGGCTCAGTAGTTGTGGCGCACTAGCTTAGTTGCTCTGCGGCATGTGGGATCTTCCCAAATCAGGGCTCGAACCTGGGTCCCCTGCATTGGCAGGCGGATTCTTAATCACTGTGCCACCAGGGAAGTCCCACTTATTGCCATTTTGTTAATTGTTTTGGGGGTTGTTTTTGTAGTTACTTTTTCTCCCTTTCTTCTTTTGTTCTCTTCCCTTGTGGGGAATATGCTACTAAACAAGCAGTGGATCACTGAAGAAATCAAAGAAGAAATTTAAAAAATACTTGAAGACAAATAAAAGCAAAAACAGAACGATTCAAAATCTGTGGGATGCAGCAAAAGCAGTTCTAAGAGGGAAATTTATAGTGATCCAAGCCTAGCTCAGGAAACATGCAAAATCTCAAACAACTTAACTTTACATCTAAAAGAACTAGAAAAAGAAGAACAAACAAAACCCGAAGTTAGTAGAAAGAAAGAAATCATAAAGATTAGAGCAGAAATAAAGACTAAGAAAACAATAGGAAGGATCAAAAAAACTAAGAGCTGATTCTTTGAAAAAATAAACAAAATTGATAAACCTTTAGCCAGACTCATCAAGAAAAAGAGAGAGGGTCCAAATCAATAAAATCAGAAATGAAGGGCTTCCCTGGCGGCGCAAGGGTTAAGAATCCACCTACTAATGCAGAGGACTTGGGTTCGAGCCCTGGTCTGGGAAGATCCCACATGCTGTGGAGCAACTAAGCCTGTGCGGCACAACTGCTGAGCCTGTGATCTAAATCCCACAAACCACAACTACTGAGCCCTCGTGCCACAACTACTGAAGCCTGTGCGCCTAGAGCCCGTGCTCTGCAACAAGAGAAGCCACCACAATAAGAAGCACACGCACCGCAACAAAGAGTAGCCCCTGCTCGCCACAACTAGAAAAAGCCTGCCTGCAGCAACGAAGACCCAATGCAGCCAAAAATAAATAAATTAAAAAAAAAAAAGTCACAACCCACACCCCAGAAATACAAAAGATCATAAGAGACTACTACAAATCACTACATGCCAATAAAATGGACAACCTAGAAGAAATGAACAAAGTCCTAGAAATGTACACTTTCCCAAGACTGAACCAGGAGGAAATAGAAAATACATAAACAGACCAGTTACCATTAATGAAGTTCAATCAGCAATAAAACAACTTCCCTCAAACAAAAGTGTAGGACCAGATGGCTTCACAGATGAATTCTGTACATTTAGAGAAGAATTAACACCTTTCTCAACTATTTCAAGAAATTGCAGAGGAAGGAATGTTTTCAAACTCATTCTACAATGCCAGAAATCACTCTGATACCAAAACCAGACAGAGATAGCACAGAAAAAGAAAATTAGAGGCTAGTATCACTGCTGAACACAGATGCAAATCCTCAAGAAAATATTAGCAAACCAAATTCAACAAGACATAAAAAGGATCATATGCCATGATCAAGTGGGATTTACCTCGGATGCAAGGGTAGTTCAATATCTGCAAATGAGTGTTATATACCACATTAACAAACTGAAGAATAAAAGCCAGATGATCATATAAATAGATGGAGAAAAAGCTTTTGACAAGATTCAACATCCATTTATGATAAAAACTCAACAAAGTACATATAGAGGAACATACTTCAACATAGTACAGGCCATATGCTTGCTGCAACCAGAGAAAGCCTGCGCACAGCAACAAAAACCCAACGCAGCCAAAAATATAAATAAATTTATTGTTTGCAGGTGACATACAATACATAGAAAATCCACAGGATGCCACCAAAAAATTATTAGAGCTCATCAATGAATTTGGTAATGTTGCAGGATACAAAATTAATATACAGAAACCTGTTGAATTTCTATACACTAACAATGAAGTATCAGAAAAAGAAATTAAGAAAACAATCCCATTTATAATCAGATCAAAAAGAGTAGGGCTTCCCTGGTGGCACAGTGGTTGAGAGTCCGCCTGCCGATGCTAGGGGACGCGGGTTCGTGCCCCGGTCCGGGAAGATCCCACATGCCGCGGAGCGGCTGGGCCCGTGAGCCATGGCCGCTGGGCCTGTGCGTCCAGAGCCTGTGCTCCGCAACGGGAGAGGCCACAACAGTGAGAGGCCTGTGTACAGCAAAAAAAAAAAAAAAGTAAAATACCTAGGAATGAATCTAAGGAGGTAAAAGGCCTGTACTCTGAAAACTATAAGACACTCATGAAAGAAGCTGAAGAAGACAGAAACAGAAGAAAGATATATCATACTAATGTATTGTAAGAATATTGTTAAAATGACCATACTATCCCAGGCAGATTCAGTGCAATCCCTATCAAAATACCAGTGGCATTTTTCACACATCTAGAGCAAATAACTCTAAAATTTGTATGGAAACACAAAAGACCCTAAATAGCCAAAACAATTTTGAGAAAGAAGAACAAAGCTGAAGTATGTTCCCTGACTTCAAACTATACTAAAAAGCTACAGTCATCAAAATAGCATGGTACTGGCACAAAAAAACCAGACATATAGATCAATGGAAAAAAATAGCCCAAATGAGCCCACGATTATATGTGCAATTAATTATGACCAAGGAGGCAAGAATACACAATGGGGAAAAGACAGTCTCTTCAGTAAATAGTTTTGGGAAAACTGGACAGCTACATGCAAAAGAATCAAACTGGACTACTCTCACACCATGCACAAAAATAAAGTCAAAATGGATTAAAGACTTAAATGTAAGACCTGAAACCATAAAACTTCTAGGAGAAAACATAGGCAGTATGCTCTTTGACATTGGTCTTAGTAATATTTTTTGGATCTGTCTCCTCAAGCAAGGGAAACAAAGCAAAAACAAACAAATGTGACTACATCAAACTAAAAAGCTTTTGCACAGCAAAGGAAACTATCAACAAAATGAAAAGGCCACCTACTAAATGGGAGAAGATATTTGCAAATGATACATATGACAAGAGGTTAATATCCAAAATATACAACTCAGCATCAAAAAACCTGATGAAAAAATGGGCATACGATCTGAATACAGTTTTCCAAAGACATACAGATGGCCAACAGGTACGTAAAAAGATGCTCAACATCATAGTCGGGGAAATGCAAACCAGAACCACAGTTAGCTGTATTACCTGCACCTGTCAGAATGACTTATCAAAATGACAACAAATCACAAGTGTTGGGGAGGGTGTGGAGAAAAGGGAGCACTCCTGCACTGCTGGTGGGAAAGTAAATTGGCATGGCCACTAAACAGTATGGAGGTTCTTCAAAAAAAAAAAAAAGCTACCACGTGATCTAGTAATTCCACTCCTGCGTATTTTAGAAAAGATACATGCACCCCTATGTTCATTGCAGCATTATTTACAATAGCCAAGACATGGAAGCAACCCAAGTGCCCATCAGTAGATGAATGGATAAAGATGTGGAACATAGCAATGGAATATTACTCAGCCATGATGAAATTTTGCCCTTTATGACAACATGGATGGACCTGCACTTGAATATTTCACTGGGCAGTAAATGTGTATTGGACGTCATTGCTTGCTGGATCATAGATCTAACCTTGGGTTTTCTGAAGGCTGCATTAATACTCCATGGTAAGAATGTTCTTAGCTTATTTAGCAGCTAGCTTGTTTATTGATGGGCATACAGGTTATTTCCAATCTTTTGCTAACAATAATGCAGCAGGATTACGTTTGGCTTTGTAAACGTGGGGGGATTTCACCAAAGTTAAGTGCTTGATCAAAGGGGATGGATATTTAAAAATGTCATAGATATTGTCAGATTGCCCTCTAGAGATTGGGCCAATTTATATTTTCACGATCAGCATGAGCTCTTTCCTAATGCCAGCTGCAAAGGAGAGATCATTAAACTTTTATCTTTGCTAGTATGTTTAGAGAATATGCTTTGTTACATGCGTAGCACATCTATTTTACTAACTCCAGAGAGGTATATGGTATTCCAAAAATTTTACGTTTTTATGTAGTCAGTTTATCACTCTCCTGGGATTTTGTGTCATGCTTAGAAAGTCTTCTCAGCTTCCATGTTTTCTCCTGGTACTTTTATGATTTAAAAAAAAAACATCTCAGATTTGCAAAAGGCATAATGAACCCCTACATACATGGCACCCAAGCATTACTTACAGAAGTGAAACTCTGCTCTCCCTCCCTCTTGGAACTAACCACTATCCACCTACTCACTTCCTATCCCTGTGGCTGGTGTCTGTGAACTTGTTATTTATGTTTGCTCCTAGTCCACAGGGGTGAGGAGCTTGCACTGTGAATCCACCACATGGCTGTTTAGTTTAGCTGACTTTCTGTGAGCTGGACTTTCTCATCAAGGAAGCCAGTGCACATGCCTTAGCACAGACAGGCACTGGCCCTAGGGCCAGGTTAAACAGTATGATATGGTCATGGAGTTCCCTGGCCGTCCAGTGGTTGACTCTGCACTTCCACTGCAGGGGGCACACCACAGGTTGGACCCCTGGTCGGGGAACTAAATCCTGCATGCTGTGCAGTGCAGCCAAGAAAAAAAAAAAGGCTATGATATGGTCTTATTTTGGGTATTTTAAACTTGATATACATCGCACTTGGTGGCACCGTGCAGGGAGGTTTATCTGCTGATGCCTGGTTTGTTTATTCATTTTCACTGATGCAGAGTGACTTCAACATGCCTTAAATATACTTACCCATTTTCCTGTTGTTGGTCATTTAGGTTGGTGCTTTTCTTTTGCAAACATCCTGGTATGGCTCTTCCAGCACTTGTGAGGAATCCCTAAGAAGGTAAGGATCTGCCAGGTTGTATGTTAAGAGCATCTGTAAATGTACCAGATGATGATACCCAATTGCTCTACAATGTAAGGATGGCCCATTGTCCACATCCTTGGTATTAGAAGACCCGTTTTTTTGTCAATTGATGGGCATGAAATGGTATCTCATTGTGAATTTAATTTGCTAGTGAGATTGAACATCTTATATTTACAAATTTTGTTTATATCATTTAGCCATTTTTCTTTTGGGGTATAACTTCATTTTTCAAACCTTCTGATCCATTTGCAGTTGATTGGGTGTGAGGGATACAGCCATATTTTTTTTCAGAATAACCAGTGACAATGGATAACCCAATTTTTACCTACTAAGCTAAAATGCCACCTTTCTTAGATAATACATTTAATGACTATAGGTTTTATACCTGAGGTTTGTACCCTTCCTTGCTACTCTTGCATTTTCATTTTTATTAGAATCAGTCTGATTAAAACATTTGGTATTTTCATATATTATTATTATTGTTTTTTGCAGTACGCGGGCCTCTCACTGCTGTGGCCTCTCCCGTTGCGGAGCACAGGCTACAGACATGCAGGCTCAGCGGCCATGGCTCACGGGCCCAGCCGCTCCACGGCACGTGGGATCTTCCCGGACCGGGGCACGAACCCGTGTCCCCTGCATCGGCAGGTGGACTCCCAACCACTGCGCCACCAGGGAAGCCCCTTCATATATTATTAATAATGTATGACGTGTATCATCATTCATATACTAAGATGTTAATCTCCCCTGAATTATTAAACTTTCATAAAAATAAGGTGTTCTTATTGATCCAGTATGACCATTGCTCCTTTCTGTTCACTCCTAGGCATTTTCCCTTCTCTTGTCTGACTACAGTGACTCTCCAGAACAGTGCTAAGTTGTGGGCAACAGTGGATGGTGAGTCTAATTCTGGAATTCAATACTTCTGGCTTTTCATTATGTCAAAAAATGGGAATTATGGGTACTCAAAAGTTTTTTTTTATCCTTTACAGAATGGATGTTAAAATTTATCAAATATTTTTCCCATGTATATAGATTTCAGTTCCTTTTTGGGGGGGGGGGACCTCCTTTCTCTTTTTTTTTAAATTGGAGTATAGTTGGTTTACTCAGCTCTTTTCTATATCTATTAACAGTGGGATTTACATTTTGCATCTGAGTAGTATTACAAGTATCTCTCCATCACTATAGTCTCCAAGCTGCTGACAACTTTTAAATCATGTTATCTCTGAAAACCCCACTCATGACACACTCTTTTTCTCATACTTAAGGGGAGACAGTGGAACCAGGGCAGGAATATTTTATAGATCTCATGTCACACAACCAGACCTTCTACCACTCTGCTCTCCTATGCAGAAAGTCAACAGGAACTTTCTGTCCCTTTTATCTACCTAAGGGCACAACTGCTCAGGGTGCAGGGCTGGAGGTCCTCAGTGCACATCACCCACCCCTCCTGCAGGAGAACAGTCAACACCACACTGTGAACTTATCATAGAATAGATTTATTTACCTGAAACCATGTCTGTGCAATGCCTGTTGCCAGCACAGAAACAAACTGCTTTCTATTTACAGTCTAAGTCAAACATGCGTTGATAAATTGACGTTTAGCATTTTATTGATATAAATGCATCACAATATTCGTATTGCACCAACATCTGTCTACTGCTTCTGATTTCATTAAATAAGTTACATTTAATACAGTGCAAAATAGCTGCACACTCAAAATATAACCGAAGTTATGAACTGGAAGCCTACATTTTTAACCATTCAACACCTGTAGTGTCTTCAATAAATTTATAAATAAGCAAACTGTACAGGGCCAATTAAAAAGTAGCATGTTTCAATGACACCATAGAGAAATCTGGCTACTTACAACTGAAGGCATGCATTACAACTGAATATTGTACATTTATTTAAGCTATGACATTTTGCACAGAGAAATATGGCAACTTGGCTGATGGCTTCTAAGCTCTTGGATAAGGTTTCAGAACCTCATTCTTCTTGCAGCAAAGAAACCAAATTTCTCTGGAGAGGCTTTCTGATTCATTAAGCTAAACTGTACATTTGTAATTATTTTGATTTAAAAGCTAAAAACCCCACTGGTAATACACGTTTCCTCCACATAACACACAATGAGTTGGGGAGTTTTTTCTAATTTTCTTTATCCCCCCAACATCAATCATGCAGAGGGCTGGTAGATGTGTTGCTAAAAAACGCACATGCACGCAACTGAACACCCTTAAATTTCTGCAAAATGGTTTAGGAAGCGGTTACTCCAGTATTGCTGAAAAGGAAAGAGAGAGGAAATCAGCTTTATGAAATATGGGGAGGAAATGTTAGAATAACTAATTTAAGATTAATAGTGACAGATGAAAAGGAATATTCGGTTTGATCTTTTAAGATTTTAAGACTAGCATTTCTGATAACTGTCCCTGAGGGGTTGCCTACACAGGGTAGCATCCAGAAGCACTGGCTCAGCAACACAGGCCCCTCATGTCACCTGGCTACAGAGAATCCAACCAGGCAGACACTTAATCGCTTCAGGTATAACAAAAGTTACGAAGTCCTCAGTTAGCAGTGCACAGGGTAAGGAAGGCGAAGCAGAGTGAGCAGCGTGGTAATCAGCGCCAAGCCTCTCTCCTTCCTTCCCCAGGGGCCAGCCTCTGGGCTGCATCCAGTCCTAGAAGGGGAATTGCTTATCACTGTTCCCTTTCAAGAAAAAAGGCTGCAGATTACCCTCACATGCAGGGTGGTGGTTTTGACACAATTTGGTGCCTCCGCCCTGCAGACACAACAGGCTTGGCAGACACTGAGCTAATAACGCTTGTGGTCTTGGATATTCCTGAGGTCTGCCCACCACACGGACATTCAGGGGCCTGAGGCCCCAGTTTGAAGGTAATGTGGCAGCCGCTGCTTGTGAGGGAAGGTGGCAGTTGCCCTGCTTGTCTCTGAGCTCTTGCAGCTCTCCCTACCCAACGTGTCACCTGCACTGTACAGATGCAGAATGAGCTGCTGGCACAGTACCCCACTTAGGAAACGTGTAAGACTGCCATCTCCTGGGCAAAGGGTAAAGCTCTACTAAAGAGGTCAGTCTGGGCATGGGGTGGCAAAAAAACAGAACACTGATGGGATGGGCCTTCAGCCCACTTGCCCGTTGAGAAAGAACCTGGAGCAAGTTTCAGGCAAGAGCTGCCTGAGAGCATGTAACATGATGGGTCTGAGGATGCTGCCGTCCTATCCAGCTACTGATAGCAGCAGAAGCAGAGAGGCCAACGGTGCCTTCCTGCGGGTACTTGGTGAGGATGGGGCTGGGTACCTGCTGCTCCCTATAGGACAGAGGCCAGGGATGTGCCCACAGCAGCACCAACTACTGAGGAGGTGCCAATCAGACGTTTTTTGGTGGCGAAGCCTGAAACAGAGCAGACAAAAGGACTCTGCACCACTGGGTCTTTCCCACTCCCAGCTGTCTGAGTTGAGGGAAATGGGTGCCTAAACCACCTCTGTGGGCTGGACAGGCCTGAAGCTGAGAAAGCACAAGGTAATAGCCTTCCATACCATTCAACTTACTTTGCAAGGGCCAATAATAATCAAGGAGCTGAGTCAGGAAAAGTTGACCACTGAATGGCACCCCACCCAACAAGCTCAGACACCCTGGTTTGGTTTGCAGCCGAGACACACTCCTTGCATTTGATCTGCTCAACCTGTTCCTACACCCCATAACACTAAAACTGGCAAAATGTTATCCCCTACATTCTCTGCCAACCAAACCAGCTCCTCCTCCTCTGAGAGGCCTCCATGAGCCAGGCCAGGACTCTAAATTAAGAATCTGCCTCCATGTGACCTTTCTACCCCCTTACATGGAGACCTCTTAACTTCGCAGCACCTTGTCCTGCTTGATACCTGTTAACCTTTCCCCAGACGCTCAGCATTTACATCATGTCTTCTGGCTGGCCCTGTATCCAGCTAGGGCCCAAGTACCTTCAAGTACCCACAAGAACTCTCGGGGCTTCACGTGCAGTGAGCTACCACCCTGAATACGAGCTGCTGCCTAGGCCCTCCTTCACCCTGGCTAATGATGGGGCTGGTTGTTTGCTAGCTGAGCAGAACTATGGCCAGTATCTTTTCTCTCCAGGGTACATTAAAGCACAGTTAAATCTCAGCTGCAAAGAGTATGACCCAGAAGGTGGAAAAAGGTGGCCTATTTAAAATGAACCAGGGAATTCCCTGGCAGCCCAGTGGCTAGGACTCAGTGCTCTCACTGCCAGGGCCTGAGTTCAGTCCCTGGTCAGGGAACTAAGATCCCACAAGCCGCACAGCGCAGCCATAAAAAGAAAAAAGTCATGCAACAAATGATGCATGATTTTATTGGTTACTTGCTTTCACTCAGTTTTTGCTTTTTATTGAACCAGGTAGCAAGATTCTGGGACAAGTCCTTGCAGCTAACAAAGATCAAAGGAACCATGACAAGTTTTTGTGAATCCTCATCTTGGCATTTGTGAAGGCACCTGTCAGTCTGACCAAAGCAGAACTACCTTCTCTTCCCCCAGGCCCTCCCCAACTGACATGTGGCTGTGCTGTTATCCTAGGCAGTGGGTGGCGTCGAGAACAGCTACCCCAGCCCACAGGTGCCACGTAAAGTCATATGCCCGCTGCTCTCAGGGTGCCTGACATAAGGGGCTTACTCATTAGTGTCATATAGCCAGCTCATTTAGTGGCAGTAACCTTTAGGCTAAAGCATCCAAATTTCAGGGAATACTCACGTTAGTTGATGGATGTTGGAAGGCATTGGAGGAAAACACCACAGTTAGGACTGTTAATGACTTACACACTGTTGGTTAAGACTGATCTCGAACATGCGCAAACATTTGTCATAGTAACGATGGTGGTGGTTAGTGCCACATTCAAATAAAAATAGTTCTATACAATATGTTCATTTGGTCATGTGCTATTTACAGATTTTACAAAACACATACACACACATACACACACATACACACTTGCCCTTATGTCCTCTACACCAGGCTAAAACAGGCCAGCAGAAACTTGCATAAAAATGTATCACAGATAACAATTAGTGCCTATACACTAAAAATAAAATTCCTACAACCACCTATGCAGCAGAACAGGATCCTTCTTCCCCTCAAGCACAGTAAAACTAAAAGTAAAACTAAGAACTTAAGAGAAAGTTGGACATCTGTTAGTTCAAACTAAGCCACTTAAGAGTTAAAAACAAGACAGTTATTTTTCTCTGTCCATTTAAAATGTTTTATTTTTCGTTTTAAACTAGATTGTGAAGTGCCACTGAAATAGGCAATGTTGGCAAAACAATGTCTGTTACAATAAAATACATTAGACATTTAAATAAATAACCTTAAAAACTATGTGAGGGGACATGAACCTGGTCGATTGAATCTGGAACAATGTTTTCTGCACAAGCGAGAACAAGCATACCTCTTGTTAAGACTGATGTAAACAGAACCATCAAAACCCTACAGGAGAAGCAGCCGAGCGGGGTGGGGGTGGAGGTGGGGTGGAGGTGAACAAGGGCCAAGGGGTGAAGGGGTGGGGGTGGGGCAAACCAAAAAAAAAATACTGACTGAGGTAGCAGTACTCTGCTCAGTGCAGAAAAATTGGCTTATGAATAAAAATTAGACTGTGATCTCAGATTAAATCCAGATGATCATGCAAAAGACACAATACATGCTATTTAGTTTTAGAAAAAAACCACACACATTCATTTCCTAAAATCTGCTGCCAATTAATTTGCTGACAATGTCTGCTGGCTCAACTATTTTTTTATACAAGGATGAGTATTAAACAGAACACTGTACATGCTTTTTCATCTACAAAAAAATATTTGCATAAAATAGTGTTAGTTCTCTGTACATGTCAATGGACACTTTAATTATGTGTATAAAAAAGGAAAATCTTGCCCCACTGGAGTCAGAAAAAGCAAAACAAAATCTAGAGTATGAAACCTCCTTCACCAGCCAGTATGTTCATGTGAAAATTCAGCAGAAATAGACAGTTGCTTTAAACAATAAAAAAATTAATTGATTAAGTTAAACATCACCTTTATGCAAAACTGTCAGTCAAGACCAGAACATATCACTAAAGTTAGTGTCTGTGCTATAGACCCAGATCACCAGGGGCATTATGAGCAGCACAAAGGGCCAGGAGATCCCATCGGTGCATGCTGAGAACGAGCAGGATTTGGTGGCAGGCTGCACACACTCTTTACCAGGTTCTAGGTAGTTGCGGGCCACAAACTTGAGGGTCTCATCCATTAGAATCACAGGCAAGGAGATTTTCAGCACCATCAGCCACTGGGTCAAATTCAGTGGTGTGATCTGGAAGATAAGCTGAAACACAAAGAAACCTCATCAAGCTCCCTGACTTGCTGGACAGGCAGCCAGGCCCCAGCCCAGGCTCCCCCCACCGCTTACTGGCAAGGGTTCCACGTAGAGGATTAAGAAATGGAGTGACATGGACAGGCAGATGGAGCCCACGAGCCAAATGTTCTCCCAAGGGGGCATCCTCAGCAGGGACTGGTTTTCAGACAAGCTGCAGAACAAGGAGAGGTAGGTGGGTGAAATGTGCCTGCTGAAAGGGCAAAGGCATATGCCATCACCGACAGAGACTGTTCAGAACCACACTTCAATAAGGTGACGGCTAACTTGGCACTGCCTATTGCCTACTGACCTAATTCTATTAAGTTTCTACAGTGGCAAAGTTAAGGAAGAATGTTCAGATGTAGGACAGACTTCCAATTTAAATCTAGGCTTCAGCACAGCAATCCCATTTCAGTGTGTTCAAACCTGCTCTCAATTGCCCTTGACACTTAGGCTATTTTGAAATTTCCATTTTTGTCACTGGCTTAATTAGGTGATACTGTTTGTCTCAATGCTGAAGGGCAAGAGCTCCTTCCCTGTGGGCACTGGCACACAGGGGTGCAGAAGTCCCTATTTTTGGCCTCTGCTGTCTCTTGAAGAACATGTGGCTAAGCACTCCCACTACTTCCTGGAGGTGATGATGACTTAAGCTCTTAAAACCGGTGCTGCTTGTTCTTCCTTTTGGGGAGGGCGGAGCTTTCCTGTGATTCTCAATCAACCAGGAAACACACACAATCCCCCAGCACCCTGGCTGTCAGGCTCTTGCCCCAGCATGCTGAGAAGACTCACTGACCTGTTGAGGGCGTTGCACATCTCTATGGTTACTAGAACAGAGAGCGCCATTGTCATTGGGTATGGGGATTCAAAGACGGTACAATCTACTCCTTCAAAGTCCGGGTTGTCCTCTTTACACTGTAGGAAATGGCTCTGCAACAAAAGCCCAATCAAGTTCCTCATCAGCCAAGGACATTTCCAAAGTCCACACACCAATTCCACACCAAACCCAGAACACAGACCCACACAAAATCTCACCGCATTTCCCAGAGAAGCCCTGGTCCTTCAGAATAACCTTAGATGCAACTGCTTATTGTTAAGAGTATTAAGATTATTTGACTGACATCCAAACCATAGAAAGCTCAAGGACAACTGTTTGTGAAGACTTACACCACCTTGCATCTAAGGTACACAAAGAAAGGTGGCTACGTACCAGCTGGTAGAAGGACACTCTCGGACCACCCTCGGCAGCAATGAACCACCACGCAGCAGCACCCACCGTAGCAGCGCCAACATAACCTGGGAACAAACATCATGACACTAACACACATGGGGTTTACGGCCTGCAGCGTTACTGCAGGTGCTGCCTCGAGGGCCAACCCCTAGGACAGAGATCAAAGACATGGTATGTCAATGAGCCTGTGCTACCACTGGCACCTGCTCACTTGCATCAGATAAAGCAGCTAGGCTGATGGTTTCCGTAACGAGAAGGGTGTCTGTGGTACAGAAGAACCAGGCAGCTTTTCCTCCAGAATTTGTGAGGAAATGCACCTACTAGAATTGGTAGGACCTTCACACTAGCCATGCCCTCTCTAACCAGCGGCCAGTATGTTAAGGCTGCAGGCACGTGTTCTCCATGTAAGGAAGGCCATGCTGTGCTAGAGCACCAGATCACACCCGTCATGACTTTGGCAAACTCATGCTACCAGTTATACACTAATTTATTTGCTCCATCAAGGGCCTGGCAGAACCTTTATATGGAAAGGCCATTAGAGCAGTTAGTGCAGAACGCTGAGCACATGGCAGTGCTTGAAGCCAATTCTGGGACCATCCCTTCCCCCACCCCAACAATTACTTTTGAATTCAGCAAGTTTATTATAAAGAAACAACCAAGGGTAGTGGAGAACACAGGCACTTGAGAATAAGAGACTGTCCCAATGCAGTAGTATCCACTGAAAGGTCCAAGTGCACACCC
The DNA here is from genome assembly GCF_951394435.1 of Stenella coeruleoalba. Lineage (NCBI taxonomy): Eukaryota > Metazoa > Chordata > Mammalia > Artiodactyla > Delphinidae > Stenella > Stenella coeruleoalba. The sequence continues at coordinate 81,351,012 of NC_137160.1, forward strand.
TCTAACCCAGCAATTCCAACAGAGCAGTAGGCAGGTGGTGCACAGCAATAAGGCAGCTATACTGGTACTGATGTAAAACTACCCATAAAACAGGGAGAAATACAAAAGACAGGGTTCAGCATACAGGTGTATACAGCTTACCATCTCGCTTGCGAAAATAAACACCTAAGATGGATCTATTTGCTAAAGTATCCCAAGAAGGCGTGCCGGAGGGGAACCAACTGGTTGAGAGCCTTCCTGCTTTATGCCACTGTGTGTTTTTTGAGTGTTAAATCATGTGAACATATTAAAACAAAACAGTTTCCTATGGGACCCTAAGGAAGTCATTTAACCTCTCTGGGCCTCACTTTCCTAACCTATGAAATGAGGAAGAGAGAAGCAGCATCCTGGGTCAGGACGAGGTCTACAAAGGCCACACATGTGGAAGAACCAACCATTGCTGATGAATGCACAGATCCCTTCTCTCACTCAGGGAAAGGGGGACTTCGTTTTACATTTTGGTGATTTAAGGCCTCAGTCCTCCCTGTATGTCCTTTGCCCATAGATTAAATCTGAGAACCTCATTCACAAAGGCCCAAGGAAGAACGAGGATGCTAAAGTAAAGGAATAACTTTACTGTAAACTGGGTATACACAGCTCATTAAACTGCAAAAGGGCAGTCTCCATATTTTGCTCCCCTAATATGGAAACAGAAAAAAAAGGGGTTTTAAGGGATGCATTTACAAAATTTGGACTCAAACATTCGTTTAAAAATCAATAATATAAAAAACTGTACTCACAGCCAATAGCCAGGTAACGGAAAAAGAGCCACCCACTGATCAGTGGTTCCTTTGGGTTCCGGGGTGGTCTGTTCATAATGTCCAGATCAGGAGGATTGAACCCCAGTGCAGTGGCAGGCAGGCCATCTGTCACCAGATTGACCCAGAGCAGCTGGACAGGAATTAAAGCCTCAGGAAATCCAAGGGCTGCTGTTAGGAAAATACTGTTTCCATCCAAGAAAAGAAGAAAAAGACCCCAAATTATTTTTGGCCACTATTTAAAATAACATCACCACCCCACCTTCCTCCATAAAAATCAGTGGACAGCAATGATTGTTTTAACTTTTTCCCTGGGCAATCATAAAACATTTATTATATCCAATTTCAAATTAAGTTAACTTTTACAAGACCAAGAATTTTATGTTACCTTATATAGCTAATTTAAATTCATTTCTATGTGAAAGTGTATCCTTTGCACACTGGAGCAGCCGTAGACAGCCCTCCTGAGGACCAGAGGAAGTACCTCTACCTTCACAAGGGCCTCCTTCGTCTTGCCCGGCCCTCCCTCTCTCCCGCTGCACTAAGAGCAAAGCTACTGCCACATGAAGAGCAAATCTGGAAAACTGGTCATCACAAGCCAAGGAATATATGTGAGCTGGTCATAGGGACCCACCAAACAACTTCCCCGACATTGGACGAGATGAGGTAGCGGATAAACTGCTTCATGTTGTTGTATATCGCCCGTCCCTCCTCCACGGCAGCCACGATGGTGGAGAAGTTGTCATCAGCCAGGACCATCTCAGAGGCGGTTTTAGCCACCGCGGTGCCAGAGCCCATGGCAATGCCGATTTCAGATTTCTTCAGAGCAGGAGCATCATTCACACCGTCTCCAGTCTGAAAGGGTTAGAAACCCACCACTGGTTTACACCTGCCACCTAACACGCTGCCAACAAACGCTCAGCCATCCTAAAGCCAGGGAATGAATGGAGCTGTTGGGCCTCTGGACAACAGAATTCTCTGGAAAAGTTTTCGTTTTTGTAAGTTGGTGTCATAAAACACATTTCACCTGGGAAATGTAAAATTGCCAAACGAGCTATAATAGGTGACACTTCAGAGGGAAGTGGGACAAAGGGGACTTCAAATTATCTGTATTATTTTTTTACCAAACAAAACACAATATGGCAGTCAAGACAAAATACTTGTATCCACATGGATAAATCTCAAGTAGAATAAAGGCAGACTTCAAAAATATGTAAACTATAATATATAATATATATAAAGACCAAAAAAGGGCAAAAACACTTAAATATTGTCTACAGATACAAAACTATCATTCCCATGTATGTTTTCTATAGTAAACACCCAGTACTGAATTCAGAATGGTGCTTTCCTCTGGGAGAGAGAAGGGAAGGGGGAGGAAAGAGGAAGGGAGGAAGACAGCTATAATAACTGGTTTCAATCAACAAAATTGTTTTTAAGAGTGTGAAGTTTCACAGATAAGCAGCAGAAAGCAAATATGACACAATGTTAACATGTCTCAGTGAAAAAATCAGATGCGAGGAAGAATATGGGAAATGCTTCATCAACAGGTAGCTCTTAAGAGAACACATCACCAGTACATCTCATCTCAGGTAAGGCTATCCAAAACTGGGTGACAGAGTGTGGATTATGTCCTGAATCAGCTTTTAGAAACGTGAGATACAAACATGTATATTTTAACCACAACAAAGATTAAAAAAGATATCACCAAATATTTCCCCTGTGACTGATTCAGACTTCCAGGTCTTAAACTTCTCCAGAATCTTCCATGCATGCAACATACAGCATGCCAACTACTGGTCAACAGAATCCTTGATAAACAGCCCCAGATCATGACAAAAATAAAGAAGTTCCAAATATGGGAGCTATTACTAAAAATTTAATGGTCAGAATTAGAATCTGCTGTGTCTGTGTAGTCTGTTACCTGTGTACATGTATAAAGACACTCACCATGGCTGTAATCTCATCAAAAGACTGAAGAAACTCTACAATTTTAGACTTGTGGGAAGGTTCAACTCGAGCAAAACAGCGGGCATTCAAGCAGGCTTCTCTTTGGGCTGAAGGACTGAGCTCATCAAACTCCCGACCCGTGAAGGCCTTTGACGTCACATCCTCGTCCTGCCTGAAGATGCCAATGCGCCGGCAGATGGCCACAGCAGTGCCCTTGTTGTCACCGGTGATCATGATGACCCGGATGCCTGCCTGCCGACACAGCTTCACAGAGGAGGCCACTTCAATTCTTGGAGGGTCCAGCATGCCCACACAGCCAACGAAAGTCAGATTGGTCTAGAGTTAAAGAATCACCTTATGTCAAAACAGGAAATTCTGGTTTTCCCCCCAGTGTGGACAGCAAAGGTTTCTGCATTTTCTTATGATAGAATTCACACCATTGATATAAATCCAATGAAGAACAGTATTAATTCCAATAAGTCAGAAACAATTAAAAATCACTACATTCTTGTTACCAAATTCTTTAGCTTTCATAATAATATTCTGAAATGAGGGAAAAAATATACCGAGGAATAAAAACATTTTGATAGTGGCCAATTAGTTGCCCATACTACCCAAATTTGTTCCCTGTTCAAGGCTTCAGGAAGTCACATACTTGATATGAAAGTATTCCATAAGCAGAAAAGTAGACGGAATCTCTCCACTTGGACAATTTGACCTTTAGTAACTAACTGAGTGTTTTAAAAATAGCCTCAATTTTTAAAATATCTTAAATTTACATGAGAGCTGCAAAATAGGTTTTTAGCCTTGATGATTCTACTTTGAAAGTAACAGGCCTGTATTAAGTTGTTAACTGTGTATGTCTGAAGCAGCAATCTAAATTATAAAGGTAATAAATACATTTGGCCTGAAGAAAAACAAATAACCGCACCCTTTTCTTGGCAAAAGCAAGACTCGTTTGACCTTTTATTGAAGGAGTGCTGTCTGAACACAATGAATGTGCAGGATGTGGGCAAGGAAGCTTTTCATTAGCTAACCTCATATTTAATAAAGTTGGCAGAGTCCTCCAGGTTCATTTCTTCTCTTCTCAGTGGGTTGTCGTGAGTGGCCAGAGCCAGGCATCGCAGTGTGTCGCTGCCGCTGCCCCATTCCCGAATGACAGACATGATCTTCTGTTTGACTCCAGGAGTCATGGGGACTTTAGTACTTCCAACTCGAATGTGAGTACACCTGTCAATGACACCTTCGGGGGCACCCTGGAAATGTTACAGATTTATATCAACAATTTTATTTATTAGCTCACCCAGGATTCCAATCCTGGTAAGAACATCTCAACTGCAATCAGTTGTACTTGCCTTCACAAACATTTTGCTCATCGATGTCCGGCTTGGTTTGTTTGGTGTACAGTAAACCGACATCGATTTTCTATCGCGTGAAAACTCCAGAGTAAATTCTTTTTTCATCAACTGTTTAATGACCTATAAAGAGAACATATGGAGTATTACTGGATGGCAATTTCTGCACATTTTTGATTTGTTAAACACTCACTCACTAAGTACCTATTATGTGAAAGGCAATAGGGATACAGCAACAGACAAACCAAGTTCTCATCCTCATAAAACTTACCCTCTAGTTTGGGAAAGACACACTAGAATGTGAAAGTAGATTATAAGTGCTACGGAGAAGAATATTTAAAAATAAGCAGGGAAGAGAGAAAATTATGTATGACTGCGCTTTTACATAAAGTATTGAGAAGGCAGTATTTGAGTAAAAATGTGAAAGATGTGAGTGTGGCAGAGAGAACAGACGTGCAGGCTGACGTGACCTGGCACGTTCAAGGAGCCTCCAGGCCAACATGGCTGGAACAGAGTTTGCAAAAAAGAAGTGAGAGGTTAATGGCAGGAGTGGCAGAAGCAGGTTGTAGGATCTTAAAAGTCAATGTAAGGCATCTGGCTTTTGTAACAGATGAAACAGGAAGACAGTGGAGGGTTTCGAGCTCTGGTAGTTAAGTATTAGCTGAAGCGGGGGCAAGGAACACCACTTAAATATTCTAAATAGCTTTAGATAGCTAGTGGGTACTATATTAGATGTCAGCACATGGACAGTATTTGAAGTCATGAGGTGAGAGGAGTTCAAGGGAGTAACTGCAAACAGAAAAGGCCGAGGACTGGGCCCTGGAACCTCTTCACCTCTGGTGGGATGTGGAAGATGCAGCCAAGGAGATGGCAGGGGACAGGGGGTGGGGGAGGGAGGAGAACGAGTGAAGTGAAGGACTTTCAAGGAGGGAGAGACTGACAGGATAAACTGACAGCTCAGGTAAAACGAAGACTGAGAATTAACCTTCAGATTCAGATTTGGACTATGTATACAATCATGTTACCTACAAAATAAACATACTTTATCCTTCCCAATTTTTATATCTTTGATTTTTCTTGCCTTACTGCATGAACTAGGACTGCCAGTACAACACTGAATAGAAATGTTGAAAGTAGACATTCTTCTTTTGCCATTAGATATGTTAATTTTGTGTAAATACACCATCAACTTGAAGATAAGTTTGTTGAGTTTTTATCATGAACTGAGATTAAATTTCATCAGATGCCTTTTCTGCATCTATTTAAATGATCTTACGGTTTTTTCCCTTTACTCAATTATGTGGTGAATTACATTGATTTCTCCCTAATTCAGACAAGTATTTAATAATAACTGTAGAAATCCCAAAGAACCTCAGCATCCAATGTAGGCAATTACAAGTGGGCTGAAGCCATCCTCTCAGCAAGAGTTGCCCCAAGCAACAAAAAGACAATCACTATGAATTCTACATTATTTGACTGATACATTACTTATGTATTTAGTTTCCATTAAGCATTTGTACCAATGACTCTAGGAAGACTGAAAGAATGGGTAGTGATTCTGAGTGAGGTGTGGACCTCGGCGCCAGACACATCCTAGGGGGAGAGAAGAACAAAGCCATTGCTTCCAGTATCAGGGCTGTGAAGATCAACAGTCCTATCCAAATGGGCCGCTAGGCCTTAAAAAGCTGGTCCTGCTCTATTCACCTCTGTACTATAAAAGGTTCTTGCTTTCGGGGGCGGGAGGAGCAGGCAAAAGTTCATTTCTGGGAATTTTCAGTGAGTGAGCACCATGACAGTCATTTCTGATCCCTTCACTCAGCTGCTGTGGCAAAAAATGAGGCAAAGGAGGACACAGAGCAAGAAAATACTTAGACCGCAGACTCTTACAGAACAGACACTCCTGCCCTTATTTGCAGTGGTCATTACAATTAACGTACCACTTTTTTAAGTTCCATGCTGCTACTTGTTTCCCTTCGTTGAGCAGTTACAGGTCTAGAATCATATAATTCTAAACCTCAGTCTCTGTGAAGCTGAATCTTCGGGTTGCTTCTCGAGGGTTTAGTCACACCAACTAATAATAGAGCTGTCAGACAATGTGGCTTTGCAAGGATTGGCCCCCTAGTTAATGACAATTGGGGTGAATTCCCTATAACAGAAACAAAGGGCCTGGATGTCTGTTTCATGAAAACCATGTAAATCAGGGCAGGATGCCATAGGAGCTGCCCAAGATCCTCATGGCAGTGAGACTGTTAGTTGTGAAGCACAAATAGGGCGACTATACTTCAGCTGAGACATCCTCCATGCCGGTGCGAGTTTTGATTTCTCGGGATAGTATAAAGGAGGCAAAACAATGTAAAGGAAACGGAGTGCCAGAGCAGAAGTCCAGTTCTGCCTCACACTGTCGCCCACCTTAGGCTGCCTGTGCTGTGTGGTGCCACCCTACTCCCCCAAAACACACTGCCTCCTAATCTGCCCTGGATATCCAGGGAAGGATGAAAGAAAGGAAACGTAGTGACAGCTGACCATTTAGTAGAAATGAGTCTTGCTTTTGTATAACTAGGAAAGGCTATATTTTTAACTTTCCATTTCTCCTTATTCTATCTACCAGGAAACCCTGACTACAAATCAAAGAAGTGCTAACAAAGAGGAGCCTCAAGCACTAACTGGCAGCCATTTGGAGATGACAGGTACTAAGAGATTATGTGTGGCAGAACCCAATTCCAAAGAAATCTAAGCGCCAAGGCTGGGAGGCAGCAGGTACTGGGAATAGGTCTGGAGGACCCACCGTACGATCTCCTGGCTACACCACCCTGCACTGCACGAAGATGATGTTGTCCCTGGTGCAGAGGGGCAGGTGTGTTTCCAGGGTGGTGGCTTGTGGGGGTGGGCCCAGACGGAGACTCTGGGGCCTGACCTGCTTCCTTCTTAGGTACCTTCTGCTCCTGCTCGGCATCACAGTCCCTTTAACCCGTCTTCTCCGGCTTCTGCAGTTCCCATTTCTGAGCTTCCTTAGCTCGCTTCTTGGCACTATGCTTCTTCTCTTCCTCTTATTCCACTTGTACGTACCGCTGCCTGTTACTCTGACCTTCGTGTGTCGTAACATCTTGTTTGCACACTGCTTACGCTGCTTCTCATCTAAGCAACCATTCACCACTGTCTAGGACAAAGGCTGGATCTGTCCTGCAGTAAACTGTCAGTGGATTCTGTGTCCTCGAACACTTGGTACAGCTGGACCTGAGTAAAACCACCTGCAACAGAGGCTGACAGACACTGGCCATCTGGTCAGCCTCCAGCACCTGGGTGTCCTCAAAAGACTGGTCCATCCTGCCTGCCACTTTGTTCAGCCCAAGAAACCCAGGCTCTGGGGCTCCGACAGGCAGGGGGAAGGCAGCTGAGGAGCCACAGATTTGTCTAGTGTCTAGGGCAGACACGCCTGCACCCTGCAACACGGCCACCTCACTGAGCTTTGAATGTCAAGCTAGCCTTGTAGTTGTGGTTATTCTGCTCAAATATAACACGTCAAAGTTCCGATATATTACTAGACTCAATCTGCTAATGTTGTGCTGAGAATCTCTACTTCTATTGATATATTAAGAAGAATACTAGCTTGTAACTTCCTTTTCTTGTCGCATCCATGTCAGGTTTTGGTATCAGGGTTATGCTGGCCTCATCAAATGAGGTGATAAGGGTTTCATTTTCTGCACTTTTTTGTTTTTTTGTGGCCATGCTGAACAGCTTGCAGTGAAAGCACCAAGTCCTAACCACTGGACTGCCAGGGAGCTCCCCCAAACTGGCATTTCTTTAGCATTATACAGAACCGGGCCTGAGGAATTTTTGTGGGGTAGATTTTAATTACAGATTCAATTAATGTAACAGACACAGGATTATTCCATTTTTCTGTGTCAGCTTAGAAAGCTGTGTTACTGAAAGGACTTGTTGATTTCTTCTACGCCGTCAAAATTGTTCAGAATAGCTTTCTGATCTTGTCTTTGCTATTTCCCTTCTACTTGTATTTAATTTGCTGGTTTTCTACTTTCTTCAGATGGAAGCTTATTTATCTTTTTGTTATCAATTTCTAGTTTAATTCTTTCACGGTCAGCAACCAGCTGTATTTCAATCCTTTGTAATTTGTTGAGTCTTGCTTCATGGACCAGTAATATGGTCTATTCTGGTGAATGTTCCTTATGCATTTGAAAAGCATATTAGAAGTAGCACGATAGGGACCTTCCCTGGGGGCACAGTGGTTAAGAATCCACTTGCTAAAGCAGGGGACACGGGTTCGAGCCCTGGTCTGGGAAGATCCCACATGCTGTGGAGCAACTAAGCCCATGCGCCACAACTACTGAGCCCACATGCCTAGAGCCCATGCTCTGCAACAAGTGAAGCCACCTCAATGAGAAGCCCGCGCACCACAACAAAGAACAGCCCCCACGTGCAGCAACGAAGACCCAACACAGCTAAAAATAGATAGATAAATAAATTAAAAAAAAAAGTAGCACAATAGAAATAAGTGTTGGATTGAGTATATTTACAGTGTCTTTCCACATCCTGATTTTTCAACTGCTTGTTCTGTCAATTTTTGAGATAGATGTGTTAAAATCTCCAACTCACTGTGAGTTCATCTACTTTCCCTTTTATTTCTGTCAACTTTTGCTTCGTGTACTTTTTTTTTTTTTTTTTTTTTTGCAGTACGCAGGCCTCTCACTGCTGCGGCCTCTCCCGTTGCGGAGCACAGGCTCTGGACGCACAGGCTCAGCGGCCACAGTCCACGGGCCCAGCTGCTCCGCGGCACATAGGATCTTCCCAAACCGGGGCACAAACCCGTGTCCCCTGCATCGGCAGGCAGACTCCCAACCACTGCGCCACAAGGGAAGCCCTCTTCGTGTACTTTTTTAATTTATCTTTGACTGTGTTGGGTCTTGCTGTGCGTGGGCTTTCTCTAGTTGTGGCGAGCTCTTCATTGTGGTGCATGGGTTTCTCACTGTGGTGGCTTCTCTAGTTGCGGAGCAAGGGCTTTAGGCACACGGGCTTCAGTAGTTGTGCATGGGCTTAGTTGCTCCACAGCATGTGGGATCTTCCTGGGCCAGGGCTCAAACCCATGTCCCCTGAACTGGCAGGAGGATTCTTAACCACTGCGCCACCAGGGAAGTCCTTGCTTCGTGTACTTTAAATGTGTTAGTAGTACACATGCATAAACAATTGGACCATTTAGCACAAGGTCATGGGCAACTTGGACAAGAGGTTTTGATAGACTAGAAGGAGGCAAAAGCTTGACTGGAGTGGATTCAAGAAAATGGGAAGAATGAAACAATACATAAAAATAGCTCTTTTGAGAAATTTCACTGTGAAGGAAAAGAAGCAGGGTGCTTAAGGCAAAAGAAAGTTTTTAGATAAAAAACATACTATTATTTCTCTAATGAAGATCCAGTAGAGATGGGAGATTGATAAGCAGGAAAGATGTTGGGGCTCACTAGATAAGGAGCAGCTGGGTTTTGCTGGGAGCAAGAAGAGTCCATTTCACAGCACTGGGGGAGACAGCAGACCTTATGGGCACAGAGGCTGCATGTGGAAATTATCCATTGATTACTTTTATTTTCGTGGTCAAATGGCCAGACCATTTTACCTTATAGTGAGTATGGGGAAGGAGATATTGCAAGTCTGAGGAAATAAGGTATACACTAAGTTATCTAAGAGAGTAAGAGAGTGAGCAGACTAAGAATATATGGTCTGAGTGATGGGCAGCATGAATAAAACACTAAGCTCAAATACTGACCGAGTTGCAGGCATTTGCTCGTTCTATTTTAGAAAGACCCTTCAATTCAGTATCAAATACATTCATCTTCTCTACCAGGCAAGTGAGAGCAGTCTCTGTAGCTTCTCCAACTTTTTCATACACACCCTTCGCCTGTAGTAGTTAAAAGCATACAAATTACAAAAAGGGAAAAGTAGTAAATTTTCTTTAATAAAGACTTTTTCCATAGGTGGATAATCTCTTGCCCATTGTACCATTATTCTTTGGGCCATTTTTATCCTATTCTGGAGCATATGATCCAGATAATTAAAAATAAACTCAAAGCATAGGTGTGCATTTTATCTTTTTCTAATAATTAGATCTTTCATTTCCCTTAACCATAAGAAGCCAATATTCACAGTATTAATTCAAACATAGGGAGCTTTCAAACAGTATTTGTAATTCCTTGTCATTATTTATCATTCTACAGAGTTTACATTCTGTTTCCGTTGGGGACTGGCTTGCCTTTAGAAACCAAAGAATTTATCTCACTGTTTAAAATTAAAAAGGGAGGAAAAAAAGGTTTTCTGTTGGTTAAATTTTATATTATATCATCATCATCATCATCATCATCAAAACAACCTTCTAAGCCTCAGCCTGTCCTCTAGGACATAATGTTACCCATCTTAAAAAGCAAGATCAATACCCTATACTTTCAGGAAAAAGTATCCTGGTTTTAATCATTTATAGTAACTAAGCTATACACAGAAGAGAACATCATGTACGCTACAATTCCTAGTTAAGTAACTGCAATGCTCAGTCACAGAGAATATATGAAAGGCTTCCAGCTTCCTTTGGGTAGGTCATGCTGGCTCTGATAGAGATAGGCTCTTAATGGAAAGGGAAAATAAAACCAGGAACCCATACTTTCAAAAAGGGAGGAAGGAAGGCTGGATTTTCATTCCACCCACCGCACCCTTGAACTAGGAACAGCCAGGTCTAGTTTCTCATTTGTGAGGAGGCTTACCTCATTGTAATCCAAAGCAGAGTCATTACAGAGAGCGCAAATTGTTGCCAATTCCACAAGACCATCATACTGATGACAATTCACTGGTTTATCATCTTTATGTCTGTCAAAAGAAAAAGTAACTCTTAGAACACACTGTGGTCATCTCTGTTGATTTTTATTTAATTATTTACTAATAAATAGAATTTTGTGGACAACAGACTGGCAAGCATTCAAAAGAAATCTGATGCTGGAGACAGAATATGTCTCTGGTATCAGCAGTCAATCAGTAAAGACCAGGAATTCTTAGTTAATGAAATTCCTCCACCACTGGTATCAATGAAAAACAAACAGGAATTCCCTGGTGGTCCAGTGGTTAGGACTCGGTGCTCTCACTGCCAGGGCCCTGGGTCCAATTCCTGGTCAGGGAACTAAGATCCCGCAAGCCGTGCAGGGTGACCAAAAAAACCAAATCAAAACCAAAACCAAAACCAAACCAAAGCAAACCAGAAACCCCACTTGAAAATTTAGGCTTCAAAAGATGAAAAAGGGTCACTGGCTTATACAACCTGTAATGTCAATTTCAATTTCCAAAGTATGTATTATCAATTTTGTTTTTAAAGAAAATGAACTACTCTGATAAACATGAGCCACATTAGGAAAACTGTCTGAACATTTTAGAGACACTGCAAGTCTGTACAAGCACCAAACTACCAGAGTGGAGCCTTTAAAAGACAAGGAGGGATTACTCACATTTCTCCGATAGGTGCATATGTTGATCCAGTTATGGTAAACTCATTAAGGGAACAAGTATCACTGTCAACTTTGTCCAGAATGAACATCTACAGAAAAAAAAAGCCTAAGTGTTGAAAAGGTATAAAAAATATGCTAGAAAAAACATGTAACATTTGCTAAGACAAAAGGCCTTTCTCACTTAAGTATAAATGTTAATGAAGGTGATTAATTGAAGCTCAGCATGAGGAATATTGTCCCTTATTCCTGCTGGACACTATTAAGACTGCCTCCCCCATCCACCTAACAGTCTGAGAAACAGCATCACTGAGGAGCTGAATAAATAATAAGCAGCAACAGCACCAGACACAGAAGAGAACCCACGTGAAATCTGAGTTATGAGGACTCTGGGTCAGTCAATTCCAAGACTCAGCAGTACTCTTTAGAATGCTCAGAATTCCACATTTCAAATGGCTGGCTGAGGAAGTGACACAGGTATTCCTGCCTTAGAGCTAACAGTAAAAGCCTAGAAAGAATAAACTCACGTTTCAGAGTTGCATAAAAACTCCCCAAGTAAAATAAGACAAACTGCTTCTCTACTTCTTCCTACTTATTTTTATTGTGGCAATAGCTCATTTTCTATGAAGCTGCACAACTACGTGTATACAGTAAGGAGCCCACAGAGCTGAATGAACTGATGCTACCAAGACAATACAGATGGAAGCAGGCTTAGGAAAGAATTCTTAATTTTACAGAATAATAAAGTGACATAAGCTAGTTTCTTAAAAATGGCTTTTTTTTCTTGGTTTGTTTTCCAATTATAATTCAGAAGTCCAGTTTGGAATGATCAAACCATTCTACAATAAGGAATTTTTAAAATGTTAAACTAAAGTAAAAAAGGGCCATGTAATGCTTTAAAAACATCTTTTCAGAGCATTCTGACTCATATTCAGTAAGAAAATCTGCTCATTTTTATTTTAAAATAACTTTTGCCTCATAAGATTTGCTTATTATATAGCACATACTTTTTTTCCCCACATCTTTATTGGAGTATAAATGCTTTACAATGTTGTGTCAGTTTCTGTACAACAAAGTGAATTGGCTATATGCACACATATATCCCCATATCCCCTCCCTCTTGAGCCTCCTTCCCACCCTCCCTTATCTCATCCCTCTAGGTCGTCACAAAGCAAGGAGTTGATCTCCTTGTGCTCTGCAGCAGCTTCCCACTAGCCATCCATTTTACATTTGATAGTGTATATACGTCAATTATAGCACATACTTTTAAATTCCAAAAGCTTCATTTCAAAAGTACACTCAGAACTAAATCAACCTTGGAACTGAACTAAAGCTATGAGTAAGACAAAACGATTTTTTAAAAAATTAAAATATACAAGTAAAACTGTGATGACTCCTGATAAAAGGTGTTAGTTCAAACACATATAACTGGTTTGTCAAATGAGGAAAAGATTCATGTCCAAGGTCACATGCAGCAAGATCACCAATCCCTACAACTTCTAACAGATACAACATCTAAAAAAGGAAGCTTGGCACAAAGCTCTTTCCAAAGATGTCTGACATTTACAGAAGAGGAAACAAAGGACTAGAGAGGTTAAAAGATGTGCTCACAGTTACACAATTATTAAGTGGAAGAGAGAGAACCAGGTTTACCAATGTTTCCCATCAGAAAATTCAACTTTACCTTTCTATTAAAAGTTGTGCGACCCTCGGACATGTCACAACTTCTCAGAGCCTAAGTTTTCTAACCTCTTGAGCAGGATTACCATACAATTCAAATAAAGTCACATGTGAAAAATTAACTGCACTAAGCCTTACCAAAGCAAGTTGGCATTATTATTACTATACACCATGCCATTTCTTTAATGACACTGTTTATAAAAGTGAAACTCTTTGGGTCTATACCAGAGTTCAAAATATTCTAAGACATTCAGAATTCTAACACACACCAACTAAATCTGAATGCACATGGGCATTTTAGACTGCAAGCCAGTAAACCATTTAGAAACTGCATGATGAAAGTATCCCGAAGTCAAGGGCAGTTATGCAATCCACTGCAAGAAACCTCCTGTAGAATACTGATTAGCATCAGCTTTCTGTCGCCAAATGTAGAACAGAACAAAGAGCCAAGCTATTTCTTTAATAGAACATTTTAAATCAAATCATTTAAGGGAAAATGTAAGAACAAAAACATTTTTATCATGGATTGTGTTTTAGTCTTAGTTTGAAGTCTGAAGCTGCCACAATCTTACCATTTTTTAAAGATTACAATTTCACACACTGCTTTACCTTCATGGATATAAGGACTATTCTGAGGAATTAAAGCTTACAGTCTAAGTTTAAACAATTTCCTGGGGGAAACCAAACAGATAAAATGAAATTCCCTTTCTCTCCCCCAATCAATCAGCTTTTAGCGGACAACTAGCTTTTAGCAGATTCGTCCAACCTTTTTTGATTCCAAGGAAAGAGAACTTAGGTAGCTCAGTTACACCCTGCATCTACTCAAGAAACTCAAGACAAGCTAGAAGGTTACCACTTGAGAGAACACCCCAGTGTGTTTTAAACACCTGTCCATTCACTCTAAATCTGGGTTTTGGACAACACAAAAAGTTGAGGGTGGATGTATCAAAAAAATACCATGACTATAAATTTGGCAAGAAAAAGATTCAGAGGGTTCAACTGTATTAAAACAAGAACAATTTCCAGTGCTAAAAAAACATTAACTAAAACCTGGAGATAAGGCCAAGGGGAGGATGGCATGTCCTTTCAATGTCATTCAGAAGCATTACTTAACAAGCACACTCAAAGATTTAGTGTTTTGGAAAAATTTAACATTCTTTCACTGTGCTATTATTAAGGGCTCATGTTTTATGAAGTTGTGGCTTTTTCTCCTGTATAAAAGATAACTTTAGTTTTACTGCCCTATAGGATATTAACCAGTTTTTGTAATCTAACACACATCAATTCTATTCTAATATTGAGCACACTTCCTCACATGATCCTGTAACCAGTTTTACCATCTTACTGATTCTCCCTCATTGAATTAATGAGCCAAATAGAATCTTTGACATGTGTCCACTCAATATTTGTATGAGCTGTGTACCTTTTGGAAAATTACTTTGACTTGTACATAGTAGTAGTAGTTTTTTTGTGTGCGTGTGTCAATTTTATATTTAATTTATCCTTCCAGTTTTACTGAGATATAAGTGACATACAGCACTGTATAAGCTTAAGGTATACAGCACAATGATCTGACTTATGATCATCATGAAATGATTATCACAATAAGTTTAATGAACATCATCTAATATATACAAAATAAAAAAGTTTTCTCCTTGTGATGAGAACTCTTAAGATTTACTCTCTTGACAACTTTCATATATAACGTACAGCAGTGCTAATTATATTTATCATGTTGTACCATTACATTCCCTAAGACTTATTTATCCTATAACTTTGTACCTTTTGATCACCTTCATCCAATTCCTCCCCCTCCCACCCACACCTCCACCTCTGATAATCACAAATTTGATCTCTTTTCCTATGTTTGTTTTTGAAGTGTAATTGACCTAAAACTTCCTGGTGCATGGGATAGTGATGCGATACTTCTATACATTTCAAAATGATCATCATGATAAGTCTAAGTCTCATCTGTCACCATACAAAGATATTACATTATTATTGACTGTGTTCCCTGCACTCTACATTTCATACCCATGACACACTTATTCTGTAACTGGAAGTTTGTACCTCAATTTCCCTCATCTATTTCTCTCATACCCCACCTCAAAGTTGTTTCAACAAAACCTAGGGAAATTGAATTACATGAAAGAACTTCATTCAGCTGTACCATTACATTATTTCTTTAGTTCTTATTTTGCTAAGGGAAGGTTTAAAGTTTTTAATTTTATCCCCAAGTGATGGTCAAAACAACCTAAGAAAGGAAGGATGAACACAGAGAATGAAGCAAGTTAAAGGCAATTATTTACTTTTCAAGAAGAAAACATGTCTCATTCAATGTGTTAAGGAAGTACCAATTAGAATTTTATGTAGGCAGGTAACTAGCTGGTTTATAGAACTCTTCCTTTGAAGCTCGTGTTAACATACATACACTTAGAGAAGAACAGGGAAATAAAGTAAGCACAGTCACCTAACACATTTACAAACTGCTTACAGTTATTTCCCCAGTACAAATATATCAGCCATGTAGGTAACCTTTATTTCATGACATAATTTTGGGAATTAAATGATTAATTCCCCTGGAGTATAAGAAATTACCCTTGGGCTCAAGCTACACATACAACCCAATTTGCTTAAAGCACATAAAAAGGTATCAAATTATAAATCAAAGGTTTTAAGATCCAGCAATCCCACTCCTGGGCATATATCCAGAAATGATGAAAAGATATATGCACCCCAGTGTTCATAGCAGCACTATTTACAATAGTCAAGACACAGAGGGGGACTTCCCTGGTGGCGCAGTGGTTAAGAATCTGCCTGCCAATGCAGGGGACACGGGTTTGAGCCCTGGTCTGGGAAGATCCCACATGCCGTGGAGCAACTAAGCCCGTGTGCCACAGCTACTGAGCCTGCGGGCCACAACTACTGAGCCTGCATGCTGCAACTACTGAAGCCTGTGCACCTAGAACCCGTGCTCCACAACAAGAGAAACCACCGCAATAAGAAGCCTGCGCACTGCAACAAAGAGTAGTCCCTGCTCACCGCAACTAGAGAAAGCCCGTGCACAGCAATGAAGACCCAACGCAGCCAAAAAAAAAAAAAAAAAAAAAAAAAAAAAAAAAAAAAAAAAAAAAGAAGAAAAAAGACATAGAGGGACTTCCCTGGTGGTCCAGTGGGTAGGACTCCACGCTCCCAATGCAGGGGGCCCAGGTTCAATCCCTGGTTGGGGAGCTGGATCCAGCACGCATGCCACAACTAAGAGTTCGCATGCCGCAACTAAGAGCCCACATACAAAGAAGTCTGCATGCTGCAACTAAAAAAAGATCCTGCATGCTGCAGCTGAGGCCCAGCACAACAAAGAAAGGAAGAGGGGTAGGGAGGCAGGGAGGGAGGGAGGAAGACATGGGAAGAAACCTAAGTATCTGTCCATCGATAGATGAATGGATAAGGAGATGTGGTATATAGATATACAATGGAATATTACTCAGCCATAAAAAAGAATAAAAATAATGCCACTTGTTATATGTGGAATCTAAAAAAAAGGGTATAAATGAACTTATTCACAAAACAGAAGTAGAGTTATGGATGTAGAAAACAAACTTATGGTTACCAGGGGATAAGCAGTGGGGGGGATAACATGGAAGACTGGGATTGACATACACACACTTCTATATATAAAATAGATCACTAATAAGAACCTGCTGTATTAACACAGGGAACTCTACTCAATACTCTGTAATGGCCTATATGGGAAAAGAATCTAAAAAAAAAAGCAGGTATATGTATATGCGTAACTGATTCACTTTGCTATACACCTGAAACTAACACATTGTAAATCGACTATACTCCAATAAAAATTTTTAAAAAAAGGAAAAAATAATGCCACTTGCAGCAACATGGATGGACCTAGAGATTATCATACTAAGTGAAGTAAGTCAGAGAAAGACAAATATAGTGTCGCTTGTATGTGGAATCTTAAAAAAAAAAGACACAAATGAACTTATTTACAAAACAGAAATAGACCCACAGACATAGAAAACAAACTTATGGTTACCGGAGGGGGAGGGGGAGGGGGAGGGGAAGGGGGAGGAGGGATAAATTAGGAGTTTGGGATTAACATATACCTGCTACTATATATAAAACAGATAACCAACAAGGACTTACTGTATAGCACAGGGAACTATACTCAGTATTTTCTAATAACCTCTAAGGGGAAAGAATCTAAAAATTTTATATATATATATATATATATATATATATATATATATATATGAATGAATCACTTTGCTGTATACCCAAAACTAACACAACACTGTAAACCAACAGTACTTCAATAAAAATAAAATAAAAAAATAAATCATACAGGGAGCTCTACTTCACTTCGCTGGTACAGCAGAAACTAACAATATCGTGAAACAACTATACACTGATAAAAAAACATAGTAATTAAAAAAATAATAAATCAAAGGTTTTGATGGCACGAAGGCATATTCTTAGGATGAATCAACAACCATAACCTGCAAAGATTGTGAAACTACTCCCACTTACCCTGCAGACTGACATCTGGTTCGTTGTCAGTGTACCAGTCTTGTCTGAGCAGATAACAGAAGTACAACCAAGGGTTTCCACGGAAGGGAGACTTCGAACAATGGCATTTTTCTTTGCCATTCTGCGAGTTCCAAGAGCCAGACAGGTGGTGATGACAGCAGGCAGACCTTCAGGAATGGCTGCTACAGCCAGGGCCACAGCAATTTTAAAGTAGTAAATAGCACCTCTGATCCAGGAGCCTCCATGAACTGGGTCATTGAAGTGTCCAATGTTTATGATCCAGACCGCAATGCATATAAGGGAGATGACTTTGGACAGCTGTTCCCCAAACTCATCTAGTTTCTGCTGGAGGGGTGTTCTCTCCTGTTCCGTGGCCACCATTTCATCCCGGATCTTGCCAATTTCAGTGTTCACTCCAGTTGCCACCACCACTCCCATGGCTTTGCCGGCAGCAATGTTTGTACCCTAGGACAGAAGTAGAGAAATGGTTACAAGACTAACACCACACCCAATTTAAATACTGACTAGTAAACTCAGACTTGTGTGGATTTTCAAGAGGGCACCAAGATTCTCTCACCACATTCTACTGGGCCTTCCAGTGGCAACCAGCCATCTAACTTTGATGATGAGCAATACCTCATGCAGGCAGTGTGGTCCGTCTCTCTCTGATTTGATTCTCCATGAAATCAGAATGGTACCTACTTGCCCCAGAGCCCTCTACACCGGCCACCTTGAATCTCTATTCACAATACTGAGCCTGGCTTGCAGACTAGCTTTGGCCTGGGACAGCGCTTAACCCCTCTGTGTTCCTGACTTTTCATACTTCATACAGCTCTCAACCCTAAGCATTCTCCACCTCTGGCTCCAACAACTCAACCCCTCCTACTTTTATCACCCATAATAAGAAGGGCAACCAGGACCATGGGCTGTCCTTGAGGACCTCCACTTAAGCACTAGTATTCAAAGATCAATACAATCAAGTGTAAGGTTCCCCCCAACCCATTTTAATTCCTAAATGTTGGAAGAACAGGGCTTCATTATTTTCATTGTAGCTCTACTTTTTTTACTTACTATGGGGTGGTTAGATTCCCATGCTAACCCACAAAAGCCCACTACTTGAAATACCACTTTAAGTTCTAAACAAACGAAAACTATAAATTTCCCAACTTTCTATTTCAAAAAAATTTAACAGAAAAATTGAAGTAGTACAATGAACATCCATTCCATTTTCATCCAGACTCACCAATTATTAATGGTTTGCCGCATTTGCTTTCTCTCTAAACACAGGTTGTGAACTACACACAGTTATCATCCACATCATTTTGAAAACATCCCTTTATAGGCTAAGTCTTTTCCAAACAAAGTACTCACAGAAAAGAGCATGTTCTTCTTATCTTGATTGACGGCCCGTGGGTCAGGGACGGGATCAGTGTGCTTGATGACAGAGACAGATTCACCTAAGCAGGTTGTGATACAGAAGGTTTGTTTAGATCTGTGCAGTGTGCACCTAGAACCTTGGTACCCTCATCCGCTCATGCCACTACCACTCTCAGGAAAAAGAAAAAAAGGCCCAATTCATTCAAAAGAACATAAACTAGTAAAATTCAGTAATAGAAACTAATTTCAAAGAAAAAAAATCAAAATAAAGGAATTTAATTTTGAAGTAAAATCCCAGTCAATTACCTTTATTTTCTTGAATAACTATACAAATTTAGTTCATTTTCAGGTATCATTTTATACTCTAATATTATGAATGTAGATTTGTTGTATATTTATATACACATACACTCTGATACTTAAGGTGAAAGTATATTTACTTTTAACAAAATAAACAAACTGTAGGTACAGTATATGAATACTGAGGATCATCCACTGGAAAGCCTGTTTTTGTTTTTGTTCAATAATGCCAAAGATGAGAAATGAAAACATTGTTCTAGAAATATCTGCATGCAGTAATCAGACCATTCTATTTCAATAAACCAAAATGAAAAACAGCAAGAGACTAAGAAGTAAGTCTACTAAGAAGTAAGTAGAAGTCTATAAGAAGTAAGAGACTACTTCTTAGAACTTTCACAATGTCTGAATCTGGTTTCAACTTAACATCACTTATGAAATGCAGTTGATCCTTGAAAACCGCAGGAGTTAGGGGCACCAACCCTCTGCACAGTCATAAATCTGCACAGAACTCATGGTTGGCCCTCCGTATATGCAATTCCTCTATATTTGCGGTTCTGCATCTGAGGATTCAACCAACTAGTATAGTAAGTACTGTAGTATTTACTATTGAAAAAAATCCGCAGATAAGTGAACCCACACAATTCAAACCCATGTTATTCAAGGGTTAACTGTATATAATGAGGGTGAAATATGGCCCTAGTTGTTAGGTCAAATTCCAGGTAGGAAATTTCACTCTCAAAATTTAACAAAAGAATCTGGTTCTTCAATCTAGCCTAAAACTAGAGTATGACTTTTAAACAAAAAAACAACATTCAAGAAACTCTATGGAAAGTTTTAAAATGGAAATTATTTTTGTAGGCACAATATGAGAATTTCATACATTCAACCCCATCAATTCCCTACCATTTTATGGCTTAATCAGCTTCCAGGTTGTTGCTGCTAATGGGAGTTTTAGTAGATAAGCTATTCATAAAGAAACAATAAAAAACAGAGCCCAGGTTACTCACATCCCTACTTCTATGACATGAGTTGCTTTTCAAAACTAATAATCAGATAAATCTTTGAATTTTATATTTACTCTCTATTTAATTCAGGTTAGCATTGTGTTTAATCTTCTGACCACCTTACTTCCATCCAGTTAATATGAACCCTCCACCCTAGACTGTGCCTGTATCAAACAAAAACGGGAAAATGTTCCAAACAATCCCAAATCTAAGTGTGCAAACTTTAGGTAGTAAACATTCACCATTTTAGAGGGTGCTAACTTTTGTTAATTGTACATCTGATTACTGCAAAGTATGTCAGATGTGAGATTAGCATTCCTGGAGTCTGTATCCTGCTTGGAAAAAGAACACTAAGTAATTAATGCACTTTCCACAAAACAGAGAGACAACAACACTACTTCAACCTTAAGAATATTACCTCTGCTACTGAAGGAATTTGTAACCCTTTAAAAAATTTTTAAAAGTTAAGTTTAAATCAAAACTAATTTTTAATAAAATTTAAAGATAAATAGGCCTTATGAGGTGAAAGCCAATTGTTTTTAAATCATAGCTTTACCTCCTGTATTGGCAAAAAGCCTAACTGATAAAGCATTAAGAAATAAATATCCTGGAGAGGATTAAGAGACAGTGGGGGGGCTTCCCTGGTGGCACAGTGGTTGAGAGTCTGCCTGCCGATGCAGGGGACACGGGTTCGTGCCCCGGTCTGGGAAGATCCCACATGCCGCGGAGCAGCTAGGCCCGTGAGCCATGGCCGCTGAGCCTGCGCATCCCGAGCCTGTGCTCCGCAATGGGAGAGGCCACAGCAGTGAGAGGCCCGCATAGCGCAAAAAAAAAAAAAAGAGAGAGAGACAGTGGGGCAAGAAGTCAACTCAATTATTAGCATGGAATCTGAGGGAGCCTTCAGAAATTCAACAACGTTCCAATACATAATATTTACCTGTGAGAATTGACTGGTCAACTCTTAGAGTAGTAGATCTGATGGAAGTTAATCTTATATCAGCAGGAACTTTGTCACCAACTAATTGGGGAAGAAAAAAAGCTAAAATAAGCAACTTTTGCAATCATGTTACATAAAGAAAAATCTGTCTCCAAATCAAACACAATTTTTAAAGGAAATAAATAGCCTGTATACAGCACAAATATATAAAAATCTGCTATAGGGAATTCCCTAGCAGTCCAGTGGTTAGGACTCCGAGCTCCCACTGCAGGGGGCACGGGTTTGATCCTGGGGAACTAAGATCCTGCAGGCCACATGGCATGGCAGGGAGGGGAAAAAAAAAAATCTGCTACAATAAGCAATATAATCAACTTATTCTCAGGGTCATAAAAACTCTTCCTGGATAGATACAAGATTTGAAGTACACAAGAAGAGAATAATGATACTCGGGCAAACAGCTCTAAGTACACATTATTTGCACACCTACACACACACACAGCATGGTGAAGGGGACTGAATTGTACAAGCCATGATTTATTCCGCTAAGAAAGCCAAATTACCATGAACAGGAAACATGCCTCTATAAAAAGATGCTCAATTAATATCACTCATAAAAGAAAGGCAAGATAAAACTACACAGAGAGACCACTTTTAAACTATCAAATTGACAAAGGAGTTGAGAAAAATGCACCAAGTTTGAAAGGATGTATAGAAACGGCTTCTTATACAGGGTGACTGTAAGATGTGGCAAGTTTAGTTTTAATAAGCAAAAAAACAAACCAAAACAAAACCAGAGGCACAAATCATTTAGAGGCAAGTGCATGAGCAGATATTAATGAAAACTCGGTGTTAGTGCACTAACAAGGATAAACTGAATATGTCACTAAACATACCATGTAATGTTAGTAACCCATTTAGTATTCTTAATTCAACTACGCGTCCAGACTTTGTGACGACCCTATATACACTGCTGAGTACGAAGAAAAAAACTTACAAAATCTCTGGAGGGCAAACTGGCAATACATATCAAAATTGCAAAGCACAGGAGTTCCCTGGTGGTCCAGTGGTTGGGACTCCACGCTTTGCTTTCACTGCTGAGGGCGTGGGTTCGATTCCTGGTCGGGGACCTGGGATCCCCGCAAGCCGCACGGCGCGGCCAAAAAAAAAAAAAAAATGCAAAGCACAATCTTTTTATCCCATAAATTCCACTACAAAGAATTTATTCTACAGATATGCTTGCTGTATGTGGTTAGTTTTTTTTTAATCAGCAGTAGAAAAAAGAGACAACTGTATTCATACTAAAGTAAAAACTTCCTCTAAGACATACTGTACATTAAGTGGGGAAAACACAAGTGTGAAGCATCATGTATATGGAGCTCCACTGGTATGAGAACATACCTCTGGGAAGGTGTAACAGACTTGTACCACTAGGGAGCAGGGCATGAGTGGCAGGAGACTTTTCACCTTGTACCCTTTGGTACCTTTTGAAGTCTGAATTATCAGATAAATGAATAAACCTCTTGCAAAACCTCTAGAAGATCTTTAAGTCAACTGAGTTTTCTTTTCTGGGCCAAACAGTCCCTTTAACAGCTCTTAAACAGACCATGTCTTAGCCCCTTTCCTTGACGTATTTGAAGTAAATGCCACAACACAGACCCAGGAACAGATAAAGCCAATATTTCACCTGCACCTTGAGAACAATGCCCAGTGTACTGTAGGTGTTCAAATATTACTGGATGAGTTCGCATCAGTACCAAAGCAACTGGAGAGTAAAAAATAAGTATACAACAGCTTTCCCTGGCTTTCTGAAAGGTACTACAGTGGTTTTAGAAGTCTTATGGAAGGACAGCTAAAAGTCAAAACAATAAGCACAGTCCCCCCCCCCACAACTGCATATGGTATTTCTAAGTTAAATCTTAATTTTCAAGACTTACCCTACTATACTGAACTGTAACTGTCACTGGTTATACATAAACTGGCAAAACAGCCATTCTGTCCAAGAAGTAGATTTATTTCATTTGTTAAACCTTTAGTTTAGTTCTAATTTTTCTGTATCTCAGAGCTTTTAAATTCAGGGAGAGTATGGTGTGCTTTCTGAGCTCTAGTTCATGAAACAACCCTATAACCTAAGTAGGAAATGTGGTCACAAGGTGGCACAGAAAGAGATTGCCAATATATAATCTCAAGAGGCAAAGATCATCCCTGCATTTGACTGCAGGGACACATTAAGTTAAGGTGAAATTCCTGCTGGAAATGCTTATGCAACAAACAGCAATATTCAGACTGAAGAAATTAGAACCTTTCATTTTAATATAATTCTGCTCATACTACAATAAAGTAACCATACCCTAAACTTTAGTGACCTTCAACACCTAAAATACCCCATGAAGATAAAACTTTAAAATCAATTTAGGGAATCCCTGGGAGTCCAGTTGTTAGGACTACACATTCACTGCCAACGGCGCGGGTTCGATCCCTGGTTGGGGAACTAAGATCCTGCAAGCTGAACAGCATGGCCAAAAAATAAAATAAAATAAAAAGAAAAACAAAACTTTTTCCGGGCTTCCCTGGTGGCGCAGGAGAGTCCACCTGCCGATGTAGGGGACACGGGTTCGTGCCCCGGTCTGGGAAGATCCCACGTGCCGTGGAGCGGCTAGGCCCATGAGCCATGGCCACTGAGCCTGCGTGTCCGGAGCCTGTGCTCTGCAACAGGAGAGGCCACAGCAGTGAGAGGCCCGCGTACCACAAAAAAAAAAAAAAAAATTTTCCTGTATTAGTTCTGTTTGTCATAATTAATTTTACCCCACATGACCCTGAACATGAAAAGAATGCAAGTTCAATGATGAGCATATGACCCTAAATGGAAAAATTACCTGAAAATGTTCCTTTAAGGTCTGAAGCAATTTATGTCATGATCCTACAGGAGTGGAAAACTTCTAACATGGTATAGAGGTCGCCACAATCTATAAGCATGTCTGCACTGTAACAACTGAACATAAACCAGCAATCTAAAAGCACAATGCCGGGAATTTCCTGGCGACCCAGTGGCTAGGACTCCTCACTTCCACTGCAGGGGGCACAGGGTTCGATCCCTGGTTGGGGAACTAAGATCCCGCATGCCAAGTGGTGCAGCCAAAAAAGAAAAAAAAAAGGGAGGGGGGGAAGCAGAAGGCATCATTTTATACTGAAAGTTGAATCTCTTACTTCTTTTTAAACAATTTCATATATTAGCCCTAGTTCATACTCTCATATACCTGGCCACAATTTAATTAAGGCCAACAAATCTAATATTCAGATTGAGGACCCAAAAGTTTTATCTTGCCATTTACTTTGCTGTTTCAGTGGAAGCTCAGAGGATTAAAAATGAATGAAAAATGTGTTTTTGAGGCAAGAAATACCAAGATTAAATTTCTTTCCTGGGTAGCACAGTCAACATATAAGCTACTAGTTTAAGGTGGAATTGATACTATATATGCAGCATTTAAAATTATAATTAAACTGGCACTACAAAGAAACCAGCTATTTTCCCCCTATATGTTTTAAATATATGAAGGCTGTCTCTTTGTTGCACAAAAATTGTATTCATATACATTTAATTATTGGTTAAATACTCAAGAATGAGTCAAATGTAAAATGCTAATGGAGGGACTTCCCTGGTGGCGCAGTGGTTAAGAATCCGCCTGCCAATGCAGGGGACATGGGTTCTAGCCCTGGTCCGGGAAGATACCACATGCCGCAGAGCAACTAAGCCTGTGTGCCACAACTACTGAGCCTGTTCTCTAGAGCCTGTGAGCCACAACTACTGAGCCTGCGTGCCACAACTACTAACGCCTGTGCGCTAGAGCCCGTGCTCCGCAACAAGAGAAGCCACCGCAATGAGAAGCCCGTGCACCTCAGCGAAGAGTAGCCCCCGCTCACCACAACTAGAGAAAGCCCGTGCACAGCAACAAAGACCCAACACAGCCAAAAATAAATAAGTTTAAAATGCTGGTGGAACAAGTGACTGGGAAGTCCTTAAAAACTGATCTCAAGGGCTTCCCTGGTGGCACAGTGGATGAGAGTCCGCCTGCCGATGGAGGGGATGCAGGTTTGTGCCCCCGTCCAGGAAGCTCCCACATGCCGCAGAGCGGCTGGGCCCGTGAGCCATGGCCGCTGAGCCTGCGCGTCCGGAGCCTGTGCTCCGCAACGGGAGAGGCCACAACAGTGAGAGGCCCACGTACTGCAAAAAAAAAAAAAAAAAAAAAAAAAAAACTGACCTCAAGTTCTTCTTCACTTTTCTTCCATCCTGTAACAGCCATTCTAAAATTAAGAGATGACCTGGGGGCCTTTTATAAACTACAGAATCTCAGGACCTGCTCTTCAAGAGTCTGGGGTCCAGGAATTCATATTTTAAAGAAATTCTCCAAGCACACTAAAAAATTAATATAAGAAAAAAGAAAAGGCTTAGTACCTGGTGTCACAGATCCTGTGAAGGGCCTGTTTAGAATAGCCTTTACTATGTGCTGTTTCTCATGTGCCACGTATGCCACAGCTCTAGGCCAAGAAGACCCTAAATCCCCCAACACTTGGGAAATGTACTACCTTAAAGTTTCACATTTCATTTGTTTCCATTATAAACCGATCTCTTTGTGGAAAGGTACTAAATAGCATAAATCCAAACTGGTTTTAAAAACCTGCCAAATTCTAGTATTCTCCTAGCTAGACAGACCCTCCCTCACATCATCTTGACCAACCCAACTCAAGTCCTCATTTTAGACAGGAAAAACTAAAGGCAGTAAGTAAAAGGAGTCTTACCTAAGGAACCTCAATTAATGAAACACTTCCTTTATATTACTGTGTGACTCTGTGCTTTTTGTTTGTAGGAGTCAATTTAGGATTAAATCTGTTAGGAAGCTGGTTGTCTAAGGAAGTAAAAAATCCATGAAAGCAAAGATTCAATGAATACTTTTCCACTAAGAAATAATTTTGCTTTGTCTGCAGGCTTCTGTGAATTCCAGACAGTTTTGTGCATGAGGAGTAGGCAGCCTGTTCTGATAATCACATCCAGTGATATTTCCCCGATGGGGAATGTCAGCGCCCTTAGGGCAAGTGGTAGTGGAAAATTCTTACTCTTGCCAAGGGGATGCTCTGCAATATTTTCCTCTGAAATTTTTTTTCTTTGTCTCTTGAGTTCAGGCAGTGTAATAAAATAATAAACTCTGTTATAAACTACCTTCTATTTGTTTAACATCTGACACTTCAAATTCAGCTCTTGGCTCCTTAAGTCTGCAGCTCTTTAAAACCTGCTATCACAGATTTCCACTCTGAACAAATTCTTCAATGTATACTTTATGCTAGGTTACCAAGAAGGCGAGTAAAAGCCATTTAAAGGAAATTATTACTTGGCCACATTTTAGAATCGAATGAACACAAGCTTTCTTTACCTTAAAACCTAGGAAGGAGTTTTATAAAGCCAGGATACTTTAACATTGTTTATATCATTACGTCAAAAAGACTGATGGTTAAAATCAGCACTACTTAGAAAAAGTCTTTTTTGAATTGATTATATATAAGGAAAAAAATCTAGTTTATTGTGGCAAATTCTACCAGTTATTCAAATCTTTTTTTAAGAGAAAACTATACATAAGATCAGAAATTATCTCCTAAATACCACTACTGTTTCTGAGTTTAGATGGCTGAGGAAAAATGACCCACAATAGAATGAATTAACCTAAATTACTTAAACATTTAACTATGACTCAAATACTTTCACTCTTTGCAATTTGGTTCATAAATTTTGTAGTCAGGAAGAATGAATGAAATTCTTCACTTGAGAAGCCCTACTTGCCTACTTAAAACTACTTCTAGGCCTCAGGGTGAGCATGGAAGGAACATTACAAACTGCCATACTTTATACCATATTTGTTCCCAGTCTGGTTTTTTGGATGTATTATCTATGATGAAATGAAACTCATCTTTTAAAAATGCAGATATATAATTCTTTTCTTTAAAACCTTTGAACAGCTTCTTCCTACTAGACTCTAAATAAAGTTTAGTATCTTAACCATGGTTTTTAACACCCTCCACGACCCAATTGCTCTTACTTTTTATGACTCTCCCCTTCCCTCTAAGCTTCAAACAATGCTCTTCAGTTCCTCAAAGTTCTGAGTCTTCACAAAAAGCAAGGCTTTCCTTGAACTTCCAAGATTAAGGGATACCAACCTAACAGAGAGCTGTCCTTTCCTAACACTCACCACATATTTGGATGTGTCTTCCTCACTAGACTCAAAACCTCCAAGAAGGCAGTCACTTAGTCACCACTGATTTCCCAGGTCCTGGTATTATGCTGGCACATAGTGGCTACCAAGTAAAATATTTGTTAAGGAATGAAGTACCTGCACACACATTATTTTCTTTAAAAAACAAGCACCAGAAACTTATGATAATTATCAAGTTGAAGAATGTCACAAAGCTTGGAACAACGAAAAAATCAGGATCCAAACAGACCTAAGACTTGGTTGAGCTGAATGAGGTTTAACAGTGATTGCTGCTTAAAATTTAGACTAAAAACAAAATACATGTATGCTAGTAGAGGACTAGATGTAGTGGGGAAAGAGAAGCATGAAAAAGACTCATGGGTTTTAGCTGGTAGGGCAATTAAGATTGCTAAAGAAATGTCCTTATGTGTAAGAGTGGAGGATAAGGTCTAGAATATCAACCAGACTCCACTTACATTAACTGCATTCAAGTCTGGGCACCAAAAAAAGCCATCAAGATGGTAAAGGGTTTAAAAATAATTACAGGAACAACAGAAAGAGCCAAGACTAACCTGAAAATAAAAATTTTAGGATACACCACACCATTAACACTCGAGACTCCCAGTTCTACCATAAACTGCCACACGCTTTTGGACAAGTTGCACGCTCTCAGAGTTTTAGTTGAGGTCTCCCCCCAGCTCTAAAAGGGAGACGAATTTACCTTCAACTACGTAACAGGCCACCATAGGAAGAGGAATCAGACTTCTATGTGCTCCAAAGCAAAAAACTAACGTATAAAACAGACAAGTATATTTTAGCTCCTTATAAAGGAACATTTTATAATAAAACTGGTGTAATATATAACTACCAATAAAAATGGCATGGCGGTTCCTAGACAGGCAAGTTTCCAGCTACTAGAATGGAAGATAGCCGGCTCATTAGATGCTGTGGAGGCAGGCCATCATTAGGCAAATTTAGAGTATACAATATCTGGGATACCAACATAAATTCCTCTTTATTACAAAAGTAAAGTATGCTTTTTACGAGGTGATAACCCATCCCTCGCTCCCTTCATCCAAATATCTCGCTGTTAACAGTATTTATCAGATACCTTTCTCTATGGCTAACACTTATTAAAACTTCATTAAAATAAAAATCACAAATCTCCTTTTACATTAGTATATACTTATCTGTCTCATTCTTTTTTAATGGCTACATAATAATAATACCTAAAGCTAAAGCAATAATCTCTAAAGCTAAACTTTGGAGAATGCTTATTCTATACCAAGCACTACTACAAGAGCTTTATGAGTTACTAACTCTTAATCTTCACAATTCTAGGGAAGGTCTGATTATCTTCATTCCCGGTTTACAGATGAGGAAAATGAGTCACAAAAGGCTAACTTGCTCAAGGTCACAGGTATTTCATAGCCATTCTGTGGATGGACTAAATTAATCAGTCACCATTTTCATAGCCATCTAGGTGTTTCCAATTTTCCTATTACAATGTTATATAGAGAACATCTTTGTGCACTTAGATTACTTCTGGAGAAAAGATTCACAGAAACAGAATTTTCCTACAGATGTATACTTCCACCAAAATTTATTTTCTTGCCATTTCCCCATACTCTCAATCCTGTATTTTTCTGACCACTGTTAACACCAAACACTTTATTTTTTTAAATTCTTTTATCATCTTCAAAACAAAAGTTGTTTTATATTTTTACATAGTCAAATCTGGTGATCTTGGTGGTTTTGTGTCACACTTAGGAAATGTGCTCCCTATACCATGTCTTTCTTCTAATTTTCCCCAAATCTTAATCACACTGATAAGGATTGGAAAGGTTGGCACTTATTGGTACTGTGACTATCACTGAGTCACAGGGAGAGGGGAGAAGGGGAGGAGATGATTATAGGAAATGAGGAAATGCCAGCTCCATGAAATTCAGGTCAGCCTTCAAGATCAACTGGTCCATCATGATCTGATGATTGGGGAGATCTTTCCAAGTTCTTCATTTCTCATTGTTCTTAACGTCTTAGCTACTCTCACAGTGATGAATAAAGGGCTCTAGGTCTCAAAACCCTCTGCTTCTAATACATCCATGCTGATTTCTTTCGTTTTTCCCACGCTGATTTCTGTTTTAGACTATTTGCTGTTCTGCTTATATACAAGTTCTTAAGACTAAGAACTTATATCTCTACACAAAGAGATATAACTTACGGGAACAACTAAAATAATGATTTCTACTGTTATTTGGTTACAGATGGCTTAGATCTACATCTCTAACTAGCCTTGTTCTCCCATCCTTCTTGTTGTGAAACAACTGCATATGGGGGAAAAGGCAAAAGACAACAAACCTTATTTGGTCATGTATCTTTGCTTCTATTTCTCTGAGCTGTGTTTAATCATTCTAGGAACAGGTGAAAACTGTTTATTCTAACAATATTCCAACACTATGTAAATTGCTTCATCAGACAATATTTTACTAACTAGACTGTTTAACTGTAATCGACTTCTCCCATTTTACTGAGATATAAACCAGCTGTAACACTGTAAGTTTAGAGTGTAAAACATCTGATATATACATACAATGTGAAATTACTACAATCAGTTAATATCCATCACCTCACAGTTACAATTTTTTCCTTATGATGAGAACTTAAGATCTATTCTTAGCAACTTTCATATATGCACTACAGTTCTGTTACCTATAGTCATCATGCTGTACATTACATCCCAGAACACATTTGTCTTAAAACTGGAATTTGTACCTTCTGACCACCTTCACCCAATTCCCCCACTCCCCGCCCCTGGCAACCACCAATCTGATATACGTTTCTATGAGTTTGCTTTTTAAAAGATTTACATGTAAGTGAGATTACACAGTACTTGCCTTTCTCTGACTTATTTCACTTAAGATCCATCCATGTTGTTGCAAACAGCAGGATTTCCTTCATTTTTATGGCTGAATAATATTCTAGAGAGTGTGTGTGTACACACACCATTTTCTTTATCCATTTATCCGTTGATGGATACTTAGGTTTTTACCATGTTTTTCCTATTATACACAAATGCTACAATGAACATAAGGGTGCAGACCTCTTAAGGAGAGCGATTTCATGTCTTTCGAATATATACTCCAGAAGTGGAATTGCTGGATTATATAGTATATAGCCATACCTTGCAGACACTGTGGGTTCAATTCCAGACAACCACAAAAGCAAATACTACAATAAAGAGAGCCACATGGAAGATTTTACACTATACTGTACTCTATTAAGTGTGCAATAGCATTGTCTAAAAAAAAATGTACATACGTTAATTTAAAAAGACTTAATCACTTAAAAAAAGCTAATCACCTGAGCCTTCAGTAAGTCAATCTTTTTGCAATAGTAACATCAAAGATCACAGATCATAAAAATATAATAATAAAAAGTTGAAATATTTGCAAAAAATGCAGTATCTGCAAAGCACAATAAAGAGAAGCACAGTAAAACTGGGTATGCTTGTAACTTCATTTTTTAAAACCAAACAGCTAGAATCTTGGGGTGGATTTCTAGGGAGAAGGGCAAAAGAATCCCCTGAAATTGCATACAAGATTTTGAATACATGTATTTGGGGAAAGAGTCCATAGATTTCATTAATTTTTAGAGGACGTGTGATCTAGAAATGATTAAGAACTACTGCTGTAGACTTCCCTGGTGGCACAGTGGTTAAGAATCTGCCTGCCAATGCAGGCAACACAGGTTCAAGCCCTGGTCCAGGAAGATCCCACATACCGCAGAGCAACTAAGCCCGTGCGCCACAACTACTGAGCCTGTGCACCAAAACTACTGAAGCCCATGAGCCCTAGAGCCCATGCTCTGCAACAAGAGAAATCACCACAATGAGAAGCCCACGCACCGCAACAAAGGGTAGACCCCGCTCACCACAACTAGAGAAAAGCTCACGCCCAGCAACAAAGACCCAACGCAGGCCAAAAAAAAAAAAAAAAAACAAACACACTAAAAACAGCCCTTGAAGGACTTCCCTGGTGGCAGAGTGGTAAGACTCCGCACTCCCAATGCAGGGGGCCTGGGTCTGATCCCTACTCAGGGAACTAGATCCCACATGCATGCCGCAACTAAGAGTTTGCATACCACAACCAAGGAACCCACCTGCTGCAACTAAGACCTGGCACAACCTAAGTAAATGACAAAATAAAAATAAATATAAAAACAGCCCTTGAGCCAAGGATGATTTTCATTTTTAAAGTCTTATTTAAAAAAAAATTTCCCCCCCCCTACAGAGACTGTTTGGGACCACAAAAGCCAAAATATTTACTAGGTAGCTCCGTTAAAAAAAGTTTGCCAAATCCTCTGCTCTACAGCACAGAATTAACTTTTCTGATATTTGTGTTAGGGAGCTCAACAGGTATGGATTAAGTGTTTGCTGACTGTTCAGTCAGGCTTCTCCTATCCTTCTTTCTAAAAGCAAAAGAAAAAAAGGCTCATGGCCCCAGCTAAACGAATAAGGCTACATTATCTGAATCATACATCTTTTGAGCCAGAAAGCTCCTTAAGAGGCTACTCCAATTACCCAGTTTTGTAGAGATTAGGTTAATTTACTTTGTCCTGTGTCATATGGAATTAGGATAATAACACAGGTTCTTACATGAATCAGTCATCTTTCTATTTTACAACTTTATCTTTTCTTTACCTCAAATGCTTGGAAATGCCACTTCATACATGTTACTAAATTTCATTACTGCAAGCTATCAAAAGTGAAACTTTTCTTCCCTTAAATAATTACCAAGTTTAAGAATTATTCTTTTCATTTAAAAAATCCTGAAATTGCTGGCACTACTGCTGAATATTTATTCTTCATTTTAGGAAATATAAAATCAACTTCTCCAGAACCTAAATAAAGCAAATGCAGTTTTATGTTGAGACTCATTTCTATCACCTACATAATCTTAAAATATGATTTATTCCAGAGTATACTACAGGACAGAAGTCATCTGAGGATATTTATGTCCTTGTGCTATTTATCAACTCTGGATTACCAAGATACAAGAAGTTTGTTTTAAACAACTCTGAAGGGACTTCCCTGGTGGCACAGCGCTTAAGCATCCGCCTGTCAATGCAGGAGACACGGGTTCGAGCCCTTGTCCGGTAAGATCCCACATGCCACGAAGCAACTAAGCCCATGCGCCACAGCTACTGAGCCTGCACTCTAGAGCCCACAAGCCACAATTACTGAAGCCTGTGCTCCTAGAGCCCATGCTCTGCAACAAGAGAAGCCACCGCAATGAGAAGCCCACGCACTGCAACGAATAGTAACCCCTGCTCACTGCAACTAGAGAAAGCCCGCGCACAGCAACGAAGACCCAACACACCCAAAAATAAATTAAAAAAAAAAAAAAAGCTGAGAAGTCAGTAATACCCCTCCCATGCAAATACTGAAACCTCCCCAAATTCTAAAGTTAAAGAGTTTCATGACTATCATAGCTCGATTCACCTTGATAATATTGGCAGATAATACAGAACGCTTAAACACTGATGTTCATTTCTCATAAAATTATACCTGATTTTATTACTTTTTTTTTTTTTTTGCGGTACACGGGCCTCTCTCACTGTTGTGGCCTCTCCCGTTGCGGAGCACAGGCTCCGGACGCACAGGCTCAGCGGCCATGGCTCACGGGCCCAGCCGCTCCGCGGCATGTGGGATCTTCCCGGACCGGGGCACGAACCCATGTCCCCTGCATCGGCAGGCAGACTCGCAACCACTGCACCACCAGGGAAGCCCCTGATTTTATTACTTTTGGTTTCCATCCGTCAGAGAAATATTTTCCTGGCATTAAGATAAAACAAAATTATTGTGGCTTCAGAAGATGAACACATGGGTAACTGTCTCCATATTTATACTTGCCAAATCAATTTTATTTGGTTCCTGTATTCTAGATAGTTATAAGTATACGTATGGTTTTGCTATGCACGCTTACACAATGTCTTCCTGGAAAGGTTATTAGTTGGTATAGCAACATCTAAAATATAATTCCCTTAAACCCCCTCCATCTCCCCCTCAAAAAGCCACCCAGTCTTCAGAAAGTTCAGCAGAACCATCCTATCAGATGTCTTCCAGAAGCTAGCAAAAAGAAGTTTATCATCTGAAGTTAGGAGATGATTCTTACATCCAAACAATGACTACAAAAAGGTCTCTTTCTTTCGGCAAATATCAAAAAAGCAACTCCATGCTCACTTTCATCTTCAAAACAGTTCACAGTATTCTCCAGTTTTTCAATTCACCAGAAAGAACCCTCACACTCAATTTCATAATTTAAGTAACAGTATAAAAGTTACCATGTCTAAAAGCACAATTCATGCCATTTATCCCTTCAGGCCATGCAAGACTTTGACAAGAAATAATTTAGATCTACATTTAGAATTGAAGTTCATTTCTACAGTTTTACAGAACTGAATTATTGGGCTAAATGCCAAATTGCAGGGTCAACTACATTACTAATCCTAATAAAAGTAGAAGTTAAAAAGCCTCAACGTGTATAGAATTAAAAGTCTGAATAAAATAAATACCTATTTATCTGGCCCAGGTCAAGCAGTCACAATATGTTTTCCCAAAATGTTCCATATAATTCACTTAAATGCCTTAGGATTACATCTTTCCCAGTTCAGTGACCCACTGGTCCTAGTAATCTAGCAAAACTAACCATTTCTAATTTGGATCTAAATACATAACCACCATGAAAAGTCACCAGAACAGACCAAACAAGAGTATACTGACAACCTAAAAATTAAAATTGTGATCAGGCATCCTCGACATGATAAAGGGCATCTATAAAACCCACAGCTAACATCATACTTCATGGTAAAAGACTGAATGCTTTTCCCCTACGACCAGGAACAAGACAAGGATTTCTACTCTTGCCACTTCTTTTCAACATTCTACTGGAGAGTCTAGCCAGGGTAATTAGACAAGAAAAAGAAAAGGCACCCAGGCTGAAAAGACAAAAATATTTGTTTTCAGATGACATGGTCTCATATAGAGAAAATCTTAAGGAACCCCTGAAAAACTATTAGAATAAAAGAGTCTACCAAGATTGCAAGGTACAATATCAGTACACAAAAATCAACTGTGTTTCTATACACTAGCAAAGAACAATCTGAAAATGAAATTAAGAAAACTATTCCAATTACAAATAGCTCCCCCGCAAAAAACGAACAAAAAACGATAAAATACTTAGGAATAAACTTAACAAAAGTAGTACAAGACTTGAATGCTGAAAACAGAGTGTTAAAAGAAACGAGACCTAAATAAACATAAAGACACCCCATGGTCATGGATCAGAAGATTTAATATTACTGTGATGTATATATTCCCCAAACTGAGCTACAGAGTCAACATTATTCTTAACAAAATCTATGCAGGGTTTTGGGGCAGAAATTAACAAGCTAAACTTAAAATGCATATGGAAATGCAAGGGACTCAGAACACCCAAAATAACCTAGAAAAACAACAAAGCCAGGGGACTCAAATTTAGTGATTTCAAAACTTACTACAAAGCTACAGTAATCAAGACAGTGTGGTACTGGCATGAGGAAAGACATACAGATCAATGGAATAATAGTCAATTTGCAGTGGAAAATGAAGTCAATTGATTTTTGACGAGTGTCAGGACAATTCAATAAAGAAGTCTTTTCAACAAATGGTGCTGATACTACTGGATATCCAAATGCAAAAAAATCAAGTTGGACACCTACCTCACACCATATACAAAATCTTGGTGACATGAGATCACAGAATAGCTTCTTAGATATGACACCAAAAGCACAAGCAATGAAAGAAAAAAAAAAGACAAATAGGACTCTATCAAATTAAAAACTTTTATGCTACAAAGGACACTGTCAAGTAAAAAAGACACCTACAGAACGGGAAAAAAAATTTTCAAACCCTATCTGATAAGCCAGGATATGTAAAGAACTCTTACAACTCAACATTAAAAAGACAGCCCAACTAAACCCAATGGATTTAGACAGTTCTCAAAGATGACATACTAATTGAAAATAAGCACATGAAAAGATGCTCAATATCATTAGGAAATTAGGGAAGTACAAATTAAAATCACAATGAGATAACACTTCAAGGCTAAAATTTAAAAAAAGACAAGTGTTGATGAGGATGTGGAGAAACTGGAACCTATATACATCGCTGATGGAATGTAAAATGATGCAATCACTTTGGAAAACAGTTGGGAAGTTCCTCAGAATGTTAAACTTTGAGTCACCGTAAGCTCCAGCAATTCCATGTCTAGGTATATATCTAAGAGAGTGAAAGCATATGTTCACACAAAAATTGTACTTGAATGTTCACAGTAGCGTAATAGCCAGAAAGGAGAAAGCCACTCAAACACTCATGAACTGATGAATGAATAAACAAAATGTGGCATACCTAAACAATGGAATATTATTGAGCCATAAAGAATACAGTATACACATGAATGAACTATATGATACATGCTACAACATAAATGAATCCTGAGAACAATATACTAAGTGAAAGAAGCCAGTCTAAAAAGGGCATTTATTGTATGATTCCATTTATATACAATATCCAGAATAAGCAAATCCCTAAAAAAAAATTGTGGTTGCCAGGGACTGGGGAAAGAAGGGCAGAGGAAGTGATTGCTAATGGATATAGGGTTTTCTTTTTGGAGGAAGATGTTCTGAAATTAGACAGTGGTTATGACTGTAGAACTCTGAATATACTAAAAAACACTTAATTACACACTTTAAAGGAGTGAATATTAATTATGGCATGTGAATTATATCTCAATAAAGCTGTTTTTAAAAGATTATAAACTAGGCCTCCAACAAATTGATATATGAAATATGTACACATTCACTAAGGATACTGTATATTCTCTAGCAAATTAACTACAGTTGAAGATAGAAGCAATAAACCACAAAGACTCAGTTTCAATTGTAAAATATGACTAACAGTATGCACCCCATAGAGTGGTTGATGGTTAAAAACCAAGCACTAGCAAGTTTATCACTATATCTGGCACACACTTCAAGCTTTGTTATTACTGAACTTAAGCACAGAGACTTCAAATTATCTATTCTGCACAGAAGCTGCACAATAAGCAGGTTTACATTAGCTAAACCTACTCCATACTTCTGATTTCAAGTTTCATTTATTACTCACTGAGCGCTTGTTACATGCTCAGCAAGATTACAATGATCAGTGTGACACACGTCTGCTCGTTGCCTAGTAGTATGACAATAGTGTTTAATAAAATGTTCATATCTATCTAAAACTAGTTGCTCGTATCTATCTAAAACTAGTTACCACCTCTGTTCAGCATCCCTCAGAATGGTCAAAATTCAAAAAATAATACTATACAAGAGCCCAATGTCCAAGCATTGCATATGCTTTTAGCAATTAGTATACAGTGGGGGAAGAGTTGGAGGAAAAAAGTGTTAACTATCAGGACCTGTTAGACTCCTCACAAAGGATTCAAAAACAGGTGAAATCGGAATAGGGTTGAGAATGTGTACTGCTTAGAACAATTACTATTGGTAATAAGTAGATTCACCTAAGATGAGGAATTTAAACTCATGTTTTAATATTTTTTTTGAATATTAAAAGAAAGGCAGTGGGGCTTCCCTGGTGGTGCAGTGGTTGGGAATCTGCCTGCCAATGCAGGTGACACGGGTTCGAGCCCTGGTCCGAGAAGATCCCACGAGCCACAGAGCAACTAAGCCTGTGCACCACAACTACTGAGCCTGCACTCTAGAGCCCACGCACCACAACCACTGAAGCCTGCGCACCTAGAGCCTGTGCTCTGCAATGAGAAGCCCGCGCACTGCAATGAAGAGTAACCCCTGCTAGCCACAACTAGAGAAAGCCCGAGCGCAGCAACAAAGACCCAACTCAGCCAAAAAAAAAAAAAAAAAGAGTCCTGCATGGCTAGAGCATAGGGAGTTGCATAAGATGAAATCACAGAAGCAAGCAGGAGCTATACAATGCAAGGTCATTTAGGGTCAAAGAAAAAAATTTATATTTCTGGTGCAAGAGAGAAGCCACTGAAGTGTTTTAGCAAGTGAATAAACATGACCTTTAGGAAACTGGCTTCTGTGTGGAAAGAAAACAGTAAAGGAAGGCAGAGGCTCGTTAGGACACAATGACAATGTCAGTGTGAGGTGATGGTGGGACTGGTGTGGTGACTGAGGAAAAAGTAGTAAACAAATTTGGGTGTGTTTTGGAGACAGAATCAACTGGTCTTAGAGACAGAATAAAAGAGGAAAGAATCAAGATGATTCCCAAGTTTCTCTCAGTTAACTAGTTGGTAAGAGTGACTAACTGAGACAGGAAAGACTGGAGAGAACCAGAATTCAGAGAAAAGAGAAACCAAAACCACCTCCATTGAAGAGAAGCTGGTCTTAGTTTATTCCTTCAAAAGGGAAGATGATGCTTTGAGGATCAAGGTTACAGTTTCCTCTGACGCTGTAAACCACTGCCATCTACTGATGCAAACCAAGGATAAACACTTTGGGGGTGATTTCTCTAAGTTTTCAGATACATTGAATATACTGAAATAGCTTAAGTAGCACAAAAAATTCTTACAATATCTTAATTTGACAGGCTGAAAGTATATTACCAGACTAAGCTGGAGAACTGGAAAACATACAAAGTCAAAAAGAATCTTGTGCAATATTTAGGTGACCTGCAAGTGCACTGACCACATATATATTTGTGGAAAGACAAACTATCTTCCTCTAATGTTTCCTTCCTCAGTTACTAGCACCATCACCACCCGGGCACCTAAACTAGATATCCTGCCA
Organism: Stenella coeruleoalba; assembly: GCF_951394435.1. NCBI lineage: Eukaryota > Metazoa > Chordata > Mammalia > Artiodactyla > Delphinidae > Stenella > Stenella coeruleoalba. Next base: position 81,389,528 of record NC_137160.1, read on the forward strand.
GTATCTTTGATGCCACACCCTACTTCACATCCACCCCAATATCTATTAAGTTATCAAAACCTGTTGCTTGGCACCTAAACCTGAGGCTCACTTTTCAAACTATACATGGCTGTAATTCCTTGCCCAAGGGAGATTCAGAGTTAATACTTTGGGTTGAGACCTGGTAAAAACTTTTAAGGAGGGTCCCCAGATAATTCTGATGTGCACCCTTGCTTTAAAACTCCTACTTATAAACTCAAAATCTTCCCCTCATTATTCTTAATGCTACAGCCTTCGTTATTGTTTGCTCTCATTAACCCTTACCTATCTCCAGCCTTCCCATTCTGACCTACTTCCTACATCACCACCAGAATTCCCTAAGTCATATTTTTGCTGTAAAATCCATGGTGACAAAATGGTTAAATCTAAATAAGGTCTACAGATTAAAAAAACTGATACAATACTGTTATCTACTTTCAGTAGTTAACTAGAATCATATTAAAAGAATGCTCCAAATTTTATAAAATAATCACTCAAGTATTTAGGAGTAAAGAGGCATCATTTCTGCAACTTACTCTCAAACAGTTCAGACAAAAATGTGTGAATGTATAGATACAGACTGAAAGAGGATAATGCACATGTGATAACAAACATTTGGAGAATCTGGGTAAAAGCTAAATGGGAACTCTTACTAGTCTTGCAACTTTTAAGTCTGAAATTGTGTCAAAATTAAGTTTAAAAAATCCACTGGCCAAAACACTTCATTCTGAGTTGTACTTTTGTTAACACTATTAAGCAAGCTGTTAGGTCATTTATACAAATTTTGCTGTCCTAAGTAATCAACGTGTGGGTACACAGGCAACACTATTCTTTTACTGGAAGACCTATGACAAGGTAATTTACTTTTGTTTTTCTTCTGTTTTTCGGCTGCGCCAGGCAGCATGCGGGATCTAGTTTCCCTGACCAGGGATCAAACCCGGGCCCCCTGCATTGGGAGGGCAGAGTCTTAACCACTGGACCACCAGGGAAGTCCCGGTAATTTACTTTCAAAGACCAAAACTGCAGAGCACAGGCCAGGAGACTCAGCACTGAATTCTCATTACAATGAGTAAGACAAAGCACAATTTCCCCACAAGTCAGTGTAAAGGTGTTACTATGAGACAATTCACAAAAAGAAAACAAGTATTCTGAGCTCAGGAGGGTGTGAAAAACCACAATGATTTGAATAACCCAATGTAATAATTCCCCAGCAAAAAGATTACACAGTTCTGATTGGCTCCAGGGGCATTTGGGTTGCCTGAAAACATGGCATTGACCTATAGGAAAGAGGACCTTTTTGAGATCTGTGTAGAGCTCTGGCATTGCAGTGGATTCACTAACTCTTTAAAGCCCAAACCTAGATCCCCGGCTCAGTGTTATGTCAAAGTATTCTTAAGTAGAGCTTTTAAAGTCATGAGATTACCCTTAGCCATCAACTAGGTTTGATGGTTCCAAGATTGACCTATTTGTGCCAAGAACCAAAACAGGAAAAACTATGTAGCCATTAACTAGTATTCTACAAACTGCTCACTACAACTAACTGTCAAATCAAGATTAAGTTCATTATCTCACCTGCACTAGTGTTCCACAATGTACTAAAAGTAATAAGCACAATAATTCAAAACACCTTGTTTAAAAAAAAAAGATAAACACATCAACATGAAGGGAGGTGCCAAAACACTTTGAAAATTTTACAGAAAACCTGATTTGTTTGGATAGCACTAAAAATCTGTTAACGTAATTGATACACGAGCCTAACTTTTAAAACTCTTAAGTATGAGCCTTCAGAAAAGGACTGTATTCAGATATACAACCTAAAATAAAAATGACAAACTGAACTCACCAGCAATTTCTACAATATCACCAGGAACTATGTCTTTAGCTTTAATCCGCTGTACACTCTTCCTGTCTTGTCGATACACTTTGCCCATTTCAGGCTCATATTCCTTAAGGGCTTCGATTGCATTTTCAGCATTTCTTTCCTGTAAAAAAGAAAACAAAAGATAACAGTAGTAAATACAGCCTGCCACTGCCAAGTGTTTCTGGCCCTAGGAATCAAATTTTAGAGTTGTAAACTAAACTTAAAAAGAAAAAACACAGGAGATGCATATTAATGACATTTGTAATAAATGATTCACATCTTAAGGTAATAACATTAGGCCCTTATGATTTTGTATTAAAAATGAAAAAATAAGCACCCGAAGAAGGGTAAGGAGATAAAAATCAATGGAAAGAAGCAGTTATTAGAACCTGCTGTCCCTATGCACACTGGGCAACATGGCCCTCACCTTCAGCTTCACACACTCACATCATTAAATCAATCATGACCCCCATGAAAGGTGATGGTCTGGGGTTGGACTGCCCAGGCTCAACACAGGCTTTTGCACTCAAAAGCTATGTGACTGTGGATAATATGACACACAGCTTTATGGCCTACAAAACCAGGACACTAACAGTACCCACCCTCAAGGGTTGTGAGGATTTACAAGCTATGTGTAAAATGCTTAGATTGTGTTTTGGCACATAGTGAATGCTTTGAGTGATGAATTAAGAAAATCCAGTTACGTCTCACAAATTCTAAATCTCTCACCAGTACTAAAGACCAGTAAGTGGCCGGAAGCACTGCCAGTCACATACCATATTTACCATAATATTATATATAAACATGTCAAGACTTAGTCACACACAATTTTTTTTTTTTTTTTTGCAGTACGCGGGCCTCTCACTGTTGTGGCCTCTCCCATTGCGGAGCACAGGCTCTGGACGCGCAGGCTCAGCGGCCATGGCTCACGGGTCCAGCCACTCTGTGGCATGTGGGATCTTTCCTGACCGGGGCACGAACCCGTGTCCCCTGCATCGGCAGGCGGACTCTCAACCACTGCGCCACCAGGGAAGCCCGACACACAATTTTTATTTCCTAATTTCAAGATGAAAGATGCAGAATTAAAATGAGCCATGTTGGAAAAAAAAAAAGCTAAGGGAAAGTTCCTTTGTGGGGCGGTGGGGGAGTATGTGTGAAATTTGCCTTTTCTCCTTTTAGAAAATAAGCAATTAGGACTTCCCTGGTGGCACAGTGGTTAAGAATCCGCTTGACAATGCAGGGGACACAGATTTGAGCCCTGGTCCGGAAAGATCCCACATGCCGTGGAGCAACTAAGCCCATGCGCCACAACTACTGAGCCTGCACTCTAGAGCCTGCAAGCCACAACTACTGAGCCCGTGTGCCACAACTATTGAAGCCCTCGTGCCTAGAGCCCGTGCTCTGCAACAAGAGGAGCCACTGCAATGAGAACCCACACTCCACAACGAAGAGTGCTCACTGCAACTAGAGAAAGTCCCCACACAGCAACGAAGACCCAACGCAGCCAAAAATAAATATAAAATTAATTAATTAAAAAAAAAAGAAAATAAGCCATTAGAAGGAGCAAATCTACAAAGCACATGCCCAGTTGAGGTTACTCAGTGGACAAAGGAAATAATTCTTTCATTTCTCTCACATCTTTGCTCTCCAACCTAAAGCTCTTCAGTTTAACATTTGGATAAAATTTATGCTCGATAACATGCAATCTGATTTTTCACACTGTGGTAAAAATTAAGTCCCCAAACCTGCTTAAAGAGAATTTAGATGACACAAAACTGAAAGCTAATGGCATGTGTCTAACTTTTTATGTATGCATTCCTGAGAAAGTACAGGAAACCTTAAATTTGGAAAGTTCATGATAAGAATAATTTAAATCCCAATCAGATCTGCTTGAAGAATGAGTCTATCTGTATCACCTTATAATTAACAGAAATACCAGCATATCTAACTCAAATTAATGTCACTGGCTAAAAGGTCCTTCAGGTTAAGTTCAAATGTTACTGATACTGTAGAAAGAATAAATTCTGAGCATCGTTGCTATTCAATTATTCAACTTTGAAACTACTTTTTCCTCAGGATTTTCCCCCCTGAATTTATGAACTGTGGCAGTTTTATTTCTCCTTCCTCGAGGTCATGTCAGGTAGAGTTTAATTAGACTGACCAAAATTAAGATGTCCAGGAGCACTGTATTTTGCTTCTATTAAAAATCAGGGAGGGACTTCCCTGGTGGTCCAATGGTTAAGTCTTTGCTTTCCAATGCAGGGGGTGCAGGTTCGATCCCTGGTCAGGGAGCTAAGATCCCACATGCCTTGTGGCCAAAAAACCAAAACATAGAACAGAAGCAATACTGTAACAAATTCAATAAAGACTTTAAAAAAAATGTTCCACATTAAAAATCAGGGGGACTTCCCTGGTGGCTCAGTGGTTAAGCATCTGCCTGCCAATGCAGGGGACACAGGTTCTAGCCCTGGTCCAGGAAGATCCCACATACCACAGAGCAACTAAGCCCGTGCACCACAACTACTGGGCCTGCACTCTAGAGCCTGTGAGCCACAACTACTGAGCCCACCCGCCTAGAGCCCGTGCTCTGCAACAAGAGAAGCCACCGCACCTCAACAAAGAGTAGCCCCCACTCACCGCAACTAGAGAAAACCCGCGTGAAGCAACAGAGACCCAACACAGCCAAACATAAACAAATTTATTTAAAAAAAACAAAAACAAACAAACAACAAAAAACAGGTCAGCTTGGGGAAAAATAAATATACCTAACTTACTATGAACAAAAACTTAGAAGACCTTCTAAGGTTTCCTTTGTTCTAAAAGTTACAACTCCTACCTCCTCCAGTCAAACCTAAATAGGTCTAAGTGTCATTCCTCAAACACACTTTGTACCTCTCTGCTCATGCCACCCCCTCTCTGGAATATTCTCCCCAGCTTCCACCCACAAAAGTCCTATTTCTTTATAGTTCCCCCAATTGCTTGTCAGCCTTCCTTGATGACACTGATCAGAAATACATGCCCCACCCCTCCCAAATACTACCTTACACTATAATTATAACTTTCATTACTTCGAGAAAGCAAGAACCCTATAGTATTTATTGCTCATACCCTTCTGTATATTATGTAATAGGATATCCATCAAAAATATTACTGTTTTCTTTAAGCTAAGACATATCTAAAAGTCCTGTGAAAATTGCTGTAAAATTTTACTTTGGAGTTCAGATCAGCCTGACCCTGGATATAAATCCCAGATACTCTATGTATGTACTATCTGTATGGCCTTTGATAAGTCAATCACTCTGAACTTCTATGTCACATCTGTCCAATGGGAATATCATCTGCCTTACAAAATCACTCTAAGCATGAAATGGGAATATGTATGAGTTATCTACTACGTAACTGACATAAATTAATTTAAAAATGCATATTACTAACTTGAGAAGGACAATCTAATGCTATATATTGTTTCTTTTGCCTAAATTATTCACAAAAAGATCGTTTCTATTTAAATAAAAGCAATTTAAAAAAATCAAATGTAGCACAATTAAAAATTTCTTCTAAGTAGGCTTCCTTCTAAATGAGCTCACCACATAAAGGCCTTCATGTTTATTAATAAGATCAGAAGTTTACAATTCCAATAGGATTAAATATGTTTATAAGATGCTTCCACTTTAAGAATGACAGATACACTCTATTTTAGTCCTGAAAGAGGTGACTATATCTATCAAACATCTAAAAGATCAATACTTAAAAGATGAATGAGAGGGACTTCCCCGGTGGCACAGTGATTAAGAATCTGCCTGCCAATGCAGGGGACACGGATTCGATCCCTGGTCCAGGAAGATCCCACATGCCACGGAGTAACTAAGCCAGTGCGCCACAACTACTGAGCCTGCACTCTATAGCCCCCGAGCCACAACTACGGAAGCCTGCGCTCCGCAACAAGAGAAGCCACCGCACTGCAATGAAGAGTAGCCCCCGCTCACCGCAACTAGAGAAAGCCTGCACACAGCAAAGACGACCCAACACAGCCACAAATAAAAAGATGAATGTGAAATATTAGTCTGGGTTTGTTAAAATATATCAAAAACAAAAACCTAAAAGATCCATAGTCTTAAAAAAGTTAAATTCTCAAACTAGCTATCTGCAGAAGACCAATCATGCAAATATGGGGCAGACGTGTGATCCCGTTATGTTTCTGTAGTAAAATCAGCTTCCATTCTGTGAATAAGAAAGGCCTGGGTACTGGGCAGTTAAGGGAAAATAGCCAGGAATATGCTCTGAAGGTAAAATTATTTAGGATTTAAACAATTTTTATAGCTAAATACACACACACACACACACACACACACACACACACACACACACACACACACACACACACACACCCCCCCCCCCCCCCCCCCAAGGAGAATAAAAGTTTTTCATAGGAAGCAGCTAGAAAATATAAAGAGAATACTGGTCGTCAAATTTTCTGGTTTTCCTTAAGTAGCTTCTTTATCCACTGTTCTTAATTCCATGCTACCATGAAGGATGAGCAATTTTAACAGCAAAGTATATATGCATGAGGTCTAAAATTTTGCCATTAAATAAATTAATAGATAAAGAACACATGTAGTTCCACAGATTGTTTTAACAGTTTAAATCACTTACGTAAATTACCAAAATTTTGCAATACAGGAATTTTTGCTTACCTGCCATACACCCACAATTGCATTGGCTACTAATATAAGTAAAATCACAAAGGGTTCTACAAAAGCTGTAATTGTTTCTTCACCTTCTTCAAACCAAGCCAAAACCTAAAAGAGAAATGGCACGCGTTAGAACTGTAATGTGTTCTTACAACAAAAGTGGCTGGCATTAAAGGAATTATTATGATACATAAAATTTCTTTTCTTACCATCCTTAGAAACAAAAGGTAGCAAAATGTAATGACATAAACAACAAGCTTATATCTGGTTCCCAATAATTCTTAAGACTCAAAACTATCAACTTCTTAATAATACCCTTAAGAACTAATTTATTTTTTCATGTAATAATTGGTTTAAAATCCAAAACAAATACTTTTGGGGAACTAAATTCCATTCATTTTCTGTGTATATTTTTCAAAAGAAATAAAACAAATTCCTGATTTTGTTAAAGCAAAAGGCAATCATGAAACTTTGTTAATTTGGTTAATATTCACATCAAATAATACCTATGTGGCACAAATTAATAGTAAAAACAACTTAATCATTGACTCAAAATTAGAGTATATAAACTGCTAATGTCCCATGTATTTTCAGTGGTGTTGCTGAAGGTCATTACTGCAAGGTTGTTCTGCGATCAGGAATGTATTTTGAAGGTTATCCTCCATAGGATATCTAGTACAGGAACACAGCTCTTCAGAGATGACATAAATCCAAAAATGTTATACCTGGGCACAGAACACTGTCCCAAGAAAAATGAGCAGAGAATTAACTTCTAGCTCACACAAGCCACACTATACTTTCTAACTGAGCAACCCTAAGAAGAGAGAATCCAACACAATGAATCTTAAAATAAACAACATAGTAAAAGAGGCATCTAAATGGTTAAAAATTTAACAACCAATTTTTGTGGAAAACTGCCAATCCAAAAAGGATGTTAAAGGTATCTTATGATACAGTCTGGGAGGTAAGATTTGCCTTTGCCTTTTAACACTGCTTAAAATGTTTGTATATTCCACAATGAAATCTTTTCTTTAAAAGATCTGTTCAGTAAACAATGAAAGCACTGTTTCTGATACTTTTTAATATTGTCAGATATGAGGTATGGCAATAATGAAGCCATCTGACGACTACATTTGTACCTAGTGGAACACTATAAAATGAGCTTTGACACAAACAGCAAACAACCAGAAAGATGATTAAGGTAAGACCCAACATGAATTTTGCAAGTAAATGAGGGTAACGATGAATTAACAACAAATATCAATTTGTTAGGCAGCTTTGCTCACCACTATACCACCAACAAAAGAAATATCGTATCAATTTGAGCAGGAAAAAAAACAGGAGACCCAAGGCCAGGTCCTGAAAGACGCCAATCACCACTGACAGCCAATGAACCAGGGCAAGCAGAACACCAGAATGAATATAAATTGTTCCTGCAAGCTTTCAGCTGGGCATTCCTGGTGTTAAGGCCAGGCCTAATGGCAGGATGAAAACTTCTCTAGGAAGTTATAAATTTTGATAGATGCAAGATCACAGCTGCTTTGATGCTAGCCTTTCAAACATTTGCCAAGGAGAGCTATCAGAAATAAGAAACTTAATTAGCTCTTGGGGGAGAAAAATTGCTCAACTTGAAGAGTAACTAGGACCTTTAGAAAAGGTCAGTGAGGCATTAGCAACTGTAAGATAAGCTTCACACCTTGTTAAATCGGGTATGAATTTCCCTCTTGGCAGCTAGGCGGGAGGAACAAACTTAAAGCAATATCCACATAAGCTGGAACAAAGGAAAAGACTAAAGAAAGCAAGCAGTGACAGGACTATCAAAGCAAACCTCTACTTTTCAAGAAATGTGTGGTTCCTTTGCACAAGTGGTATTTATCCATAATGCAATAACCCTCATCTGTATTATGAAGTAGCATTTTCTTCCACTATGTGACTTTAAATGTTTATGTGTAAGAAACACAGGCATTCATAGTTATTTGAGGGTTCTGGACAATGTATAATTACTGCCTGATGAGAAACTAGTGGGCAAATCTCTTAGTGTGGAAGGGCAGTGCTGAACCTATTTAACACTGACAACTACCAATTTTCTAATATTTAAAAAAATATTTTGAAACCCACAAATAACCCAAAGAATTAAGTGCTACAACTCAAAGATGAACCGTATTTCATTTACTGCTAAGAATCAATCCAGTCAATCATGTTCAAACCACATGGTGCAGTCCTTCATGGTTTTGTTCTATTGAAAAGAAAACCTCTCTTGCGTAAATGGGAAGATGATGCTGACCTATGGAAGATCCCATGAGATGGGGAAGAGGGTAGTGAAGTGGGAAACTGGATGAGTGACAAATTACTATGTCTTATTAGCATTATAGTACAGTCAGTTCATAATTATGGTTACCAGAAGTTATACAAAATATACAGGGGGCAGAGAGAATGTTTCTAAAAAATCTTTATTGAGAACAGGTTGAATATAAAGGATTATCTGTTTGTATTTCCTTTTGTTGATTATTCTACCCCCAGGGGTCTAGAAGAGTCTCTGGTACATAGTTGATGCTCACTATATATTTACTGAATAAATGCATGAATAAACAAAACAAAATCTCATACAACGTCTAAGGTACAAGTCCCTACCTGGCAGTCTATGAACTTAAACATTAAGAGAGCAAAAAGGTAACCAACCTCATTAACAATATCAAAGGGAAGTGGAAGGAAAAGCTACTGCAGTATAATTTTAGGCATAGTGTTTCTTCTTCCTTTGCTTTGCACTATTAATACAGGAACAGTACTTCTGGGGCTTACAGTATCCAGCTACGGCAAGTTCAAAAGTTTCAAACTTGTCAATCCTATTCAAAGTAAACACTTGCTAGGTTACTTTATTTATTTTACTTTATTTATTTAATTCCCTGACCAGGGATCGAACCTGGGTCCTGGCAGTGAAAGCACAGAGTCCTAACCACTGGGAATTCCCTTGCTAGGTTACTTTAGACAGGGTAGGGTATCTTCTAATTGTTATATGGAAGACTGATCTCTGTATATCACCATAACTTCTGAGAGTACAGCCGAAAGATGCCAGAGAGCGGGGTTTAATGAATTAAGCAAATTTTAATCCAAAGTAAAAAGGGATGTTCTGGTATAAACTAGGAGACAGTCACGGTACCATGACTCAGTTATCTACACGTTAGGATAATGTGCAGAGCTCTTAACAAGAACTTAAGAAGAAAATGAGAGATCATAAGCACATTCTTAAGACTGAGGGTCTTAAAACATGTATCAGGTCTGCATTCCTCCTTGTATCCTTAGAAATTTGCAATGCCTTAGGGCACTCAAACATTTGTTCAATGAAGGAAAAAATTTACATCAAGAAATTTAAAAAGAGGAAACAAATAAGAAAGTATCACCAATAAGTGTTATAGCAATTTTCTGAAGTGAGAAACAAAAATTCTTTCAGCCATTATAAAAAGAATAGTATGAATTAGACTATAGATTCTCTTGTGAACCAGACATAAAGCTTATGTGAAAACACTCTTCAATATTTTCAGATTTGAAAATACAATCTTATTTAAAAGAAAACAAAAAACCCCATACACATTCACCTTTCAAACCATATTTTAAAGACAGGCTCTAAATAAATTACTTAAACCAATCAGTAAACTGCCCATTTTGTCCTTCAAAATAATTAAAAGAAAACACAGGAAAAATTTAAAATCACTACATTATCAAATACTTCTTGAATATATCTTACTGAGAAAACAAGAGTAAACAAATTTCATGTATTTTGAAAATGCTACAACACAAACTCATCCAAATATTTGTTAACTCAAAAGCACTAACCTGGGACACTTCTCTAGTGGCGCAGTGCTTAAGAATCCGCCTACCAATGCAGGGGACACAGGTTCGAGCCCTGGTCCGGGAAGATCCCACATGCCGTGGAGCAACTAAGCCCGTGAGCCACAGCTACTGAGCCTGCACTCTAGAGCCCACGAGCCACAACTGCTGAGCCTGCGTGCTGCAACTATTGAAGCCCACACGCCTAGAGCCCGTGCTCTGCAACAAGAGAAGCCACCGTAATGGGAAGCCTGCGCACCACAACGAAGAGTAGCCCCCCGCTCGCTGCAACTAGAGAAAGCCCGCGCGCGCAGCAACGAAGACCCAACACAGCCAAAAATAAATAAATAAATAACAAATTAATTAAGTAAGTAAAGAAAAGCAGCACTAACCTAGGTTCTAAAAGGAATTAAGAATCCCTTCAAAGGTTCCAGTAGGAAGAAAAGACAAATTATTCAAATGTAAATCAAAGTTGAGAAATGCCCTGGTCTAAGAAAGTTTTATTAGCATTTTAGGGTCAATCTAAGTAACTGAGATAGGGAAATGGGGGTGAAGGGTAGAGAAGCTTATGCAAATTGTGTTACCAGAGAGGACTTTATGATTCTGACAGATGAGACAAATATGGTCCTCAAGCTCACTTCCTTCAGGTTAACTGTCACCTTAGACACCTCTCCTGACCGCACTATTTGAAAACTGCACTCCTTCCACAGGCTCCCCTATTCCGCCACCAACAACCATGTTATTTTTTCCCACAGCACTATCTCCAATCCAACAGTTTATTATATATTTTACTTTTATCTGTCTCCACTAGAACGTCAGCTCCAGGTAAGAGACAGTGTATTTCGTTCCATGCTGTATCCCCAGTGTTTGTGCCATGTACCTAAGGTGCTCAATTCCTAACAAAGCAGGGAAGAGAGAAAAGAACAGGCATTCCAATTAAGCAACCATATGATGTGTTATATGAAGGGAAAGGTGGTGAACAAGGGGAATGGAAAGAAAAAGTGAAAAGGATAGGAAGGTACTGAATGTCAAGTTAAGGAATTTCTAATGTTACTTCACATACAATGGGAGATATATAGCTCACTTCTTCCAACCCAAGTGACAAGTTAATTAAACTTTATCCCTACAGGTCACACGTATAAAACATTAATGCTGTTTCTACTTTCTGCCAACGCAAAATATTAACTATGGTTAACAGTTTACTACTTAGATATTTGAAATATATCACTAAAGCCTAGTATTTCTTAACTTGAGCAGAACCTGATGATGTATCATATATAGATTATAAAAACTGCCTATCTGCTTCTCCATAAGAGCATGTATATTTTACCATTTTTCCTTTTAAACGAATAGGAATGAACTGACTACCACAAAAAACTCAGTGCTCTTTTCAAAGGTAAAGAAATGTGGAATGAAAAGGGTCAAGCATAATGTAGCAGTAGTGCTAATCCCACATGAAGAAAATCAACAAGTTTTATATCTGCAATTTCTTGATCAAACAAAACAAAGCAAATTAAGTTACAGTACTTCCTAAACAATAAATGTTTAAACTTTTCTGTTTAGCAACCCATAAAATAAAAATGTAACATAGTTCATTTCCTAAGCAATAACTCCACGTAGTTACCAAAAAGGTAACTCAAATTTCAACTCCAAAATATAGCTCTAAAAAGCTATAAAAAGCCAACATCCTACCTTACAACAAAATTAAAGCTTTTATTTAAAAACCCATTTGAGGGAATTCCCTGGCACTCCAGTGGTTAGGATTCGGGGCTTTCACTGCTGCGGCCGGGTTCATTCCCTGATCAGGGAACTACAGATACTGCAAGCTGTGCAGCACAGCCAAAAAATAAAATAATAATAATAATTTTAAAAAAACATTTGAAAATGCCCAGAAGATTTAAGCTCCTTACTTCAAAGTAAAACTCACATCATTATTTCAAAATATTAATATAAAGTCACTCAAACTGGCCACTCAAGAGATCCTATACAACCCAAATAGTCAATAGCTTGTCTACTGGAAATAAGGCCACCGATGTTACAACACTGCCTTAAATTACACACACAAAATAACGCAATAAAAATTTATTTTATCTCTTCTTGTATATAGCAGCTGATTAACTTCTAAGAGATCCCCGATGACCTTACTGAAGCCCAGTATTAAAACTACCAAGCTTGAGACTATTTTAAAATTATGTAGCCAGCTTAAACATAAACATTATACTACCTCAAACACATTATTTGTTTTGTTCCACGACAATGTATTGAAACTAATTAATCAAAGAGCTCTATTCCTTTATCTGAATTGGTAAAGCAGCAGCCACTTACTGAAGAGGAATTTTTTTTAACCAAGAAAAACAGACACGTATAAGGTATGGAGTGACTAATTCAGGATGCTTAATGATTTGCTATGATACTCTCTTAATTTTATTCAATGAAAACCGTAGAAAACATTCGTGAGGAATTAATTATTAACAGCTACACATCACTTGGCTAACATGGCATGACATATTAAAGTCTCATGGCAGAATCTGCGTACAGAAACTCCAAAAAAGTTCACCTCTTGCCAAGTTTTCCCCTTCACCGAAAGTAAAGAAATGCCCACTGCTTCATGTATTTAGTTCTCAAAATAGCCCTCTAGGGTAAGGTTGTCAATAAAGACAGAGGTAGATCCCTGAGGCCTGCATGCTTACAAACACACAAAAATGAAATCTTGAAGCTGTGTCAAGTTTGCAAAGCCTGAAACAAGTTATCGCACTGAGTGAATTTCACTTCCCATCTTGGTTTTTATAAGAACAGAATACTGTACTTTAAGAACAAAAGGCATCTCATGCTGTTAGGATTAGGAACATCTGTGTCCTATTCATGACCATTTTTAGGAAAACTTCGAAGTCCAATGCCCAAGAAAAAAAATGCAATAAAAAAATCAATATTGAACACAAAAAAAATGTTAATAATAACCTAGAATTATCCTTTCCAACCCCCATCACCTTTCTTCTGCTGTTCTTTGCATTTCACCAGTTTCTTAGCAACCATACAGGACTCAAGCTGGTAAGCACATACAGAACATGAAAAGTTTTTTTTTTTTTCTTTTAAGATCTAGAACCAATTGTACTAAACCTTGTTCTCTCAACCTAGGAGCCACTCAAGACAGGGGTCCAATTTAGATAAATTTACCACCCTAAAGGTCAGTGACCAAATTTGGTCAACAGTGGTGCCATCACTGCCGTCATCATTCTTGTCACTGTCAGAAACAACTGTCACCTTGCCATTACCAGGAAGGGAGAGCAACTGGAATATTCCTTTTGTAAGTTCTATTTACAGACTACAAAGAGCCCAACATCATCTTAGAATGATCTTACACAACGGAAGAACCCAAAACAGAAAAGGCCTTCCAATAAAGAACTTTTTGATATTAAAAGCTGATAAACCACAAGAATTTATAAGACCCTGCCTGCCGCATTTGGGAACAATCTCTAACTGCACTGCCAATGTCAGACATCCATTTATTTTCTGTACGCGAATGGCTTCAAATGTTTTACTTATAAATTTAAAATACCTAGGGAATCAAAAAAAAAAACCCAAAAACCCCACACAAAACATGAAGAAACAGCTTAAATCTCCAAATATAATGTTCTCACTCAACAGACATTTGTTTCCTGGTTTTTCATCTACGGTATAGTCTCAACTTTTGGAAAGTAAATTTCTTTATACTTACAAAAGATATACATGCTGCCAACAATAAAATTCTAACTAGTAAGTCTTCAAACTGCTCAATCACAAGTTCCAGCAAGGTTTTTCCTGTTAGAAAGAAACATATCTGTTGTAAATGTCATCTTAAGATCAGCACACAAAGTGGGGGAAGAAACGTGTTAAGATTACTCACCTTCTTCAGCCGGTAACTCTGTAGAATGTAGAAATTCACCAGGCAACGTGTCAAGAGAGGGGAAAAAAAAACATTTTAGCACTCTGTCTTTACAAAAATTACTAAATTATCACTGCCTTTGAAAGACGCACCTAGATATATGAACATTCAACCATATTTAACAGAAACCATACCAAAATGGTACCTCAAGAAAATATGCAGTATTTGTTGTATTGATCTACTCCGAAACGTGAAATCTCATCACCACCTAAGTAAGTCTCCTGAAACAAGGAGTCATTTCAGCCCTGTCATCACTTCTGCCAGATGTGTAACTTTGGGTAGTACAAGAACGGTCAGAGGCATTCTCAACTACAACGCCTCATAAACCGGGTAGGGACGAGAAAATGTCTCGCAGGGCTCAACCCAGATGCAAGAGGCTCATCCCTCCCTCCGCCGGGGCCGGCTGCTGCTGGTGAGAAGCCGCGGAGCTAGCTGCGTGCGGGGAAGGTCAAGGGCTGGAGCCGCGAGGAAGTCGAGAGGAGGCGCAGACCCGACGCCGGAGCCCCCAGCCTGCAACCCCTCTCCCGCAGGGCCGGCGCACGGGCTCAACCCGCCGCCTGCAGCCCTAGTCAGGCGCGGAGCCGAAACCCACGAGGTGGAGCTCAGTCAGCCATCTTTCCTGGCTCTCGGGCCCGCGCCTAGCCGCGCGGCGCCGCTGCAGCCCCGGCGCCGGGCACCTACCGTTGGAGCCCCATCTCTCCTTGAGCTTCTTGACCTGCTCCAGGCTCAGCCCTGTGCTCTCGTTGACGCCGAAGTGACCCAGCACTTCCTCTACCGTCTTTGTGTGCGCGTTCTCCATGGCTGCGGGGGCCCGGCCGGCCTCGCCTCCAGTCCCCGCGGCCTCCTCGCCTCCGCCTCGCACTCGGGCCGCGGGCTCGTGCCACCCCGGGCGCCCAGGCGCGGACTGGTCTCTCCCCCCTCCTTCTCCTACTCCGGCCGCTTCCGCCTCGCCGGGCGCTAAATCACCCCGCACCCCCTCCCCCAGCAACCGCCCCTCTCGCAGCCCGGCCCTCGCCGGCGCCCGCCCCGGGCACAGCTGGACGGTGGGGGGGGGCCTCCCGACCCTCCCTCCCCTCGTCAGAAGGGAGGGCCTCCTTCACCCTCAACCGCCCGCCGGGAGTGCAGGCCGCGGCCCCTAGGCCCCCTCCCCGTGCTCCTGAGGTGATTCTCGGCCCCGCCCGGGCCGGTAGAGGGGGCGCTCGGTCGACCCCTGACAGCGGAACGGAGCAACGGAGGAGAGCCGGCGGGGTGATGCGCGGCGCGCTCGCCCTGTCCCCTCAGCTCTGCACCCCCGGCAGCAGTAGAGGAAACCGCAGCGGAGGGGAAGGAGGTGGCGTCGGGGACGGCTCCGCGGCGGCTGCTCTAATAGCATTTATCCGCTGCTGCCTCCCCTCTCGCCGCCGCCGCGGCATGTGGACGCCGCTCATTGGCCGAGAGGGCCCAGCGCGGCGCGGGAGGCGCGGCCCCGCCCCCTCCCTCAGGCTCCCTCCCTCCCGCGCGACTTGCGCCCACGCGGCCGCGCAAGCCCCGCCTCCTCCCTCGAACCGCCCCCAGGAACCCGGATCGAAGCCGGCGTGCCCGCGCCCTGCGCGCTCTGATCGGCTGTTCGGCGGAGAGCTCTCCGCCTCTCTTTGGCTAATGCGGATCTCGATTCCCGCCCGGTTCAATCACCTGTAGACGTAGAACCCAGGGAGGTGGAGGGCTCGCGTGGGCTCCCTGCACTCGCTGCCCCAAGGGAACTGCCTACCCTTAAGAGTCGGCCTCGGGTTGGGGTGGGTGATTGGAAAGGCGAGGCCGAGGAACCTTACGAACTCGGTCGGCGCAGAGCTTCACCGAAGCGCGCTGGGGTTGGTGTCCTTGGCTCGTCCCCTTGCCCTCCACCCCTGAGGGCCGCACTGTGCAACCCAATCTGTGTACTTCAGAGCCCCTCTTAGGAACCGAGGGGAGGAATTCCGCAGTTCACTTCCCACACGGCCAAAATCCCTCATCTGTCGCTTCAGGAACACCGCATCCCATATTGTTTTTAATATCACACACAGCCTTTGATAACATGTCTGCATGGAAGTCACAGATTACGCTACTGTAACCGCTAAATAAGCGAGAGTTGTGCTAGAAGGTGCCTCGCTTGGGCATTGATTAAGGCTATTTTCTAGACTGCCCCTTTCCCCAATAGGGGAAAAAAGGACTTTAATCCAAAAATCTATTCTTAAACCACAGATAATTTGCTCTTGAGGTCTGTAGAAAACCTACCTCAACAAGGACCTACAGTATAGCACAAGGAACTCTTCTCAATATTCTGTAATAACCTAAATGGGAAAAGAATCTGAGAAAAAACATATATATAACTAAATCACTTAGCTGTACACCTGAAACTAACACAACATTGTAAATCAACTATAATATAAAATAAAAAGTAAATTAAAAAAAGAAAACCTATGTAACAGCAAGGTAAAGGGAATTTCGCCAATATAAAAAAATTAGACAACAGAGAAAAGGACCTTCGCATTGAATTCTTGAGCAAAAGGTGAACACATTCGCATCACAAAGGGCAGTTTTCTTAAGGGACTATGTTGCAGAATGAAGCATTTAGTCCACTTTTGTGTTTGGCTATGGTGTACCATCCACAGGAGCCAAGGCAGAACAAAAATCACCTCAGTTGTCCCAGATGGCTCAGCTTCAGGACTTAAAGTCCTTTAACAGATGCAAATCACAGTACATTACCTAGCTGAAAAAATCAGGCACGTCATTTTGTCATTTCATTTAATTATTTCCAAGGAGTGGAGGCTGGTATACAGTTTTAATTGATACTTGGAAAAGGACCAACAAAACCCTACATGAAATAAACAAAAATTCTAGTTATGGCAATGCACTAAGAGAAGCAAAATGGAAACTGGTTAGGTCACAGGATTGGAGCCTCTTCCAGCAGGGACACGTGGCTGCACGTTGGGGTGTGTGGTAATGGAGGGCTGGTGGTTCTTTTCCCCCTCAGACCAGGTCTGCACCACTTCTTTTTTTTTTTTTTTTTTGCGGTACGCGGGCCTCTCACCGCTGCGGCCTCTCCCGCTGCGGAGCACAAGCCCCGGACGCGCAGGCTCAGCGGCCATGGCTCATGGGCCCAGCCGCTCCGCGGCATGCGGGATCCTCCCGGACCGGGGCACGAACCCGTGTGCCCCGCATCGGCAGGCGGACTCCCAACCACTGCGCCACCAGGGAAGCCCCTGCACCACTTCTTACCAACTCTTCTGCCTCACCCCAGCGAGTGTAAAAGCACTCCAGGCAGGAGGATTGTTACCTTTCTCAGCCTGGAAATTATCTTGAGCATTTGACTTTGGATCTCCGTTCTGTGGCTTGGTCTCTGCTTGGGGTTGTAAGTGCTTCTGCTTCTTGAGTTTCTTGGGAGGTTCCTGATTTGTGCTTTTGTACTGAATGCTCTTCCCCAGATCTTCGAGCTCCTTGTTATTGTTCAGATTTCAGCTTACATGTTACCTCCTCAGAGATGTCTTGACTAAAAGGGCTACCCTCCCCAGTCACCCTCGCTATCACATTATTGTTTTATTTTCTTCACAGCACTTATCTCTGATGTTGTATTTTTTGCTTAGCTGTTTACTGCCTGTCTCCCCCTACTAGGATGTAAGCTCCATGAGAACAGCATGTCTTGTCTAGCTTGTCCATCTTCAGGATATAGGAGTCCCCTGGTATACACTCATCATTTATTGAATGTCTACTATTTGAGTGAATGAAAGAGCCCCACCATCCCTGATCTATCAGTGACTTGCAAAGGGCCTGGCTTTGAGAGGACCCCAGCAAATTTTTGCTGAACTCAAGTTTATTGATTTCCAGTATGTGATGTAAACCAGAGGCCTCTGAACTACTTGCCTCATGTGAATGGCTGTGAAGGTTAGGCTTAAAACGAACAAACAGGGACTTCCCTGGTGGTCCAGTGGCTAAGACTCAGCACTCCCAATGCAGGGGGCCTGGGTTCGATCCCTGGTCAGGGAACTAGATCCCACATGCTGCAACCAAAGATCCCGCATGCGGCACCGAAGTTCCTGCGTGCCGCAACTAAGACCCAGCGCAGACAAATATTAAAAGCAGACAAACAAAAAACAAAGTGAGGCAGCATTATAGGTTTCTCAGAGACAAGTAATGTCTAAGTTCACATTGGTCGTGTTACCAGACTGTTCTTTGCAAATCTGCTATTTCCTGGAGGTTGGAATACAGGTATTCCTCAATGTACCATGGGATTACGGCCTGATAAACCCATCGTAAGTTGAAAATATCATAATTCGAAAATGTACGTAAGACACCTAACCTACTGAGCTTCATAGCTTAGTCTAGCCTACCTTCAATGTGCTCAGCACACATTAGCCTACAGTTGGGCAAAATCATCTAACACAATACCTATTTTATAATAAAGTACTGAATATCTCATGTAATTTATTTAAAGTGAAAAACAGAATGGTTTTAAGTGTATCAGTGTTTACCCTTGTGATCTGCACAGCTGATTGGGAGCTGCAGCTCACTGCTGCTGCCCAGCATCTTAAGAGAGGATGGTACTGCGTATTGATAGCCTGGGAAAAGATCAAAATTCAGTTTCTACTGAATGTGTATCGCTTTCGCACCATCTTGAAGTTGAAAAATTGTAGGTCAAACCGTCATAAGTCAGGGATGGTCTGTATTCCCTTAAACTGAAACAGTGTGCTTTTCAGCCTGGGATTGGCCCCTTCTGTATCACATACTAATTATGCCCTTGGTTCCTCAACCCATTGGTGTCTCTGAAATCTGCTGTTTATTTATTTATTTATTTTTATAATGGTCACAGTGGTTTTTCTTTTTAAATTGAGGTATAGTTGCTTTACAATGTTCTGTTAGTTTCTGCTGTACAGTGAAGTGAATCAGCTCTACGTATACATATATCCCCTCTTTTTTGGATTTGCTTCCCATCTAGGTCACCATAGACCACTGAGTAGAGTTCCCTGTGCTATACAGCAGGTTCTCATTAGTTATCTACTTTATACATATTAGTGTATATATGTCAATCCCAATCTCCCAGTTCATCCCACCCTCCTTCCCCCCTTGGTGTCCATACGTTTGTTTTCTACATCTGTGTCTCTATGTTTGCCTTTCAATGGTTCATCTGTACCATTTTTCTATATTCCACATATATGCAATATATGATATTTGTTTTTCTGACTTACTTCCCTCTGTATGACAGTCTCTAGGTCCACCCACATCTTTACAAATGACCCAATTTCATTCCTTTTTATGGCTAATATCCCATTGTATATATGTACTACACCTTCTTTATCAATTCATCAGTCGATAGACATTTAGGTTGCTTCCATGACCTGGCTATGGTAAATAGTGCTGCAATGAACATTGGGGTGAAACCTGTTATTTAGAGGTTGCCAAAATTTAGCAAAACATAGCCTCCCAAAGGCAGAAAGATTTACTCTTATGTAGAAATAGACTTATGCTCAATGTATTTTATACACATGCTTCTTGTTAATAAGGTTAAACAAAGTAAGAATGGGTTTTAGAAATACAGTTGACCCTTGAACAACACAGGTTTGAACTGTGTGGGTCCACTCCCATGCATATTTTTTTCTATAATGAATACTGAAGTACTGTATGATCTGCCTGTGGTTGGTTGAATCCTCGGATTTGGAACTACAGATGTGGAGGAACTGTGTATGTGGGCCAACTCGGACTTTCAACCTCATGGAGGGTGGGCGCCTCTAAGCCCCCTGTTGTTCAGGGGTCAACTGTACTCTATTTTTCACCAAGGATTGTAGCTATTTTCAGTCGGTTGGGAACAGGGAGAGGAAAAAAGAGAAACTGTGATTCAGAAAGATGGATGAGTTGATCAAAGAACCTGAAAGGAATTAATAAAGGAGGATATTATCTGGTAGTAGGCAGGCTGGTTTAAAAAGCTAGGTAGATAGAAAAGGCCCAGTAGAAAAGAATGACATGCTAACTTCCCAACGCTCTACAACCCTCCTGTAAGGCAATGGAGATGGTAAAAGGCGGTCTGTTCCATATTTGGACAGCTCTAATCATTAAAGCCATCTCATTCTGGGCTGAATCCACCTCCCATTAACAACTTCTCCTATACATTGGTTCTTGTTTAGCCCTTTGGAATAACTCTGAATAAGTTTAATCCCTCCTCTGTGTGTGATCTCTTCCAGTACTTCAAGATATTTATTGTACTTTTCAAGAGTCTCTTTTCTCTGCTAAAAAGAACAGCTCTGTCTCTGAGCTGTGCCTTGTATAGCGGGAGTCTGCAACCCCTCAGCATCCTTGTCGTCCAGTCGCGGAGACACCCAACACTGAAGACAGAAGTCTGGAAAGGATCTTGCGGTGGAGTTATCACTGTGCACCTTTGTTTCAATGCTTCCCCCTGCACATTGCTGATTTGTGTTATCAGTTCAAAAATGAGTCCTGTATATATAAACTGCAGTCATTTAATCTTCCCATCGTCTACTTGCACTGTTGATTCTTTTTAACCCAGGCACTGAACTCTGACTGTAATGGAGTGTTCTCCTGTTCACTTTGGCCCATCTTTGCAGTCCGCTGTGGTCTTCTGGAGTCTTCAAGTGATGTTTTAGCCATATGCCCGAACTTGGGTTACACAGAAATTTGATAAGCATGACTTCTGTCAACTGCTATAAATCAACTTGACTACAGGTCCCAAAGTCAGGAAAGTAAAAATCTTATAATGCAGTCTCTTGACTCCTTACCTCCCATGACACATTATTATACAGGTCATTCTTTTGGTTGAGCACCTGATGTAGTCAGCGTGACTTAAGGATCATGATATATGAAAAATACATATTTACGAACTAGACTCAGAACTGGCACAGTAAGGTGTTTACACTGAAAGGTAAGTGGGAATTAAGGCTATCCAACTTACTCACATCTGCTGTCTCTTACTGACTCCGGAACACATGCTTGTTGAGTCGAATGCCAGGCAAAATCGCCTGCAGTATTTACATTCTTTGTTCTGTAAATTGTTGGGCGGCCCCCTTACAGGCCTACAAGGCCTGCACTTGTCCAGCTTCAAGACCAAAGAAAGAGCCAAGTTAGCAACAGAGACATCAACGGTTTGATGGATAGGGGAGCTTACACGTCTGAAGCGAGGTCCTGGAGCGAGAACCCCACTGCGGGCAGGACATGGTGGCAGTCTTTGCTCCCCAGGGGAATGGGAGATTGACGTCAGGTTGGCTCATTAGTTACCAGGGAAACCAGCAGAGGGGCATGCCCCTCACCAACCCTTTGATAAGATATCACTAGCTGAGGCAAGTACATAGGAAGGTCAGTCATGTGTGTAGGGTATAGGTGAAGCTGGCACTGGTCAGGCAGGAGATGTACAGAGAGCAAGAGAACAGCCATCTTGAGTGGCCTGACCATACATAAATTAAAGTGTCTTAAGGTAATTATGAGATGTTGGTCCACTGTATTATTATCTAGCCTACATTTCTCTACTGGTCCATAAGAACTTAACGAGAGGACTCTGTCGAATGTGTTGCTAAGATCTAAGTAAATTGTCTACAGCAGTCCATATTCTAGTGATCTTTTCACAGACATGTGTCCCGTTTGGCATGGCTTGTGTTACTGATCACATGTCAGTACCTAGTGACCACCACTTTTTCTACATGCCCACAAACTATAAGTTTAACATCTGAGAATTTGCTAAACTTAACAGAATGTCTTTTCCAGAATTTGGCCCTCTCCCATTGATAAGCATTCTTTTGATGGCTAAGTGTCAAAAGACCAACTTATTAGCTTATGCTTATAAAAAAAAGGACTTATTGGGGAATAGACTCCAAATTCAGAACAGCTTGATCCAGGTGCTCAGATAAAGTAACTGAGAATCTCAAAGCAAAACTCTGTTTTGCTTTGCTTTTTACAGTCTTGTGAGTTCTCTCCAGGTGGTAGCAGATATGACCCCCAGCATCTCCAGTTTACAGTCCACCAAGTTTAGCAATCTCAATGGAAGGAAAGGGCTAATATTTTCTCTGGGTCATGTGTCCACCCCTGGAAGCAGGGATTGTGGTCAGCTCTACCTGAACTTCATGGACAGAGAGTGGGGGGAGAAGTGGGTCCCCAAAGCAGTGGTTTTCAAACTTTGGCATGCATCAACATCACCTGGGTGGCTTGTGAAAACAGACTGCGGGGTCCCTACCTCCAGAATTCTCATTCAGTAGGTCTGGGATGGAGACCAAGAATTTGCATTTCTAACAAGTTGCCACGTGATGTCAATGCTGCAACTTCAGGACCCACACCCTGAAAAACAATACCCCAGAGGAAGGTCCTGGTGCTGTTACCAGAAGGGGGGGAACGGATGTTGGGCTAGCAAAACCAAAGATGTGTACTTCACCAAGAAAAGTCAAAGATCTAACAGACTTGGAGGAAGCGGAGGTAACTAGCATGGAGCACTGGAAACCTTGTTTGGAGATGCCCTAGATTATTCCATTGCAGCTTTCAGTTTCATCTGCCCTATATCCACCACAACCTCCCCTCCGATTCTAAGCTCCTGCCACAGTGGATCATTACCTGTTCCTCTGCATCTCTGCTCAGAGGTTCCTGCTTGGATATGCCTGGTGAATGCTTAATCAGCCTTCAAAATGAAGGCTCAAATCCTACCCCATTTGGGAAGCCTTCCCTGATAAGGACCCGCTCCATCACTTCCTTCCTCACCACCCAGAAAATTACTTGCTCCTTCTTCTGTGTCCCACGCAGCACTATGTATATCACTCAGCTCTACTACAGTAACTCAGGTTTACTTCTTACTTCTCTGGCTGATCCTTTACAGCCTTCTTTTCACACACCTCCCCATCTCCTACTCAACCTGAAATGTGCAGTGTCCTACCACTGAGGACTTAGCCTTCTTCTCTATCTGGATTTTGCCTTAGGCCCACTGGTTTAAATGGCACCAAAATATTGATGACACACCCATTTGTATGTCCAGACTCCTACACCCAGCTCTCTACCTGACTTTGCCATTTGACTGGGGCTTGGACTCCTGTGAGAATGACAGGGGTGGGGGTGGGGGTGGGGCTGGGGCGACCCTCCCTCGGAGAAGTGAGCCGTGAATAATATACATCCGTTTGCATATTCAGAGCTGAGACAACAGCATTCAGAGCAGGAGGAAGAGCAAAGGAGACAGACCCAAAGAGTACTCTTCTACCGCACTCATCACTAGCACTTACTCACCTGATTATAAACTCCAGGAGAGCAGGGATCATATGCATTTAGGATATATGCACAGTGATGAATGAACGTGTGATAATTATTTGCTTTAAGGACTTTGAGTGTCCCTTATTTGTGTCCCCAGTGCCTAGCACAGTGTGGCCCATGTGGCAGGTGCTCAGTACATGTCTGTCTACCGCCATCAATTAATGAGGCCCTTCACTTCCTTTGCTATTACTGCTCTGGGGGGAAAAAAAAGTTGCCATTTAAAAAAAAAAAATTAAAGAAGAGAAACCCATACAGCACAGTGCCAAACAAAGTACTGTGGAATGGTTTTCAAAACCATAGCTCCCTGATGGGATAATGTAGTTTAAATATAGCAGCTATTTTTTCCCTCCAGTCGGTTTGTTCTTTGATTTTTGTGGAAAGATTTCAAAAGTTCTCCTCCACTGCCCTCCTTCCTCACCCCGCCCCGCCACCAAGGTACTCAGACCTTAAACAGCAAAATGCTTAAAATGCAGAGATGACAGGGCCTCCTGAACCTGGTAGAAAAATGAACAGTGATTAAATGCGATTTTTAATTTTAAATGATGAGTTCCCCCTTCCCTGCCAGGTGCCAGGGTGTTGCTCTAGCAGTAGTGGTAGCACAGTGAGCAGGTAGAGTTTCCGACGACGGGCAGAAATCCAAGGACTGTGAATGCAGTGGATAGAGTTGCAGTGGACAAATTCCTAGAATAGGATCTTTGTTCCCAAGCTGACCAACTCACTCCCTTGATGTCCCACAATAGAAAAAAAAAGGGGGGGGGTGGGGTGGAGGTGACAGAGGCATGTTTAGGTCTCCTACTGTGATCCTGCTGTAGTTAACCTGATAGTTCACAAAAGATCCCAGGAGGTTGGCTGCCCTCCCAAGTCACCTTGTGATTCTCTCCTGATTTTGGAGAGGGGGAGGGTGGGGGACACTGTGTATCCTGAGGAAAGCATGTCTGACAAGGCTGATCAGTGCCATCTGGGAGGATGCATCATGAGCCCCATCTGGCTCCAGCAGGCTGCCGAGGCTGAGGCAGTGGTCCTCTCCCAGCACACCCCGGCCGCTCCTGTCCCTCTCCAGCCTGCTCAGCCTTCATCTTTCCCCTCTTCCTAGCCTTTGCCTTCTTTCCCACAATCCCTTTTGCTCCCTTCTCCCACCCGTGGCTTCTCTCCATCTCCCACGCCTCTGCGAGGTGGGGCTGATTGGGAGTGCTCTCACGCAGGCCCCTTGGGGACATGCTCTCACGCATGCCCCTTGGGGACAGCCCTGCTGGCTCAATTAGTCCTCCTGCACCACCCAGATCGTGTCCTGGAGACCGATAAACTCATTGTAAGGTCCTGTCTTGTGTCTCACTTGCTGGAGTCCAGAGGTACAAGACAACTGCCTCTCCTTCTCTTAGCTGCTTGCCATCTCAAAGGGTGGTAGAACACAGGGCCTCTGCTTTACTCTTCAAGTTTAACGTTAGAAACTTCTCAGGTGGGTCCAATCTGCATAGATGGGGGATGGGTGGAGTACAAGAAAGCAGAGGCTTGGCCGGAGTTGTTTGCAAACATTAGGCGTTTCTCTTCCATGACTCATCAGAGGACAGCAGAGTCCTCCCTCTTCCCGGAATGCCAACCCATGGCCAATTCCTACCCCCATCTTACCCCCAAAATAAAACAACCCACACATAGAGCTTTGTCCTCAAAAATCAGATTTCCCCCGGAGATCTGACATGGCAGCTTGGAGAGGGGGGCATTTTGAGGTCTCAGAAGAACAGCCTCTAAGAGGATTCTCTGACTGGGCAGAGAGGTAGCTGCAGAAACAGTCTGGTGACTCGAAAGCAAAGAAAGTACATGTGTTGTGAGGATGGGTCTTTTCAAGAAAAGTGCCTTCACCCTCTCCTCACTTCCCCCAACCTTTCTACTTAGTACCTTCCTAATATAAAACCTGGCATAGACAACCTTTGGGTCGGTTAGAAAAAAATAGGCTGGATTTCCCTGGTGCTCCCAATGCAGGGTGCGCTGGTTCTATCCCAGGTCAGGGAACTAAGATCCCACATGAAAAGAAAAAAAAGGCCAATGTAGATAAAAAGGAAGGAAAGGAGACAAAAAGGAAGACATCATTTACTTGACACATATTTGCCAAGCATGTGTTGTCTCACTCCATCCTTAGGACAAGCCCATCTGATAGGTTACCATTATCATCTCTATTTTTCCAGACACAGCTAATTCTGAGAGGTTAAGTCATTTGCTGAAGTAATACAATTAGAAATCACTATTCAATAAACAGTGTTGGGAATAGAAGATTATTTGTATGGAGAAGAATTAGATTGGAGCTATTCCTCACACCATGAAATGCAATCAATTTCTTATGGGAAAGAGAGTTAAACAGTAGAAAAAAATTTGTAAAACAATTAAAAGAAGCAACAAAAGCAAACATGTGTGGAAAGGAGATAAATTTCTAAGTGCTTCAGATAAAGGAATATTTAAATTTGCATAACAAAGGGCCACAAAACAAATGGAGGGAATATATGCACACAGTTTTGGAAAGAAGCTAGATGATTGCTGAAAAAACTTCATGTTAGGAGTCTGATTCAATGACTGCATAAATGCACTCAGAGAAAGACACATGCACATAGATCTTGATTGTAGCAAATATCTCTGTGGCTGGTCCCAGATCAGTTCCTACTCCCGCTGTGGTAGGATCCCACTAGTGGATCATTCTGAGGCTCGCAGAACTACACCCTCCTCAGGGTGGGGAAGGGACAGCTGATTAATTCACTGCACAGACAGCTGAGAAAGAGGCAAAGCAGAAAGCTACATCCACTGAAAACTGCACAGGGAGGCTGCCGCCAGCAGAATGCAGTGACCTGAGCTGGAATTCTGCCAAGACAGTGGGATTAGATTCCCAAGCGCTGGCCAAAATGGGCCCCGGGATTTTTATTTTTATTCGTTTTCCATTACAACTGCACGGCAACACAAACAAGCCCCAAAACAATGTGAGCCACCGAGAGTCATTTTCCCTTGCGGGTGCCATACCGATACCACACATGCTGCTGACCTTATCTTACCGAAGTTTAGAATTGAGAGTTTGATTACTCTCTTCTGTACCAACCATAACGGTAGAAAGGCATTATGATTGCCCAACTAACGCCACGTGCACAGAAAAAGGGATATAAAGTAAGACGTGCACGTGGAGCCCACTGTAATCAAGAATAAAAACTTGTTGGGACTCCCCTGGCAGTCCAGTGGTTGAGACTCCGAGCTTCCACTGCAGGGGGCGTGGGTTCCATCCCTGGTGGGGGAACTAAGATTCCACATGTCGCGTGGTGCGGCCAAAAAATTAAAAACAAACAAAAAAACTTGAGAAGTCAGTGGAAATCTAAGAAAAGTTAGGTACTGGCTCTCCCAGTCCCCCAAGGTCAGGGGCCTGTAGGCACTGCGAGTGAAAGATACCTGACAGCAGGCAAATGAATGTCAATTACAAAAGAGCACTGGGGTGGGGAAGGAGGGGAAAGGGCTTAGTGCATTAGACCCAGATTTAGGCTAATGATACTCTCAGAGGTTACTTTGTAGACGTCAGACAGTAGGGACTTTTTTTTTTTTTTTGGCCGAGCCGCGTGGCATACAGGATCTTAGTTCCCTGACCAGGGATCGAACCCGTGCCCTCTGCAGTGCAAGCTCAGAGTCCCAACCACTGGACTGCCAGGGAATTCCCCAGGGATGTTTTAACTTGTGATTCGCCCTGTTCTAGCTACATGATTCCATGTTATCACAGGTCTTCAAAATACCACCTTTCACAAATTGTGAGGAAACAAATTCGGAGAACTGCAGCCACCTGGTAAGGAAAGCATGCTCTTAGACAAACTACTTAACCAATGTCCCTAGTTCCTCACTGGTCAAATGCGGATAACAGAATCTACCTCATGTAGATTTCCTGAATGCGAAGTGCAGAGCACAACGCCTGGTACAGCTGTTGAGAGACACACCTTTGTCTTAGGTTCACCTTAAGATCCTGCCCTTTTAAAACAAAACATTTGGTTTAATCTCATAACAACAAACACATCATTAACATAATTGAGGATACAGAGGCTCCATATCCCCCTCTCCCTTTTAAAGAAACATGCTCGACATATAAAAAAAGTACAATAATAATATAATATATACCCACCATCCAGTGTAAGAAATACATGATTTGTACCATGGGATTTCTTTGTGAGCTCCTTGAACTCACTCTCCACCTTGCTTTCCCAGTGATAACCTCCACCCTGAACTTGAAGTTTGTCATTCTCATGCATATTTTTATATTTTGACTACAGATATATAGATCCAAAAACAATTTACATAAACCTCACCAATTCTGTGCATGTCTTGCATCTGCTTTTTTTACTTACCACTAATGAGTTTTTTTTTTTTAGGTTTATCCACAAAGATATACGTAGCTCTGGTTACTTCGTTTTTCTTGCTATGTAGTTACTTATATTTTTTAAATAAACAAGTAAAACCACACAGAAAAAGCTGAAATCCTCATTGTTCCCTTTCCCCTACAGTCCATCTTATAAGTAGTTTACAATGTTAGGCTTCCCAGGTAAAATCAAAGATGAGGATTTCACTTTCTCTCTCTTCCCAAAACACTTAGCTCTGTTTGTTTTTTCCTCTGCTTCCAAAATTGATGAGGCTTCATTTAAAGCTGCCAAATTTCACACTGCAGGTGCCTGTAAACCAACTGTCTGGTTTGCACTGTAGAGAATTCATCTTCGTGTAAGTCAGGTCCCACCCCCAATTTCAGACTGAGAAGGCTGCTCCTACCTGGAAGAAAGCTGAAGCCAGCATTGCCATGGGGTCTGGCACTGCAAGGGACTTGGCTGATGACATTTCTCGATTGTCAGGCTTTTTTTTTTTTTTTTTGCGGTACGCGGGCCTCTCACTGTTGTGGCCTCTCCCGCTGCGGAGCACAGGCTCCGGACGCGCAGGCTCAGCGGCCATGGCTCACGGGCCCAGCCGCTCCGCGGCATGTGGGATCTTCCTGGACCGGGGCACGAACCCGTGTCCCCTGCATCGGCAGGCGGACTCTCAATCACTGCGCCACCAGGGAAGCCCTGTCAGGCTTTTGATAGAGCCTTAGTATTAAGAGAGAATCAAGTAAAACCTGCAGGTCAGCAGGAATTTTTCACTCACCCCCACCCCCATCCCCCATTGGGAATATTTCAGTTATCGTAAAGGCAGAATGGTGTGAATGCCCAGACATCTGCTTATAAACTTTCCTTTTGGTCTTTCCTCTGAGCTACCCCAATAATTCTTATGCTTTAGTTTGCTTGAGAAATACTGTATGGGAGAGTTGTTTACACTAAATTATATATATTGTACTTTGTTGGCAATTGAAGAGACTTTCGGAGGTGGTTTTGACTATAGTTCATTTTCACCTTGCTCATCATACACAATGTAATTCCTTTGTGAAAGTTTTCAATAAATGCTAGTTATTACTATTGTTATTGAAGTATATAACAAAATTTGCAAAAATATTAGAAGAAAAAACTCAATTTGTGGTATCATGGAAAATGACCAGTGCGTATGAAGATGTTTTGGGTCTTCCCGATACTGTGTTCTAGGGTGGGCCAGGTGGTCTGATGAGATGTGACAGGGGAGCCTGCCATGCCACATGTGTGGGGTCTGCTACACAGCAGACAGGCTTTCACCCCAAGTTTCGTTACTGAGCTAACCTTTGGCATGTGTATTGGATTGTACAGTGCCCTCCCTCTTCTTTTTTGTTTTGTTAATTGTGGTAAAAAGCATGGTAAAATGGTTTACCATCATAACTATTTTCAAGTGCACAGTCCAGTAGTATTAACTAGGTGCACATTGTCGTACAACAGATCTCTAAAACATTTTCATCCTGCAAGACTGAAATTCTATACCCATTGAACAACACTGCCCCTCTTTCCCTTCCCCCACAGCCCCTGGCCACTACCATTCTGCTTTCTGTTTCTAAGAGTTTGACTACTTTATATACCTCATATAAGTGGAATCATGCAGTACTTGTCTTTTTATGACTCGCATATCTCACTTAGCATAATGTCCTCAAGGTTCACATACATTGTAGCAGGTATGAGAATTACCTTATGTTTTTTAAAATACATTTATTTATTTATTTATTTTTGGCTGCGTTGGGTCTTTGTTGTTGAGTGCAGGCTTCTCATTGCAGTGGCTTCTCTTGCTGTGGAGCACGGGCTCTAGGTGCGTGGGCTCAGTAGTTGTGGCGCACAGGCTTAGTTGCTCTGCGGCATGTGGGATCTTCCTGGACCGGGGCTCAAACCCGTGTCCCCTGCATTGGCAGGAAGATTCTTAACCACTGGACCACCAGGGAAGTCCCCAGAATTTCCTTATGTTTTTTAAAGGCTGAAAAACATTCCATTGTATGGATAGACCACATTTTCTTTACCTGTTCATCTGTTGATGGACATGTAGGTTTCCTCCACCTCCTGGCTATTGTGAATAATGTTGCAATGAACATGGGTGTGCCAATCTCTTCGAGATCCCATTTTAAATTCTTTTGGACATATCCCCAGAAGTAGGATTGCTGGATCATATAGTAGTTCTATTTTTAATTTTTTTAGGAGCCTCTATCCTGTTTTCCATAGAGGCTGCCCCATTTTACATTCGTATCAACAGTAGTGGTCCACCTCCTTTTGATCCTTGCCATATTGCCCTGCTTTGCCCCACCAGTTTAGTGAGCCCACCTTCCACCTGTTCTCTCTATCCTGCTAATTCAACTCGCTACACTAGGTGCTCGGGGTGCTGGCCGCTCCACCCTATTCAGCCCCCTTGGTTAAGCCTCCAAGAGTGATTCCAGATGAAGCAGGGCTCAGGCAGAGGCCCCAAGTTCATGGTCGCCAAACAATCTCACATTCCCTATTGGTTACTTTTTACATTCTAGATCTGAGAAGCATTGCCACTTGTTTCTTATTTTCCTCCTCTTTCTTCTAGGAAGGGAGATGTAACTGTCAGAAGGAGTTTGTTGGCCTGATTCTGTCACTTTTCTGCTCTTGAGGCCACTGAAGTGGGTGAAACTGGCTCTCAGAAGCCCAGGTGCACAGAATCTAAACCTTTAGTAGAAACTTCCTTTCTGTTCTCCTGCTCCTCAGGGTCACCTGTAGCTCTAGGGGTTTGATAGCACTGAGCTCTTAAAGGGAAAAGCTCAGAGTCATGCACAATTCAATTCCCAAGTCACAGAAGGATGGAGTCCTTGCTCAGATCTTTCCCTTAAGCTCCATATCGGACCAAAAACTTAGAGTTTCTTTTTTTTGTACAACCACTCCATCAATGGGCAAGCTGGCTCACTGCTAATCCTGAGCTTGGGAATCCTGAATCATCTTCTAACCAGGGTAGGTCTAGCACAAGTAACTTCCCACCTATGCTTGATTCATTTGGCTTCAGCTGTAGATTTGACCTGCTGGGGTTCAGAGGTCCACCTTAGACTTGTGAGGAAGGGTGGCAGGTATGGAAGGAGAAACAAAGACCTTCAAACATTATTCTTACCCTCTGGAAACATATCCTCCAGTTTCAGTGATGGATAGAGTTGGAAAGAGAGGAGAGAGAAAAGGTTCAAAACAGTCTTCTCCCTTAGCCCAGAATTCTTGGGCTGAGTACTTATTGATGTTGTCTGCTGGAAACATGGGTAGGCTGGAACCTGTACCAATTAACTAACCTATCTCGATTTAGCCTTAGAAAAATGAGGTTTCATCTCTAAAGGGGGTTCATGATAAACCTAATTTCCCTCTCTGAATCTTAAGTTTCCATTAAAGAGACACCAGTTAGAGAATCTGGGAATAGGTAAAGATAATGGGAATCTGATTCCATGGGGAGGTAGTAATAAATTTACTCATGTATGTCAGTCTCATGCCTTGAAAAATCATGTTGACCCAATTCTCTCTTTCCATTTTCATTATGATTGGTAGCTGTGATGGTCAGTTTTATGTGTCACCTTGGCTAGATTACAGTCTCAAGTTATTCAATCAAACATCAATTGTTGCTGTGAAAGTATTTTGTAGATGTGATTAACATTCATAATCAGTTGACTTTACTGGAGACATCACATGTCCTAATTTCAAATTATATTACAAAGCTATAACAATCAAAACAGTATGGTATTGGCATAAAAACAGACACATAGATCAGTGGAACAGCATAGAGAGCCCAGACATAAACCCATGCATAAATGGTCAATTAATTTACAATAAAGTAGTAAAGAATATACGATAGGGAAAGGGTAGTTTGTTCAATAAATGGTATTGGGAAAACTGAACAGCCACATGCAAAAGAATGAAACTGGACCCCTATCTTACACCATACACAAAAATCAACTCAAAATGGATTAAATAATTAAATTTAAGAACTGAAACTGTAAAACTCCTAGAAGAAACCATAGGGGGTTATCTCCTTGACATTTTGGTCTTGGCAATGATTTTTTGGACTTGACACCAAAAACAAAAGCAAAAATAGACAAGTGGGACTACATCAAACTAAAAAGCTTCTGCACAGAAAAGCAAACCATCAACAAAATGAAAAGGCAAGCTACAGAATGGGAGAAAATATCTGTAAGTCATATATCTGATAAGGGGTAATGTTCAAAATAAATAAAGAACTTACACAACTCAATAGCAAAATACCAAACAACCCAATTTAAAAATGAACAGGGCTTCCCTGGTGGCGCAGTGGTTGGGAGTCCGCCTGCCGATGCAGGGGACGCGGGTTCGTGCCCCGGTGCGGGAGGATCCCATGTGCCGCGGAGCGGCTGGGCCTGTGGGCCATGGCCGCTGGGCCTGCGCGTCTGGAGACTGTGCTCCGCAGCGGGAGAGGCCACAGCAGTGGGAGGCCCGCGTACCGCAAAAAAAAAAAAAAAAAATAAAAATAAAAATGAACAGAGGAAGTGAATAAACATTTTCCAAAGAAGGCATACAAATGGCCACCACAATATATGAAAAGGCACTCAAAATCACTCACATCAGGGAAATGTAAATCAAAACCACAATGAGATTTAACCTCACAACGGTTAGAATGGCTGTCATCAAAATGACAAGAGATAACGAGCGTTGGTGAGGATATGGAGAAAAGGGGACCCTGGTGCAGTGTAGGTGGGAGTGTAAATTGGTGCAGCCACTATGGAAAACAGTATGAAGGCTCCTCAAAAAATTCAAAATAGAACTACTGTATGATCCAGCAACTCCATTTCTGGGTATATATCCAAGGGAAATGAAAACAGGATATAGACTCTTGCACTCCCATGTTCATTGCAGCATTATTCGCAACAGCCAAGATAAAGAAACAACCTAAGTGTCTGTCAATGGATGAATGAATAAAGAAGATGTGGTGCGCACACGCACGCCCACACACACACACACACACACACACACACACTGGAATAGTATCCAGCCACAAGAAAGAAGGAAATCCTGCAATTTTCAACAATATGGATGGACCTTCAGGGCATTATGCTAAATGAAATAAACCAGGTAGGGAAAGACAAATACTGTGTGATATCACTTATATGTGGAATCTAAAAAAAAAAAGAAAGTCAAACTCAAAGAAACAGGGAGTAGAAAAATGGTTGCCAGGGTCTGGGGATGAGGGGGTGTGAGAGGTTGGTAAAAGAGTATAAACTTTCAGTTATAATATGAGTAAAGTGTGAGGATCTAATGTATGACATGGTAACTATAGATGATAACTATTATGTAACTGAAATTTGGAAAGGGAGTAAAACAAATATTCTCTCACACACCATATATATATATATATATATATATATATATATATATATATATATATATATATATATATAGTGTGTGTGTGTCTGTGTGTGTGTGTTTGTGTGTGTGTGCGTGAGATGGATGTATTAATTAACTACATGGGAAGGAATCCTTTCACAATGCATATAGTAATCAAATCATCATGATGTACACTTTAAATACCTAACAATTTGTCAATTATACCTCAATAAAGCTGAAAAAAAATCAGCTGACTTTAAGTAAATGAATTTATTCTAGATAATTTGGGTAGGCTTGATCTAATCAGTTGAAAGACCTTAAGAGCAAGGCTGAGGCTACCTTGAAGAAGAAATTCTGCCCATGGAGAGCAGCTCCACTTCCTGTGTGACAGTTTCCTTCCAATCTGCCCTTCCTGATAGCCTGCCCTATGGATTTCAGATTTTCCTGGACAGCCCCCGCCATCACAGAAGCCAACTGCTCGCAATAAATCTCTTACTATATATCACCTACTGGTTGTTTCTCTGGTGGAACCCTGATGGATAACAGTACTCTGCACATGTGTTCTGGAGCAGCTAGAATGATCTCGCAATTCCCAAACGTGCCAACTGCGTTTCTACCTCTATGTTTTAGCTTGTTCCTTACCCCCTGCTGGAATGTCCTCTTCTACGAGGCCACTTTTCAAGTCTTACATCTTGCCTTTAAGGTCCAGCTTGAAGAGCTGCCTCTTCGAAGCCTTCCTGGCTGCGTGGGATCTAGCGGTACTCCCTCCTCTGAATTCATACAGCATTGTGGGTGACCACTTGTTTGGCCTGCAGTCCAACTTTATATTGTTATGACCCCATAAGGGTCAGAAGCATGACCTCTACACCTTTGTTTCCCAAATCCTAACTGCTACTCTACTCAAAGATGATGCTTCTGAAACCCTACCAGCACAAGCAGAGTGCCGTTTTTGGCTTTCTGATGCCTTTCATAATTACTGTCCCTTCATAAGTGCCAACATTTTCACGGTGTGGAACATCCCCACCCATGTACTGGGGCTCAGACAGGCTAGTTTAACAGAAGGGAGCCTTCTGTAACACGACTCCAAGTAGGGAATAGAGTCAAAGACACGATTTTGATGTAAAAACACAAAGGAGTTACATCAAGAGGCTGAGGAAAGGTCTTATTGGTCTTACTGTCCAGTCCTCAGGCCAAATTTCTGCTTTTTTCCACTTCCCCTGCCTGGAGTGATTCAAAGTCCCCTCTGGCTCCATGCAGGGAACACCTGACAGAACTGAATGTCCAACAACCTGGGTGGAAGATCTAAGTGGAGGTGAGGATGGGGGACGCGGGGGCTAAAAGCTGGAGCTTGGCAGAGGAGAGAGAGTCCATAGAAGAGAGATTCCTAAGTTCTCTGATGGCAGCAAGAGAACAACCCAATGTGGAGCCTGGCAGGAAGCGTTTGGTGGTCCAGAAACAGCAGGTAGGACGGGGTGAGTGCGGTGCAGGATTGAACCCAAAGTGAACACACCTGTTGGACAGCATTTCAGGCTGGAGCCGAATCGAGGAACTCTTGTGCAAACTCCTCCAGGACTCTGAGGGTGCACGTGACTAACCCGCTGGCACCTGCCTCTCTCAGGGCTGCTGCACCTTCTGTGCTTCTCATGCTCCAGGCAGAAGAGAGGGTTACACAACCCATCGGAAATGACAGTGCATTCCTCCCTAACTCGAGGGATCAAAGGGCTCCTCAAAGACGGGAGGAGGGTGGGGTCCCTGTCACAAAGCTCGGTAGGGGGAACTCAGGCAGCCTCAGCCAAGGGGCTGTGAACGCCAGTTTCTTATTCCTGGCCCCATCCCCGTCTCACCTCCCCTGAGAACAAAAGGAACGGAAGTTTCTTGGGAAGAGAAAGCAGCGCTCTAGCTCAGTTACTTCCTGAATAAAACTATACTGTCTCTAGAATGGTCTGAGAAATCTTGAAATCTGACCTTTGCTCTGAGGTGGGGTAATTCTGAGGGAGCTACACAGTGTGGCTGAGGGTGAGAAGAGGGGGCAGGGGGCAAAATGGGGACCCAACTCTTCATTAAGACCCAAGTCCTCCTGGGTATGTTGAATATGAAAAAATTTCTCCTTGCTGATGCACTCCTAAATTATCTGGGTCCAGATTGAAACTCAAAATCAACAGAGACAGTGAGTGAAAGCAAGAGAGAAGTAAGTGCCAGCAGGAAGGACAAGCTGCTCTCTGTGATGCTTACTCATGGGTCTACAACTGACTAATGAGTGCGTGAGAGAAGAGTTCAACCTCACTAGTAATCAAGGAAACGCAAATCAAATCAAAGAGATACAATTTCCACCTACCAAACTGAATTGTTTTTAAAGAGGGACTTATCTTACGCATGCTGGTGGGAGTGCATACTGGCTTTCTGGAAAGTCACTTGGTAATAAGTAACAAGACTTGAAAATGATGACTCAGTAATTCTTCTAGGAAATGACTAAAGAAATAACAAGAGATGTGAACAAAGATGGTTTTATGCAGAGATGATCATTGCTTCATTATAACAACAAAAAAATAATTGAAATGTCCAACAAAAGAGAATAGTTAATCATGATAAACCCACATTGGAGAATATGATGCAGTTATTGAATATGGTCATTGGTATAGGCAATTTGGTCCAAAAATGTGTGTGAAATCCCATGGGCATTTTAAGTCTTTACTAGTGGGGCAAGTTCTTTACCTCTCCAAGGCCTCACTCTATTTACCTGTAAAATGAGTTTATCAGTATCTACCCAGGAGAGCTGCTGTGAGAATTAAATGTGATCATGTGATCAGGGTTTCTGGCTGATTACGAGACTCAATCAATGTGGGCAATGATTATTTCATAATGGACATGCATAATTTTTTAATAAGGAAAAATCCTAATTCACGCTATTTTAAAATAATATTTCAGAAGAGTTTTTGATGAAATGGAACACAAAAATAACATATTAAATATAAAAGCAGAATACAAATAATGTGTGTGCATATAATCCCATTTTTCAAATGCACACACACATACACAAATATATGCATGCATTTCAAAAACACGTAAAGGAGCTACCTCACAACGTTACCAGCAGTTAAGTTGTGGATTATGGGTGATTTTTGTTTTCTCCTTTACAAGTTACTGTGTTTTCAAAAATCTCTACAATAAGCATGTTATCATTTTTAAAAAGTAAAAATTTTCCAGAGATTCCAAATCTGATGTGGGGAGAACACAGAAGGGAAAACTGTGACCTCCATCTGTGAGTGGCCCCTCCGCGGGTGTCGTGCTCCACAGAAAGCCGAGTCACCCCTGTGAGGCCAGGGTGTCCTGTGAAATATGTAGACCAGGGTCAGACCAGCTTGTGAGGCATGATGGCCTCGGCAGACCTTTCCGGGGAGTGGGCACTCTGCCACCTGGGCCTGTATCATAATGAGATAATGTTTGTGAAAGCACTTTGCCAAAGAGAAAACTCTATCCAGATAGGCGATTCTGGGGCTTATTCTAGAGAAAGGAGGCTCTCAGAGCACATTCCATTAAGGAATTTCACACTCTGCCTCCTCCTCCAGACTCCTCTGTTCCTCCCTCCCCTGAACAGAAACATATTTAGTAACCCTATCTAAATCCTCTTCTTTCCCTTAATTTGATTAAGAAGCTAGGGGAACAAGGGATGAAGTGGAGGGTGAGGAGAGGGGGAGACTGAGTTGTGGGGAAAGATTAGAGGAGCTCAATGGATATCTCGGCCAAGTGATGCCTGAGTGTGGACAGGACAAGGGCCTCCAGGTACTTAGTACAGAAGCACAGAGCACAGAGGGAGGGACACAGTTGATCACGGAGCAGCCTCTCTGGCTGAACGAGAACCAAATAGGGGAGGGTCATGCTTTAAGGATTAACCAGGGGAATGGGGGCCATTTCCTAAAGGAGGCGCTAGCATCTTTCTGCGTCTCTTCTGGATCCTTGGAGCTTTAGGGTCTTCAGATACTTAAGAAGTTCCAAGGGGCTAATGTGTTGAACTCCTGCTATATGTGAGGTACTTTCACATATATCAATTAATTTACTCTAATTAAGTAAATTAACACCCATGAAACTGATGCTCAGAGAGAACAGTTTTTGCCCGTAAGCATACAGTATCAGTGGGGTGGGGAAACTGGGGTTCAAACCCAGCTCTCCCTGCTTTTACCACTCTTCCCGGCAAACATTATCCTCAGGAGGAAGATAGTAACAGCCAGCATTTATTTAGCCCTATGTGCCTTACAAATAAGTGGTTTCATGTAATCCTCCTAATATCTCTACAAGGTAGATATATACTATTAACAAACCCATTTTACAGATGAGCAACCTGATGCTTAGAGCAAGCAACTGAGCTAAAGTTACAGAGCTGGTAAATGGTGAAAGAGCAGGGCCTTAGAGAGTCTGGGAAAGTTAAAGGAACATTGGGTATGAGGCATTTCGAGTGAGAGGGGAGCTCCTGTTTCATGTGTCTCTTCTAATAGCTGGTTGCACCTCAAGGACAGGGACCTTACCTTGTTTATCCTTTTCCCAGCCCTGAACACAATGCCTGGAACACGGGGAACGTTTGCTGCAAGAACTAGTGGTACTTGTTAAGTTTGGCCAAGTGAGAGTCTCCAGTGTGGTGAGGATTAAGTGAGACATATTTGTCTAGGGATTTCCAAGTCTAAAATGTCACAGTGCTGGGCTTCAGAAAAGGATCCATTGGCAGTGGGAATCCCTGCAGGAGGCTTTAAAGGTGACCAGGACCTTGACAATGGGCAGGCCCAGGGAGAGGGTTCCAGCTCCCTTGCAGAATTTGATTCAGACCAAAATGACAATGACGGGGGCTCAGGCACATAGTCCCCACTGGTTCCTTCCACAGGGACGTCTCAAGGACATCTCCAAACCTTGGGAGATAAAACACAGTATGGGAGATGAAGGTGAAGGTGGGAAGAGTGCCATCTGGGCAGCTCAGAAAGATAGGAGAGAGAGGGAAGTGGGGAGCTTAGTGCTTTAATTAACAGGGACCTAAGACTCTTCTAGAAATAGGTTTGAAAGGATAAAGGGCAGAAAGTTGGTCTCTTCTGGAGAGGACTAATAGTCTCCACGAAGGGACCTCAGGCTTCAGTGAGAGTCTCTCATTGATAGATAAATACATCATTGCTTTATGGTCCACTACAGCTTTAGATGAAGCATTCCTGCTTCTCTTCCTTCTATAACCTGTGAGGAAGGCTACCAAAGGGCAGAGAACAGAAACAGCCACCGAGTTCCTGGGCCAAGTCCAGGGCTTCCTGGCCTGTATTCAGAGCCTCAGCTTTTCTCCCCCTCTTGCAATAGTTCTTGGTGTCTTTATGTGAGCTGCTTATTAACCAGAGGATATCAGGGCACTGGGAGGGGAGAGCTGGTGCTGGTTGCCAGTGAATGTAATTCAGAAGCACAGAATGGGGCAAAGCTGATGTGTGTGGCCTGGGTGACAGAGGATGGAACCAGACTCTGGTCACCACGCTGGAGCATCAGCTTGGAGGGTCCTGTGACCTGTGGGGGCAGCCGGGAGAGCCAGGGGTTCACTACCAACAGTGCCTATCCATAGAAGAGTTCCACTTGCCAGGATGAAGGATAATGAATGGCTCTGAAGCAGCTGGATCTACGCTACCCTCCCACGGCAACAAGTGGAGGGAGTTCTTTCAATGCTGTAGGAACTCCTCTACCACCCCCTTTTCCAAAGACACTACTTTTCAATTAAATATGAAAATCCTGGGCATCCTCTCCCGTCTCTTCTGGTAAGCTGCAGCTGACGGTCCTAGTCTACATAAGTACTTCTGATGGGCTTCATCAGCCAGCTGACCTCTTGGGGTCAAACCAAGGAAGCAGAGCCTGCCCTGGGCCCTGAGATGGTTCTTGATACTAGAGCACAGAACGGCTTCCTGCTGTGTCTAAGAAATACGGCTTAGCCAGGCTTCAGCTGGGCTGCAGTGTTAAATGTCTTAGGTTTCAAGTTGGTACCAGCTGCACTGAAGGGAAATGGTTGGGGAAATTCTCCCATTTGGCTTCTTTCCACATGGAGGATGGCTAAAGGAAGAGAGAGCTTAGAGCTGCTGTGCTGGTGCTGATGCCTTAAAAATAATGATATAAACACAGCCACAGAGGTTGGCCTGTGGAGTCCCTGATGGGGACCAGAGAAGAAATGTTGTCCTGACTTACCCTTCAACCCATGCTCTGCAAACAGAAGTGACCCAGCCCTCATCTATCACCTCTGAAGCTAAACAACTTCCCCAGATGGCCCCATGGAGCATAAATCAAGAGGGCCCTAGCTTCCAAGAAACCTGTACACAATTGCAGCCCTCAGAAATACTTGTTCTCAGATTCTTTCTTCCTCTATGTTCAGAATACGGTGCTAGCAAGTCATAATCCCAGGTGAATATAGCAGATCATCTTAAGCATGTCACTCAGTTTCTCTGAGCCTGGATCCTCCCCTTTAAATGGGGATCATGTCACGTCTGCCTCATGGGTTTGAGGTGGAAATTAAATGAGATAATTCAAGGAGAGTGCTTAGTTCAGTGCCTTGATGAATGTTAGCTTCTATATCACCATTATTTCATTAGCTGAAGCCCATTCTTAGGTACAAAGACAGAAAACGAACAAACAAATAACAGCGATTCTAACTGTAATCCCAAACACGAAGGGCTGTGGGCTACAGCCTCAATGATTTCATAACACACAAAGCTTCTATCTCCTGCTTACTCTCATGCCAAATCTGTGCCAGATCTGGTTATACGTGGTAACCTCAGTGGCCTCCAAGTTGTTTAAATTCTCACAGAGAATCCCAATGGATACTCAGACCTGCTGAAGCCGAGACAAATTCAAACATGCTGGGCTGGCAGTGAAATGTAGGATAAGAAATCATCACAAAGAAAGTCTGTTCACATTCTAAAAGTGCCTGAAGAACCATGGTTTGTACAGAGAGCCCTCCTCTCAGATGGGCAGCTCACAGATTCTTTCCTCTCGTACTTATTCCACAATACCACATCACACCCCTAACAAACATGTTTTGTTCCCAAATGAACAGGTAAAGACATGACGGCATTTCTGTTTTAAAGCTATTGAATGCCAAAGCCTTTGCTTCTGCTCACGTGTCCTAACCTTCCCTGCCTGGGAATTGGATCTGGGGTAATGGGTGACCCAGCAGGCACAAAGATGACAGATTCCTGCATCATGTAGCAACGCCGGGACAACCTGGGGCATCTGGCCTGGCTGGCAGGCGGGCAGGCTGGGAGGGGCAGCTGTAAGTACACCGACCTTTGTCCCCGTTTGCTCTTGGAGAGGGCGGGCCCTGCCAATGCTGCTCTCTTCTTTCTCTCCGTGTCTGCCTGGGACTCCTGCTAATCAAAATGTTCTCCAGGACCTGAGAAAGCCTGACCCTGGTGGGTGGCAAGCAGAGACCTCTTCTGGCAGCCAAAGGGCGCTCTGAACCTCTGTCCAGACATGGCAGGCACGGGGCTCCTAGGCACATGTATGTTCCTGTTCCCGAAAGAAATCTCTTCCCTTCTGGCTTTTTTCCAACTAGAAGGCTTATCATTAACTAGCCATCTACTCCTTTAGAAAACTGTCGACTCTGGGCACTCCTTCTACTAACGGATAACCACTAACGGATCCAAGGGAATATATTAAAGGACAGTGCCCCTGAATTTGAGCTCAGCAGGGCTGCTTTTCTCTTTGCAGGGCTCGTCCTTTGGGGAGGGAAACGCTCCTGTGTCTGCCTTCCTCACTGCCGGTTAAGTGGTTGTTCTGAGGAAACTGCGTGTCCTTTCTTCCAGCAAGGTTCTCCAGACCTCTGGCTCCCCAGGCTGGACACAAGGAGGGGGATGGATGCACATGTCTAGTGGGGAGGCAGGGGTACTCTCTGGCTCTTTCATGGTAAATCCTCCTGCTTTTTTCCCTTTTTTTCTTAGTTTCCCTGAATGATGCTGCTGGGGCTTAAGGCAGGTTGAGCCAGAAAACCAATTTTTCTTGAGAAAAGGCTGAGAGTTTTCTCTTTTAAGTAAGAAGTTAGGCCCTGGTTGCCTATTCCCTTCACCTTATGGAGGGCACTACGCCTGCCAGTTCCCTTCCATCTGGCAGGGGAGGCCACAGTCAGAGAGAAGCATCCTTCTCTTTCACAAATAAACAAATCCAATCCATGTGCTAGAGGACTTAGGGTATATTAATAGACAGATATTTTGTTTTCCTATTCTGGTGCTTATCCCCTTCCACTAGTATGAAAGATAAGAGAACACAAAATGTTCTCCACCAGCCACCCTTCTCCCCTCCCCCAGGGAGAAGCAAGCCAGGGGGCATAAGCTATTCTGTTTAAAGCCATCGCTGATGTACGAACTCTGAGAAAACAGACTTAAAGGTTTATATTCGGTCTCTCTTGGCTACGGTTGCTGTTCAGCAAAGAAACTATATTGTTTAAACCCTCCAGGCAAACGGGTTGCAAGGCAACCTGCAAACAATAGAAAATACCCCAAACTAAAAATACAGGCTTTAAAGGATAGGAAGCATGGTGGTGTCTTGGGGAAATAATTCCAAAATTGGGGTGAAGGAGAAAGGTGTCAGTTAGGTTGCTTTTATGTCCCATCAGCCCATCTGCCTGCTTTCACCCTTAACTGAGTTTCTTATAATCCAGGCATATTGGATTTTTATTCCTGGACTCTTAGTTCTTTCCATGGTCATCAACACCTTTATGGGGGAAGGGGCTCAAAAAGGCTATAATATCAGGCTGCCTCCTGTCCTAAGAAAAGCTACAAAGATTCTTATCAATGTACTTCCCCACTAGCTCCCAGCCCTGACAATGACTGCAACTCCTATGCCTGAGAAGTCCTTAGAAGCCCAAGAAAGAAGAGGGCTGGGGCCCAGCTTAATCACAGCTTAATCACAGGGTCCTGTGCCAGGAAGGCAGAGGGTCAGAGTTAGAGAGGAATGTGACGATGGAAAGAAAGCTTAGAGTGATGCGCCTGGAAGACAGTCGAAGGACCACAAGCCAAGGAACGCAGGTGGCCTCCAGAAGTCGGAAAAGACAAGCAGCTGCATTCTCCCCAAGAGTCTCCAGGAGGAACATACCCTTGCCGACACCTTGATTTTGGCCTCATGAGACTTCTGACCTCCAGAAAGGTAAGAGAATACATTTGCGTTGTTTTAAGTTTGTAGTAATTTGTTACAGCAACAATAGGAGACTAATACAGCAACTGAGAACCCAAGGATCTTTTACAAGGACAAGAAACCTTCTGTTAGTTCTTGGGTCCTCCATACTCTAGTACTGCAGGCAGATGACTGGGAAACCATGGTGTTCCCTTCCTGATGTACTTTACCACACATGACCAGACCATCGGAGGGCACTGAATCAGGTGGGCTGATTCACTATTATATCTCATGGCTTCCTTTAAACAAACAATCAAATAAACACAAATCAGTAAAAAGGCTGCTCTTTTATTTTTACCCACCGACAGGGCAGACCGATCAATCTATTATCCAATAGGCAGACTTGAGTGGCTGGGACATGGTTTTCTCCCATAACTTGTGGCCCCACCCCAACCAGTGTCACTCAGAGGGATCAGACCAGAAAGGGAAACTGGAAGAAAGAAAAATAAACCACTTCTATCTCCCTACTCCAGGTAGCTGGCCAGAAACTATAAGAGAATCTCTTGGACCTGTTTGGAAGGAAACACTTAAGAGATTTCAAGGCTCTCTCTTCTTTTGTGAGCAGGTTTGCTTTTTTCCAGACTATTCTCTGATTAAATGTCTTCTAAGGGCTTGCATAGAGAGCCTAGGAAACCCTATCTCAATAAAAAAAGAGAAAAGCACAGGATTCCCCTAGTTCCTTGCCTCCTAGAAGCATAAGCACTGGAAGACCATAATTTACTCTGTCTCATGACATTTCTAGGAGATAAGAACCATGGGTCCGGTCCCCATTTTATAATTTGGAACCCTGAGTATTACAGAGAGAGCAGCAACATGGACACAGTCACCCAGCAAGTTAAAACGATTTGCCCAGGGCTTCCCTGGTGGCGCAGTGGTTAAGAGTCCGCCTGCCGATGCAGGGGACATGGGTTCGTGCCCCGGTCTGGGGAGATCCCACATGCCGCAGAGCGGCTGGGCCCGTGAGCCATGGCCACTGAGCCTGCGCGTCCGGAGCCTGTGCTCCGCAACGGGAGAGGCCACAACAGTGAGAGGCCCGCGTACCGCAAAAAAAAAAACCCAAAAACAACCAAAACGATTTGCCCAAACCAGAACATAGCTCCCCCGACACCTAGACTGGCACTGTCCTCGTGTTCTCATGCTTAGTCTCAGGCCCTGGTGAACCAGGTCAGTAGGGCATAGCCTCTGGGTAGGTGGTCTCACTGGAATGCAGAGATATGAAACCATTAAGCCTGTCATCACAAGGAAAGCTACTGATGCCCCAGGGGAAAGATTTTTCCAGACCAGAATAGAGCTCTGAATTGTTCTGTATGTCTGGTGTGTGTGTGTGCACGTGTGTGAGAATTTGGAAGGTAGTCAGGGGTGTGAAACAACGGCCAGGTCAAGGTATCTGCACTCTACCTTACCTTTTTTTTTAAAGACGTACTTTTTAAAAGATTTATTTATTATTTATTTTTGGCGGCGTTAGGTCTTAGTTGTGGAATCTTTGTTGAGGCATGTGGGATCTTTCGTCGTGGCACGCAGGCTTCTCTCCAGTTGTGGCGTGCGGGTTTTCTCTTCTCTATTTGTGGTGTGTGGGCTCCAGGGCACGTGGGCTCTGTAGTTGTGGTGCGCGGGTTCTAGAGCACGTGGGCTCTGTAGTTTGCGGCAGGCAGGCTCTCTAGTTGAGGTGTGCAAACTCAGTAGTTGTGGCATGCGGGCTTAGTTGCCCCACGTCATGCGGGATCCTAGTTCTCCAACCAGGGATGGAACCCAGGTCCCCTGCATTGGAAGGAGGATTCTTTACTACTGGACCACCAGGGAAGTCCCTACCTTACCTCAGTAAACCCATGAAGAGCTTTCATTTTTCTTTTTCTACCATCAAAACAAATCTTTTTCTAGCTTCTTTCTCATTTATCCCTCCTCCTCTCTCTCCCTCTACCATTCTTCTGAGAGCCTGAAATCTGACTTTAGGAGCAAAACTAATAGATTCCCCAAACTCAC
This sequence comes from Stenella coeruleoalba, assembly GCF_951394435.1. Lineage (NCBI taxonomy): Eukaryota > Metazoa > Chordata > Mammalia > Artiodactyla > Delphinidae > Stenella > Stenella coeruleoalba. Next base: position 81,433,952 of record NC_137160.1, read on the forward strand.
TGCAAGGGGATCGTGCTGGCTTGTACTGAATAGCGGCTTTAGCTTCAGAGCCAGAACTACCAATGCCCACAGCTCGGCATGAAATGCTGACAAGTTCTGCACATTCTCCACCACTTCTACTGCCCTTCCACGCGCAGGGGGCTTTGCAGAGCCACCTTCATTTCCTGCCACCTACATTTTGTGTCTCTCAAAGACTGAAAGGGTGCCCCTCTCTTTTCTTTCAGGTATAAAGAAAGGAGAATGGAATGACTTGGTTTAACACTACACTATTTTCAAAGTGTAGCAGACTCCTAATGGGGTTGTCATGTAAAAGTGGACGTAAAAATTAAGCTGATGTTGCCAGGTGCCTTCCCTAAGGGCCCAGAGTGGGCCCACAATATGGATCCTGTGCCACGTGAGGCAGAGGGCAGAAAATGGCAGCTGACAAAGGCAAAGTCAATGACCCTCAGCGTCTGAGTGGAGGAAGGTGACAAAACAACACCATGGGGGGCCAAAGATGTCAAGACAAGATGAAAGGAAGGACTGGTGGAACATGGCACTTGGCAAGACTGGTAGTGCTTTTTATTTACTTATTTCATTTCATTTTATTTTTTTGGCCACACCACGTGGCTTGTGGGACCCTAGATCCTCAACCAGGGATCAAACCTGAGCCCTCGACAGTGAAAGTGTGGAGTCCTATGACTGGACCACCAGGGAATTCCCTGGCTAGTGATTTTTAAAATCTGAGCTTAGGGCTTCCCTGGTGGTGCAGTGGTTAAGAATTCGCCTGCCAATGCAGGCGACACGGGTTCGAGCCCTGGTCCAGGAAGAACCCACATGCCGCGGAGCAACTAAGCCCGTGCGCCACAGCTACTGAGCCTGCACTCTAGAGCCTGCGAACCACAACTACTGAGCCAGCGTGGTGCAACTACTGAAGCCCCACGTCTAGAGCCCGTGCTCCGCAACAGGAGAAGCCACCGCAATGAAAAGCCCGTGCACCGCAATGAAGAGTAGCCCCCACTTGCCACAACTGGAGGAAGCCCATGTGCAGCAACAAAGACCCAACACAGCCAAAAATAAATAAAATAAAATAAAATAAAAAAGAATCCGCCTGCCAAGGAAGGGGACATGGGTTCAAGCCCTGGTCTGGGAAGATCCCACGTGCCACACAGCAACTAAGCCCGTGAACCACAACTACTGAGCCTGTGCTCTGCAACAAGAGAAGCCACCACAATGAGAAGCCTGCGCACCGCAAAGAAGAGTAGCCCCTTCTTGCTGCAACTAGAGAAAGCCCGCGCACAACAACAAAGACCCAACACAGCCAAAAAAAAATAAGATAAATTAAAAAAAAATCTGAGCTTAAATTAACAGACGCAGTTTTGAGTTTGACTAACCCTCAACCTTGTATTAGTCGTAAACTAAAAATAATCGATGCCCCCAAATCTCCTTGCCTTATGCTAGAAATACGCACACACAGGGATGATAGGTAAAAAGAAGTGGGACAGGATGACTGGGACCCAGGGCTAAGGATCAGATGGGAACCAGAACCTCTTTATAAGGTTAACCCTGAGAAGTCCAAAAGTGAACTGTCACAATTATGATCAACTGATTTGCAATAAGTGTGCTAAGACAATTCAATGTGGAAACAATAGTCTTTCAACAAATGGTGCTGGGACAAATGGATATCCACATGCAAAATAATGAAGTTGAATAGGAGAAAATATTTGTAAGTCATATGTCTGAGAAGGGACTTGTATTTAGAATAAAGAACTCCTACAACTCAACAATAAAAAGACAAATAACCCAATTAAAAAATGGACGAAGGATCTGAATAGACATTTTGTCAAAAAAGATACAAATGGCCAATAAATATATGAAAATTAGCCATCAGGGTAATGCTTACAAAACCACAATGAAATACTATTTCATACTTACTAAGTTGGCTATAATAAAGAAGATGGATGATAACAATATCCTTTTTTCCAGTATCCTTGGTGAGGATGTGTAGAAATTAGAACCTTCATACTTTGCTGGTAGGAATGTAAAATGGTACAGTGAAAAAGTTTTTGAAAAACTTCTGCAGTTCCACAAAAAGTTAAACATAGACTTACCATATAACTCAGCAATTCTACTCCAAGGTAAATGCCCAAGAGAGCTGAAAACATGTCTATACAAAAACTTGTATATGAATGTTCATAATACTGTTATTTGTAATAACCAAAAAGTGGAAATAACCTAAGTGTTTGTCAACTTATGACTGGATAAACAAAATGTGGTATAGCCATATGATGGAGTATTATTCAGTCATAAAAAGTTAAAGAAGTAGAAAGGAAATTCTGACAAATGCTATGACATGAATGACAAGGTTATTGAGCATATTATGCTAAGTGGAACAAACCAGTCAAGAAAGGACACTGTATGATTCAACTTATATGAGGTTCCTGAGGAGTCAAATTCATAGAGACAAAATACAATGGTGGTTGCAGAGGGTGGGAGAAGGAAAATGGGGAATTCCTGTTTTATGGGAATAGAGTTCAGTTTTATAAGATGAAGAGAATTCTGGAGATTGGCTGTAGAACCAATGTAGACATATTTAAAATATTGAAATGTACATTTAAAGATGGTTAAGGGAATTCCCTGGTGGTCCAGTGGTTAGGACTTGGTGCTTTTGCTGCCATGGGCCCAGGTTCAGTTCCTGGTTGGGGAACTAAGAGCCTGAAAGCTGTGTGGTGCGGCACACCCCCTCCCCCCACCAAAAAAAAAAAAAGGTTAAGATGGTAAATTTTATGTTATGTGTATTTTCCCACAATAAAAAAAAAGTAATGAAGTCTAATGATACATACTATGACATGGATGGCCTTGAAAACGTTATGCTAAGGGAAAGAAGCCAGACACAAAAGACCACATATTGTATGGTTCCATTTATATGAAGTTCCAGAATAGGCAAATCTATAGAGCTAGAAGTAGATTAGTAGTTTTCTCAGGCTGGGGGGGTCTGGGGGAAATGGGCAGTGACTGCTAATAGATACATGGTTTCTTTTCAGGGTGGTGAGATGTTCCTAAAGTGAATGTAGTAATGGTTGCACAACTCTGGTAATGTACTGAAAATCACTGAATTTTTGAATGGGTGAATTGTATGGTATGTAAATTATATCTCAATAAGGCTGTTAAAAAATTAAGGTAAGAAGACTGAAAATGAATGAACTGCTTCTTTTTAAAAATTATTATTGTTAGGTTCTGTGATCTAACAATATCTAACAATATCTAGTTGATGACTGCTTTCCCTTAATGAACTGTAGGAACATAAGGCTGTGCTATGACAGAACAGGGGAGGAGTGCTATTCACAAACAGGAATACAGCTAACTCAATTGAAGAAGTGAGAAAAAATGTCTGCAGGCTTGAAAGAAAAAAAATAACCCAGCAGCAGATATTTTTAGAAGATACTTCAAAAAAAGTTGTAATAGGTCAAATACATTTCTAGAAAAACAAAGCAACTAAAAACCTTCAATACAAGGGGCTTGCAAAAGGTCTTTAAGGTTTTTCTCAAACTAAGTCCTGCATTGTTTAATCACTTTATAACCGCTTTTGATCTCTTGACAAGATAATTTGGAAGTCCAAATGTGCATTTCAACTTGCTTCTCATCATTCTGTACTTGATCATGCTCTGGGACGTTAACATAGACAATACCTGCAAAGATGTTTAAGAGTAGAATAGACTGTACCATAAAAATGACATTAAAAAGGACAATGGTCTGCCTGAAACAGGAAGGAAATCCTGTCACATGGTACAGCATGGAAGAACCTTGAGGATATTATGCTAAGTGAAGCAAGCCAGTCATAAAAAGATAAATACTATATGATTCCACTTATATGAGGATCCCAGAGTAGTCAAATTCAGAGACAGAAAGTAGAATGGTGGTTGCCAGGGGCTGGGGAAGGGGGATGGGGAGTTAGTGTTTAATGGGTATAGAGTTTCAGTTTGTTCTGGAGATCTATTGTGCAATAATGTGAATATTCTGAACCATACACTTAAAGATGGTTACGATGGTAAATTTTAGGTTATGTATTTTCCACCATAATTTAAAAAGTTTAAAAAGGACAGTGCTGAGTTACAAGCCTTAATAAAAATTTCATTTTTATTGTATTAAGGTATGACTGACATGGAAAGAATTTTCAAATTTGATAAAGAAACTTGCTGGCTTGTGTTTATCTTTACTTTTTACTCCTGCTGGAGTATAATGAAAACAGATCACTTGGTTTAATTTTGTGATTATTTTTACTTCCTGGTTCCTGCCTGATTATGCAATGCTTTTGGTTACAAATAGAAAAAAAGGAAAGTTTATGTGCTAGTCTATTATTTTTGCCTCTATTATGGCATTACATTAAAGAGGACTGGACTGAGAAATATTTCTACTTATATAAGTTTTTATACAGATTTATTTCTAAACAAAGGTCTATGAGCTGACGCTACTTTATACTTCCAAGTGTATTATTTTAACTGGTTTTACAATACACTAGCTTCCTCTTTCAACAAACCTAAAAGGTCACAGAATCTATCTTGAGTAATACACAAAATATTTCATAGATTTTTTGATTTCATCACATTAACTCTAAAATGTAACCACTGCTTGGAACTGTGACAATTTGATACAAGATAAGCCAAAAAGGACAGATGTTCATTACAATCATGTACAATGGGTCACTCTGAGAACAGCTACTAGCTATTCCATACTTATACTATGTGCGTTCCTGAGATACCGTCTCTGCTTTCAGACAATAATCATACATATGCATTTTTCCATACATATGCATTTCTGTGTGTTAAAGGCATGACAACATTCATTTTCTTGTTTTTAAAAAATAAATTTATTTATTTTATTTATTTTGACTGCGTTGGGTCTTCGTGGCTGCGCTTGGGCTTTCTCTAGTTCTGGTGAGCGGGGGCTACTCAACGCTGCAGTGCATGTGCTTCTCATTGCGGTGGCTTCTCCCGTTGCAGAGCACGGGCTCTAGGCGTGCGGGCCTCAGCAGTTGTGGTGCACGGGCCTAGCCCCTCAGCGGCACGTGGGATCCTCCCGGACCAGGGATCGAACCTGGGTCCCCTGCATTGGCAGGCGGACTCCCAACCACTGTGCCACCAGGGAAGTCCCAACATTCATTTTCTATAAACTTTATCCTAAGCCTGATGAGTGTTCTAGTATTAGATTTATATAACATACTTTTGAATAGTGAGAATGAAGCAGTGGGTAAGATGTCAAAGTCTCCAGGACATACTAGTGATTATTTCTAATTACAGAGCTGTATTATATTTACTTTATTCTCTATCTGGTTAATCAAGATGATACTTGGGCAGTTGCTACAGTAAGCCCTACCTCAATGGTGACTGTAAGTAGCTCGGTAAAAATAATGAGAAGACAATCACTTTGGAGAGGGCTCCCAGTCTTACCTACCACCTTCATACATAACCTTATTTGATCCTTTCAACAATTCTTTGAAGTTGTCAGAGAAAGAAACTGAGGTCCAAAGCAATTAAGTGATTTACTCAAGGTCACACTCTATTACGTTCATTCACTCATTATTCATTTAACTAGTAGTAACTGATCAAAGTTGCTTATGTGCAAGTAGGCACAGGAAATACAACTGTGAACAGAAACCAATTCCGCATTCAGCATGGTCCAAAAGGAGAATCAGATAAGGATATGTATGATTACCATACAGGACTTGTATCTTTAAATGGCTGACCCTATATGTTAAGCATTTTACTGTTCCCCAGGCGTCTACTACACTTTCTGAAGGTTCTTACCCTGGCTCACCAATCTCATCTCCTGTTTTATGTATGTGTGTGAGAGAACAATGATTACATATACACACATAAACATATATAATACAATATTTATATATATAATATATTCCTTTATAGACATATATTTAAAGAAAATGTGTTTGTTCTTTAAGGTATTCCTTAAAAGAATTCCTCTATCTTCCATGCCATTAAGGGATTATAGAGCTCCTTCTCCTCCACTAAGAGACCTATTGGCTCCTAGGAAATCTCATCCAGTTTGAGCCCTGGTAGTGACAGGACAGTGTCAAGGAAAGAATGCTAATGATTTTTCCACTAGCTGATCCCAAAAGCTTGGCAGAGGGGAGCTCAGTCCACTGAATGTTTATATAGCACCTTGATTAAAAGAGCTCAAAGCAGTAGTCTGAGTAGCTGTATTATAACCTCATTTTGTAAACTGCATATTTTAAATACGAAAATAAATTCCTTTACCAATAAGCTTCATTATTTGTTAAAAATAATCATGAGATAAATTTCACAGAAAGAAGACTAGAAGTAAAATTGTAAATGGTGATAATCCCTGGGTGGTGGGATTACAGGTTATTTTAATTATCTTCTGTATTCAAAATTTCTACAATTAACATTATGGACTTCTCATTTAGAAAAAAATACTTAAAAAATTAAAGAAGAGGCCATAAAAACTCAACCTTACATAATTAAAAAAATACAAATTAAAATAATTCTTTAAGTCTATCATATTGACAGAGATGTTATGAAGCTAATATACCTAGTATAGGTAAGGGGACAGTAAACTAGGCACTGTCATTCATGACTGATGGGATTACAAATTGTCACCAGTTTTTTTCAGGGTGATTTGGCAATATCTATTGATCTAAATATCTATCTAAAATTTTAAATGCACATACTTCTGAATCCAACAATTCTACTTCTAAGATTTTTTTTTCCTTGTAGATATACTTGCATAAGGGTGCAAAGATGTAAGCAGAAGGATGTTCAATAAGGAATTTGTTAATTAAACTGTTCTACAGCTATATAGTGGAATATTCTGCAACTATTAAGAGTAGGAGAGGGGCTTCCCTGGTGGCGCAGTGGTTGAGAGTCCGCCTGCCGATGCAGGGGACACGGGTTCGTGCCCCAGTCCGGGAAGATCCCACATGCCGCGGAGCGGCTGGGCCCGTGAGCCATGGCTGCTGAGCCTGCGCGTCCGGAGGAGCCTGTGCTCTGCAACGGGAGAGGCCACAACAGTGAGAGGCCCGCATACCACAAAAAAAAAAAAAAAAAGAGTAGGATAGCTCTATATGTACATATGATTATAATTTACTGTTTAGTGCAAAAAGCAAGTTTCAGAATAGTGACTATAACCCTTTCTGTATACAATTTTAAAAGGCTGTAAATACATATATGTGCCTGTGTATGCAATTAAAATGTCTGGAAGAATATTCTAAAACCTAACTGTGGACATACCTCTGAGAAGTGAGAAGACTGAGACAGGTGAGGGTTTATTTTTTTAAACTACTATTCTTTGATATTATCTGAATTTTGTTACACTAATCTTGTATTTTTATCTTTAACAGCTTTATTGGGACATAATTCACATAGCATAAAATTCACCAATTTAAAGTGATTTAAATGTACGCACACATTCACTATTTTTTAGTATATTCACAGAGTTGTACAATCATCACCACGGTGTGTATTTTTTTTAATGCAAAATATTTTGAAAAATGCTCTAAAAGTAAACTTACTAGTGGCAAGAGAATGTGTGTCTGAGATACGAAAAAAGAAAGTTTTGAAGAGTAAGGGAATGATACACATAAACAAGGAGGAAAAAAATGATGGAGAGGGTCAGAGATAAAAAAAAAATAAAGATGTTAAATTGAGTTTTAACTAGGAACATATTAGATCTGCCTTCATTAAATCAACACATCTGGATTCTGTACCAACAACATCAAGGTAAGATATTTAGGCATGATAAGAAAAAGAAAACAAAGAAACCTTTGATTTGATTGTACTGCAAATATTTGGACCAGATTCTATATAAATCTACAGATAGCTGGATATGAATTTAGTTTAGAAAAATATATTGATTTTGTAGTTGCTAGAAATCTCTCCTGTCTTAGGAAGTTAACAGAGAGATACTACTTCTTAAGCAACGAATACTTACGGAACATCAACAATGCTCTGATTTGCTTAAGAATACCTGAGATGTCTGTAGCCTTATTATGATTTTAGGCAGCCTCTCTGCTAATGGATGGGGCTGTGTTCCTGTCTTGCTAGTTGTTTGGCATAGGGTGTCCAGCACTGTAGCTTGCTGGTTGTTGAGTGAAGCCGGGTCTTGGTGTTGAGATGGAGATCTCTGGGAGATTTTCGCCGTTTGATGTTACATGGAGCTGGGAGGTCTCTTGTGGGAATAAAGACACAGACCTACTAGAGCATGGACTTGAGGATATGGGGAGGGGGAAGGGTAAGCTGTGACAAAGTGAGAGAGTGGCATGGACATATATACACTACCAAACGTAAAACAGATAGCTAGTGGGAAGCAGCCGCATAGCACAGGGAGATCAGCTAGGTGGTTTGTGACCACCTAGAGGGGTGGGATAGGAAGGGTGGGAGGGAGACGCAAAAGGGAGGAGATATGGGGATATATGTATATGTATAGCTGATTCACTTTGTTATAAGGCAGAAACTAACACACCATTGTAAAGCAATTATACTCCAATAAAGATGCTAAAAAAAAAAAAAAAGAATACCTGAGAATAAGGAGAGCTGGGTAGAGAGAAAAGGGCTCCTGAAACATACCGACAAACTTAATAAGCACAAACCATGTAGGAATATTCTGACTCTTTGGCTCAAAGTTTTGTATATGTTTTTAGAAGAAGGATGAGAAAACATACATTTGAAAGATAATATTTTATGAAAACATTCAGCAAAACTCACATTTAATCTCTGTTATTACTTAAAATTACCTTTTCTCTGAGACTTTTCCCTCATTAAAATCTTGCTTGAGCACTACAGATCTTAGGAATACTTTGTAAAATATCACCTTATTTCCTTTTTTTGTATCTTTAAAAAGCACAGTTCAAAAGTTGTGCAATTGGAGGAATCTCTGGCACCAGGAAAAGCAAACTTCACTGATCATCCTATAAAATCAATTAGCTTGGGTACTACGAGCTCTTATATACTTAATTAGGGCCCTGTGGTGACTATAGCAATTGATCTGGTTCAACATCAATAAAATAATGGAAATAGGGGCTTCCCTGGTGGCACGGTTGAGAGTCCGCCTGCCGATGCAGGGGACACGGGTTCGTGCCCCGGTCTGGGAGGATCCCACGTGCCACGGAGCAGCTGGGCCCGTGAGCCATGGCCGCTGAGCCTGCGCGTCCGGAGCCTGTGCTCCGCAACGGGAGAGGCCACAGCAGTGAAAGGCCAGTGTACCGCAAAAAAATAAATAAATAAAATAAATAATAATAATAATAATGGAAATGTACACAGGATAGCCACACTCATGCAAAACCTGTTTTTATAAAGAAGTAAATATCAGATTAAAAATATAAGTCACCACTTTTGAATTAGGAAACTGCAAAGTAATGCTGGTGCAAAAAAATTTTATTTATTTTTTTAAGGCCATGCTGCGCAGTGGCTTGCAGGATCTTGCTTAAGTGGTAATAGTTGCAAAAATCACTCACCATGTGGCTAACAGTTGACATAATACTTGATTCAAAATCAAGCAACAAGGAATCCTCGAGAACAAGCTATCCTTTGAAGTATTATAATATGTTGTGTTTCCCTATTTCTACATGTGCATGTAAGCATGTGCACGTGTGTTAACACAACATTTTATTGGTAATTAATGAATTGTGCATGCTGGAGACTATTGCTAACAACATAATCATCTCTATAAATGCTCTGATTGACTGTAACATCTTAGGAAACCATATGAAAATAGAAAACGTTCCTATCCCCAGTAATATGCCATGTAGGACAATGATCAGTTGTTATTATTTGCTTAAAAGTAAAATTGCTTTATCAGAAAGGTTACCTAAGTCTTGTCCTGTGACTGTGACAACAAATTAAAAATGGAACTGCTTAAACCTCCAAAATATGCAAAACGGTAACTGAAAGAATATCGCTTTAATGACAGTTAAAACCATCCATCTCCATGGGCTAAATGTAGATACATTTGGAAGCTAACCTTGGCTTTCAGGCTTGAGGCTAGACTAGTAGGACTTCTATTGTCATCTGGACAGGTGGCAATAACCTTAGACGGGGATGTCAGAGCCTCCAAAGTCTTCTTTTAGATCTTACATCAAGCTACAATGAACCCTGGCTTCCGAACAAATTCTGAATGCCAAAAAGCAAAGGTGAAGGGTTAACTGCTCGTTATTTTTTATTTATTTGATGCTAAAATATTTTAAAAAGCAAGGACAGCTCAATTTAGATTTATAAAAAGGCACTCTGATGAAAAGCAAATGTGTTCCTGTATTTTGAAGTAGATGGTTAGAAAGCTAATATAGAGCTTGTGGTCTAAATATATCATTCTTTTAGAGGCAGAACATATTGCTGGGGAAAAAAATTCTCTATCATAGGACTTATGGCATATAGTAACTAAAATGTTTTTTCCATTTGTTGAATTTTCAATGTTGGAGAATATTATTCACCAGACCCAGAGAGAAGTCCTAAATTGGAAAAGCAGCTGAGTCCAAGGTCATCTCTCTTGTTTCCAAATATATCTTGAAACAAATGCAAGAAGGGCACTTTGCTGAGTGTTATCTGGACATATATAGTTTCAATCAAATTCTTCAAGAAGTGTCAGAATAAAAGTTGAACATTTGTTTGACACTGCCAAGTCACTAGCAAGTGGGTCTCTTCAAGGGCTGAGGCTCTCCTCAGCGACTTGTCAATTATTACAACATAAAAGAGTTCTTTTTCCTACTCTCAAGAAAAAGAAATCAAGCACTGTTAAACACCAGCTCTGAATTTTTTTCTCACATTTTTAGATATACAGGAAATCATATAAACTTATAAAAATGTCTCCCAACAAAAATATAACTTTAAAATATTTTGTGGGCTTCTCTGGTGGTGCAGTGGTTGAGAGTCTGCCTGCCAATGCAAGGGACACGGGTTCGTGCCCCAGTCCGGGAAGATCCCACATGCCGTGGAGCAGCTGGGCCCGTGAGCCATGGCCGCCGAGCCTGTGCGTCCGGAACCTGTGCTCTGCAATGGGAGAGGCCACAACAGTGAGAGGCCCGTGTACCGCATAAAAAAAAAAAAAAAAATTTGTTTCTCACCTAAACTCCTTTGAATTAGCAAATCTTTTCCATATATCTGAAAATGTGACATGAAGCAAAAACGTGATTGTATAGATGAGATGATAGAGTTGTAAACTGAATCAAAGAATAAAATGTTGAATTTCTGAGTTAGTGTAAAAAATATTCCTCCAAAGACAATGAAACAAATAACTGGCTTATTGCCTATACTGCTCTCCTTTGTCATAAAAACCAAATCAAACGTAGTCCATGATAGTAGTCTCTCTTGGAGATGATTAATTTGTGATTCTCTACAATGTATGAATCTCTCATTTCATCAAGGGTTCAAAAGGAAGCAGGGATATTAAGAACAATGCCAACAAGTGTACCAACTCAAAACCTTCAGCAATTTGGTTTCCAACTCCGTTTCCAGCTTCAACTCTCTTACTCTCTCCAGCCTTGTCTGGCTTGTACCTCAGGGCATCCTTTTCTTGGGGCTTCCTCTTCCCCATGGAGCTCTTGTTCCCTCCCTAAGCCAAATTCTACCCATGCTTCCAGAATGGTTGAAACTTGTACTATCTCCTTCTCTAGCGTGCCTAGACTGCTCCAGCCCACAGTGTTTTTTTTTTTTTCCTTTGAATTCCCATAGGACTATTAACTCTTGATCCCATTCCAAAAAGTTAAATTGAAACTTTTAGAGACCCTAAACCCTAAAAAGAGTGTAAGGAAGTCTGAGTTCTGATTTTTCTAATGAAAACTTCTTTTTTTTTTTAATTAATTTATTTTTTAATTTTTGGCTGTGTTGGGTCTTCATTGCTGTATGCGGGCTTTTCTCTAGTTGTGGCGAGCGGGGGCTACTCTTCGTTGCGGTGCGCAGGCTTCTCATTGCGGTGTCTTCTTTGTTGTGGAGCAAGGGCTCTAGGCACGCGGGCTTCAGTAGTTGTGGCACGTGGGCTCAGTAGTTGTGGCTCGCGGGCTCTAGAGCGCGGGCTCAGTAGTTGTGGCACACAGGCTTAGTTGCTCCGTGGCACGTGGGATCTTCCTGGACCAGGGCTCGAACCCGTGTCCCCTGCATTGGCGGGCGGATTCTTAACCACTGCGCCACCAGGGAAGCCCTGAAAATTTCTCTGATTTCTGAAATATCAAATATCAGGGTACATCTGTTTGCCTACTGGATAATCCAGTGCTGTAAACTCCTTCGATTACTGGTTCCTATCCAAATTTTACTCATCTTTCCAGGCCCAGATCGTTCCTCCCTCTTTGATGAAGCCTCCTGGACTCCCCTTTGACCTTTTAGTCTTCCCTAGACCTCCGTTTTGATTGAACTTTGATAGCACACAAAATTTAGCACTTGGTTATTAGGATTCGATATATTTGCTGTTGTTTAATGTATTGTTGTTACTCCTGTTAATGACAGGGGCCATGTCTTATACTTTTACTGTACCTTTTCATAGAATCCAGCTGAATGCCCAGCATATCAAATTACAGAGCACAAGAGCTTAGCACATAATAGGAACTCCTTACCCTGGCCCCATGCAACTGGGTAACTTACTGAGCCATTCTAGACTTGTCATTTCCTGAAAATGCCATGTCCTTAAATGCCTTTATGTCTTCCACTTTTCTTATACCTATCAAAATCTTAACTTATTCTTACAAATCTAGCTCCAGTCCCACCTCTTCCATTAATCTTTCCTCAAACCCCCCTGTTAGAATTAATTGCTTCTTCCTCTGAGCTCCTTGTTCTATAGATTAAAAAAACTTTTCTTTTTGCTGCCTAATATTAGAGTGTTCTAGACTGTAAGCTCTTTGAGAGCAAAAACCAGGTCTTGTTCATTTTCCATTTTAGCACTTAGCACAGTGTCAGGCACACAGAAAATACTCAATAAATATTTGCATATAAGTAAATGAGTGAACTTACAAATTCATTCTCCAATTAATCAAGTAATATCTTGCTAATTTCTTTAGTTTGGCCTTGGCATTTTCATAGATGAAGGCAAGAAATGTCCATAAAACTATTCAATGGATTCTGGATTTGACCAAATTAAATAAATTTTGTGGTTTTGCTTAATATTTTATTGTATCTCAATCTTTAAGTTTCATTGCAGCACTGCTCATAAAGTAAAAAACTGGAATCAATCTAAATGTCCAGCAACAGGAGGCACATGATTTTAAGACTTTCACAGAGAAAGTTTTAAATTATAACCTATAAAGCTTCTATTTGCTCTGTATCTAAAACTATTGCTTCTTTTATGTATTTACTTGACAATCATTTTTACTATAATTCCCTCATCTGGTTGGTAGAGCTTATTTTTAACCATTTAGTAAATTAGTAAAGTTTGTTCCTCAGGTACAGTAAGCAAATACATTTTTAAAAAAGCATTATAAGAAGCAATAAAAATAGGGACTTCCCTGGTGATCCAGTGGTTAAGAATCCACCTTCCAACGCAGGGAACGCAGGGTCGATCCCTGGTCGGGGACTAAGATCCCACATGCAGTGCGGCAACTAAGCCCTTGCGCCACAACTACTGAGCCCGTGTGCTCTGGAGCCCTTGTACCACAACTAGAAAGAAGCCCATGCGCCACAACAAAAGATCCTGCATGCCACAACTAAGACCTGATGCAGCCAAAAAAAATAAGAAAAAAAAATAAATATTAAAAAAAAGCAATAAAAATAATTTCACACATATTATAGTTTATAAATGGACATTAACCTTTATGGATATATATAACCAGTATATTCATGGGTCACAGTGCAGGACAACACAGTAGTAAAGAGCACAGGTCTTAGACTCTGGCTCTGCCACAGTTATTAGCTGTGTAATACTGTGAAAGCCTTTCTGTGCCTCAGTTTCATCATCTATAAAATGAGAATAATAGTATCTCACAGGATTATTTTGAGATTTACATTGATTCATACACATAAAGCACTTAGGACAGTGTCCGGTACACACCAAGTGCTTAATAATGGGTTAGCTGCTAGCATGATCATCATCATGATTATGATTATTATGATTACAGAGCTTTAGATTACAGGGAATAAAATTTGTTCAATCTCGCTTTGCCTAACTGCTGTTGAAAAAAATTTCTCCTCCTCTGTAAGTCTGCTTCGCTTCTAGAACCAATAAACCAATCAGGCTGTGCTCTTTAACAATGGAACAGGCTCCCTCGTGAGGAGTGAGCTGCATTGCGGTTACTCTACCCAGGCTGGAAAGTGATTTGCTACAAGCGTTAACGTCCTGATTTCTGCACTGTAGAGAGGCTGAAAGAGGTCCCTCAAAGGTCCCAATCTAATAAATGACTACATGACTCATTCTGAGGTTCCTTTCAAGCTCCAAAACTCTATGCCTATTTACCAGCTTCTCACATGCAGTGTTAAGCAGCAGACTTGCCAGGAACTTGCCATTAACACTCTGAACTGAGGTGGAAACAAATACTTTCACTGAAAAGCAGAAATCTTTAATTTCCTTCTGTGTTCTGAACAGTGAATTTTGTGTTCTGAAACCAAATTTGTTGACTCAAGTCTCTTAGCAATTCTAGAAAGGAAATTGTGAAATTATCGGTATTTGCTGAGAAAGTACTTACAGTTTGCCAAAAGAGGGAGCATGGGAGCAGAAAGCATGTTTGTCTAAGTCTTTAAAAAAATACTTGTTTGGATTCTGTGCTTTAGTTTTTGACTTCTTTTGCAAGGATGGGATGAGACTAAATGACAGTTACAGACAATATTCTCTTTTTAAGATTGTCTTCAGACAGAAGGGTCAAAGACTGATACACATAACTTTAAACGATCCCTCTCCATCCTCCCCAGACAAAAGTCACCTCGTGCCTGGCTGCCACACATCAAAGAGCTCTAATTAAACTGCTCTCATTAAAAGGAAACGGAGGAGGAGCTCAGGCTAGCAGCTTCTCCTGAGTAGGGAAACAATTACATATTTAATAAAAGTACAACTTTATTTCTCTCCTGGCTGCCATGGATTGTTTAAAAAAGAAGGATTCATTGTATATATAAGCTAGATCTCACCTTTACCACAACAATGGAGAAGTTATTGATATAACCAAGTTTAAGGAAAGTTAATCATCAGGGTGGTGCTAACTTACTCACTCCCTAGGGCTAAACACTCCTTCTTGCCAAGTAAGAGGAATGATATAAGCGCCTAGAACCCTTTGTAGAAACAAGTCTTTGATTCACACTTATTATTAGTCACTAATGTTGGGTGAATGCCTGTGTGAGACAAGGAGGTTTCTATAAGACTAAGACACACATCTCCATGAGAAGTCATTTTTCAATACAAATTTGATTTTTGCCTTTGTAAAGGCAGCTTTAGCAAGTTACCCATTTGTGCATATTTTCAAAATCAATTCAGAAGAATCCTGCAAATTTATATATTTTTAGTTTGAGCAACAGATTCAGTCTCTTCCTTTACTCAAATTACCAAAAAGTTCTTTGTATTACGTTAGCCTAAAAACTTAAGAAACACACTTGGAAAATTCACAGAGCTTAAAATTTTCCCCCCAAATTATATATGTTATATAAACTAATTATTTGATAGTTTAATGAAATGGCTTCTTTTATTACTGCTGTCTGCTGCATTAAAGCAAAATGATAGAAAATATTAATCTAAAGAAGAAAGTTAAATGTTCTGCAATTTCCTGAGATCTGGTTTAATTTCCATATGCCTTCGAACAATGTTCTAAGACAATTCTGCTACACCTTCTGGACTGGGAAAATACATGATCTTGGATTCAGTTATTAATAGATTTATAACAGAAAAGACATTATCCTATTATAAGATTCTTCTTAAAGGACAACCTTTAAAGTTGGATTATTTCCTTAACTAATACAGGAAGCAAGATAAGCGCTGGCCTTTTGAAATTTACAGTTTAAATAGTCAGTCCCATGCAACAGCTGGCAATACTGGGTCCTAGGAGGAGATCTGTGAACGCAGAAGCAGATTTCACAGGCTACATTTTTTTCCTTTATTTGGGCCATCATGTGGAAGCTGGATTATTTTCCAAAACGATTAAGTACTCTCATCAATTAGCCAGCTAGAGTATCAATCCTGAAGGAAAAATGTAATAAATTCTTCTTCTGTAAGTGCCAGCTGTCAAAAACTGTCAGAGTTAGTCAAAGCCTTTTAATGTTCCAATCAAATCGTAAAATGAGTGGAAAGTCACTGTATAAAACCCATTAAGCTGTGTTACTAAATGTCCAATGTTACATAAAAACTATAAATAACTTTGTACTTTTAGGGCTTTTTTTTTTTTTTCAATTTGCTTTTCTTAAAATAATAATGATGTTCAGTTTCAGTTAATAAAGTAATTTTGGAGCTGCCTTAGAGTTTAATCCACATACTCTTTCTGTGTGGAATAAAGAAGGCAAGCAATAATCAAATCAGAATTGTAAGCATTCCTTGGAGTATCTGTCGCTAACAATTTTAAAAATTAAGAGAAGAGCATCAAAGACAGTGAAGGCTGAAAAAACTAATCATTAGGCTTAATAATCTTCCAAATTGACATAACTTTGGGGAATAAAATGCTGTTTCTGGGAAGCGCATCTAGTCTTTTTCAAATATTTGCAAAGGAATTCATACTCTGGTTAAAGGAATATCACTTACTACTGGCTTAAAAATAACAAGGCAGTAGCCAACACTGAACAAATACATTTACCTCAGTGTTCAAAAACTGATTATTGAGTTAATAAGGGTTTGCTTCCACACAGTGAACATAGCCTTTCCTCTTTTAGTACATGGTTGATCTAATAGTTGATCTACGGGCACAAATGAGAATGCTGGTAACGGATATTTGATCAAATAAGTAGCTAAAGTAAGCTGAGGACCAGATTCAAACCACTTAATAACATTGAAATGCTTCTTTTTTTCTTAAGATATGTTAAAAGAACTTTGGGGCTTCCCTGGTGGCGCAGTGGTTGAGGGTCCGCCTGCCGATGTAGGGGACACGGGTTCGTGCCCCGGTCCAGGAAGATCCCACATGCCGCGGAGCGGCTGGGGCCGTGAGCCATGGCCGCTGAGCCTGTGCGTTCGGAGCCTGTGCTCCGCAACGGGAGAGGACACAACAGTGAGAGGCTCGTGTACCGCAAAAAAAAAAAAAAAAAAAAAAAAAGAACTTTGTTTCTATACTTTCCTGGTAAGTTCTTCCATACTCTGATGGATCCCATCTCTTCCAGTAATAGCTCCTAGAATTACGAATAATTTCCATGCTAATAAGATTCTCTGATTACCAAGAAAGACACTTTCTAACAAAAATCAAGAGTAGAACACATGTGGGAACAAATACACCCAAAGCCATTAATCCAGTTTGTATATTTTGCACAGGATAGAAACAACTTTCTTCATTAAAATGTTTTTGTTTTGTTTTCTCCAGGATAGCTAAAAAGAAAGAACCCAAGGTGGACATGCTAACAATTTGAAATTTGAGTTTTCAAATCTAAAAGAAATTTTGAAAAGTAAATTGAAACTGAAATGAAGTAAAGGGTGGCATATGAATTTAGTACCTTTCTTTAAGGAAAAACCAAAGAAATCTTCAAATACCTTGTCCAGATGAAGCAGAGAACTTGAGGCACTTCGACAATTTCTTATATTTAAAATAATAGTCCCCCAAACCTAAATACTATATTAGACTTTTGGTGAAAATAAGTAATAATCCTTAAATTTAACACAGTGCTATAACATAAATACTTACTTAAAAAAGAATAAAAATTTACACTATATAAATTTTAAATAAATAGCCATGATATGTGCACCAAGTTTTATTTGTGTTTAAATGATACAAATAGAACAAATATGTTATTCAAAATAATAAATCTTCTTGAATTTTACATAAGAAAAAGAAACTGAAGTGAAACTGTAGGAATTGCTGAACTTCAGATAAATGTTTCTTCAAAACAAGAGATATTAATTCCTAAAAGATTCCTCTAAAGTTAAAAAAAGATTAAGAAAAACATTAAGCCACTGGGTTAGTATGTTTAAAAAAACCTACATGTTTCTTAATGGACATATGTTTACATTTACAGATAGTAAACTCAGTCTCCTGCCTCATAAAACACAGAAGACATCACTATGTCTAAACTAAGCAAAAAAATAAAGGACTCTTTTCCATATTAAAAAACTTTTAAAACCTAAATCTACCTTAACATTATTTTCCAAGAAAACTTAATAGGGAATGGCTAATCTGAAAGCAAAATGTTGTACAAATCACTTTCAAGAAAGGGAATACACCATGGGATTATGCTTATAGCTAGCAGTATCAGCTAAAACCCCAAACAATGACACATGAACTCAGAGTATCAGCCGGTCCTCTCCTCCCTCCTGAATTACCTGACCAATGGAAGTTTGGCTTTGTTGTTTCAGAAAGCACTGTTTCTTACATTCCATCAATTGTTCAAAATCACGCCACATTTTCACTTGTTTCATATTGGGACCATGACTTTCTCGTACAGCTTTTTGTTTTTCCCGGAGTTTCTATTGTTAAAAAAAAAATCAAGAATAATTAAATCTCATATACGGATTTACTTCTATTGTTCTAATCAGAAGAATATGGTATGCTTTGTACATCTGATGAATAATAGCTAAGCCAGGTTCTCCTATGATAGATGAAAACGAAGATGATAAAAGTTAACTAAATTTATGATAGATCTAGGACAACCTGAATTTAAAAAGAACAGAAAAATGTAAAAGAAAGGAAGGGGGGAAAAAAATAAAGGGAATCTGGAAAGTGGAGCAGTAACATGGTATATAAAAATATGCAGATTTTGGAAGTCAGAAGACTTGAGTTCCAACTCTGGCTCTGTCACTAGCTGTAGGGAAGACAATTTCTCTGGACTGTAGTTTTCTCAATTGTTAATTAAGGCTAATAATAGGGGTAATTATAAAAGTATCTGCTTTATAAGATTATTTTTTCCACATGACAATAGATATGGAAAAAATTATAAACTACCATGTGTTATACATGTTATTATTATTAAATACTGTATTCTTTCCTGAATCAGTATGCTCTAAGGGTATGCTCTATACCCAAATAAATCAAATTGTATGTAAATATTCCTCAGGGAGAAGGTCTAGTGATATTCTAAAAAGGCCCAAATCCTTATCAGAGTTGTTTTTGTTACTACTAGCCTATATAGTTCCACCTGCCAAAATTGTTCTACTTACTGACTCTAAAATTATAAATAGGAATAAGAACATTTTTCAATACATTGCAAAACTATACTTTGGTTCTGTATTATGGCAAATTGAGGAGAGTGACAAAGAAAGGGAGGCACAAAGTCAGAGACAATGAGAGGAAAGAAAAGAAGGAAGGAAAGAAGCGAAAAACAGAGATGATAGTACACACATAAGGAAACAGTGTGACAGAAATACATACACTGACACAGTGTGAGAAATCACCAAGAAGGGCAGAAAAACAAGCAAAGACACAGAAACAGATTACACAGGAACATTTCCATCTTTTCCTCTTTTAGTATACGCGGTTGATTTAACAGGTGACCTAAGCACATAAGTGAAAAGGCTGGTCATTGGTACTTGCCCAAATAAGAGGCTAAACTAAACTGAGGCCAGGTTCAAAACGCTTACTAAAGACTGCCCTCTCCATCTATGGTTAATGAAAAGCAAAGTTAACAGCAAATAGCAACAGGAAACAAAAGAGAATTAAGAAAATATAATTTAAACATAACCAGCAATTTTTTGACACAATGCCTGGCATGCAAATACATCTATTTAAGTCTATGTTACAAATAAAGTATCTTACAACAAATTTTTTTATCCTCATAAACTAAAACAAAAGTAGTAAGTCAGATCAAGAGTACTGAGCATGATTTTAAGATTAAGGTACTACTTAACTGTAACTTTTCTTATATTATTGGAATAATTTCCTTGTCAAAATCCTAACAACCTATAAAAAGTTATTTAAAGAACCAAAGACAGGAGGTGGGGACTGTCTGTATCAGAAATATTATATTACTGTCACTTATTACAGATTTATTTTGTGGATAGTTGCAATGTACAAAAAATACTTGTCACAGATTTCATTGTTCTTAAAAGGAAGAGGTGGTACAGGAGGAGGAAAGTTACAACTTTCAGTACAATATTCCATCTTGGTAAGGCAAATTCTAGTATATGATAGTGTGAATTGTAGCACTATAGCTTGGTCTAATTTCAGAAACTCAGTTGGCATGAGGAGGTCTGTGGATGTCCAGTCTTTGCTGGTTTGGAAGGCATATGCTATTGTCAGTTTCAAAGCCTAGGTATGTTCTGTGTTTGCCTTGAAAATTTAGATCCACTCTAGGAGTGAGAGGATCAAGAAGCTTTGTTTCTTAAATGATACAGCCTGACAATCGGGGCATGAACTAATCAGTGGCTCATTTTGCTGGAACATGCTTGACGTCAGACTGCTGCTACTGCTTTCCCCCCAAATCCTGCAGTAAAACACTACACTGGAAGGGGAAAGAATAACCTTTAATCATATTTAGCAATTAAGTTTGGGTCTTTGAAAGGATTCAAAGTTTGACAAATATTTCTCTACACATAGCATCCATCCAGATACTTTTCAAAACAAATGAAATAGAGGAATATTTTCATATAAAAAATTATATTATTTATGAAATACCTGGATGAAAGTCAATTATTGACAATCATACTAAATCCTAAAGCCCCCAAAATCTCTAGTTAAAACACTGTACAAATGAATGTACAACTTGATTCAAACACATAAGTTCAAATATGAAAATTATTTTTTCCTTTTGAGTATGGCATGTCATTTCATAAATGGAATAAGGTGTACAGAACTCAATTTCTCTGATGAAATGGAAGAATCAGCTTTAATGTTTCTTTTTACTTAGATTAATATGATGGACATCTATTCACAGTTCATACAAAAAGAACAGATGAACACTTTTTATAGATATGGCTGATTCCAGATTGGGGACAGGAAATGTACAGAATGAGACTTTTGTCTGGAACATTTTGTCATTCCAGAAAATAAAAAATCCATCAAAACCTAGTAGGATTGTTTCAAAAGGATTCAGGAGCTGACTTCAAGAGGCTTCCACTGGCCAAACATGGGGCAATTTGGATAGGAATAATAATAAATATTAAATAAATAAAAATAAATAAAAATAAATATAATAATAATAATTGCAATGGATTGAAACATATAAAACATGTTAAATCTGGGAGTTATAAACATACTTTTAAAGCATGATAAAAAATGAACTCATCATTTTGAAAACCAGTAATAAACAAATCAAGCAGTTATTCTGCCTTTCCTATATGACCTGTACTTTAGAGTAACCAGAGTTGGTAAGATGCTCTTAACAGAATTATTCCAGCCAATAAATGAAGAAGGAACAACATAATTAGAATATGACTGTTCTGCAACCTCTAATGAATTAATGGACTGAGGAAGTGATTTTCATTGGCTGCCTACATTACAAAAAGAGAGCTTCCCAAATATTGAATCGTATTTAATCAAGTCTCTAAACCCAACTGCCAATTCACAGGACATACTGGGGACAGAAGAACATGCTAACTGACACTACAGGGAGGCCATCAACAAAGCTCAGAATGCTGGAAAATGACAAATGATCAGGTTTTTTTTTCTTCCAACAAATAAATTGTAAAGAAAAAAGATGGACTAGTAACCTAGAGAAAAAGGGACTTAAGAAATATATCAAATAATAGCAATGTATGAACTCTTATTAGGATCCTGATCTGAACAAATAAACCATTAAGAAATTATGAGACAATTGGTGAAGTTTGAACACTGACTGGGTATTGGGTATTATGCAATTATTGTTAAATTATTTTTGGCATGATAATAGTATTGCAGTTATGTTTAAAAAAAGAGTCTTTATGATACATACTGAAATATGACCAGATAAAACAATTAAATCTCTGAGATTTGCCTAAAAATGGGCAAATCTGGGAGTGGGACTATAGATAAAACAAGACTGGTCACAAATTTAATTACTGAAGTTGAGTGATGGTTACATGTGAGTTCTTTACATTATTTCCTCAATTTTTTATTTAGGCTTGAAATTTTCCATAATAAAAACTTTTATTTTTTTAGTTCTTTTTAAAGTTTTTCTCAAAAAGACTTTTAAAAAGTCTACTTAGCAATTACTTCATTGCTTTCTACACTATTTGTTTTTCTGAAGTTCATCGTTAGAATATTACTTACAGGTTTATGGGAGCTAATTCAGCTTTTATGTAAAAGCAGATATATGTAAATATGTTTTTAATAATGACTCAAATGAAAGTAAGAATGAATAATTTTACTATCACCAATTTATTGAGTCAGACCAATAGCTAAACTGTACAATGCATTAAGACTGAAACAAAGCCATATTTTTCATTTGTACTATTAGGATGGACAAGCCTATATATGTATATAAAATCATTTCCAGGCTGCAGCCTCAAGAATATTTGAACGTTGAAATTAGACACCCACATATAATCAGTATTTTAAATGAAAAACTGCAGCCAACAATTTCTAACTCTGATGCTACAAACTTGACACTCCTATTAGAAAAACTAATAAGGAACTTCAATTTTCAACAGTGAAACTAAGTAAAGAACAGATAAAATGGCGTATAGTGAAGCATGGTTAGCATTCACTATGCAACATGGATTTAAAATCATTGAAGATTAGAATCAATTAGAAAAATCAATTAGTCATTTAAGTCCTGATGTTCAAGGCCCCACCACCTCTTCTACTAGGAGTGGCTCAGAGAACTGAGAAAACAAGACTCAATCACATGCTCCTATTTTTAGTAGCCCTCATATAAGACTGGCAGGTAGAGAGTGAGTATCTTAAGTAAAGTTTTTCGATTATTTGTATTAATTGAATCAATGTTTGTAAAGGACTTAAACTAGCCCCTGGCTCATTTGCGTTTATTAAATAAAATAAATGAATAAGTTTACACTTATAAGTATAATCCCAGTATTCCCAGATACCTGGGAATAAACTGAAACTTGTAGTTCATTAAACGTGGCATTTTGTTTGTTACGCATGAACTCTTTGTTATTTAAAACTGGATTTCCCCCCTCCTCCCAAATTCATGTGCCTTCACTTTTATAAAACTAAATTCCTAAAGAAGAGTCTTCATCTTTGAAAGGGAGTAAGAAAGTTCCAATTTCCTCTATAACCTTAAAAAATGACAATGGCATAAACATGTACTGAAAGCCTGAATAGACACATTAAAAAAAACAACATTCTTGGGACTTCCCTGGTGGTGCAGTGGTTAAGAACCCCCCCTGCCAATGCAGGGGACACAAGTTTGATCCCTGGTCCAGGGAGATCCCACATGCCACGGAGCAACTAAGCCCGTGCACCACAACTACTGAGCCTGTGCTCTAGAACCCACATACCACAACTACTGAGCCCACGTGCTGCAACTACTGAAGCCTGTGTGCCTACAGCCCGTGCTCCGCAACAAGAGAAGCCATAGCAATGAGAAGCCCGTGTCCCTGCTCGCTGCAACTAGAGAAAGCCTGCGTGCAGCAACGAAGACCCAACGCAGCCAAAAAAAAAATGCATTCTTACCTTTCCAAGATTTTCCTGTTCAGCAATATTTTTGGTATACTGTTCCCTGGGGAGTAAACATAATGATTTAGTTTACATTTACTTCAATCGATTTGATCATACAACTAAATTATAAATTAACATATCTATCTAAATATATTAGACAATACAGTTTATAGAGTACTAGAGTCAGAATGAAACCCATTATCAAACACTCCCTTTTCCAATCTTTAGTCAGTTCATCTAATAAACAGTAATATAAGGAAAAAACCAAGGCAAAATATCATGTAAGAAGTTAAGTACCATTTCCAGTTAATCTACACTTAAATCAATGGTAATCCATTTGCTTAAATTACACTTTTTTTTTAAAGAGGTTTGCAGAAGAGAGAAAGGATACACATTTTTAAAAAACATTAAATAGCATCTAACCCAGCAATCCAACTTCTAGGAAGTCATCCTACAGAAAAACTCTCACAAGTTAATAAAGATGAAAGCAAAGACTATTACTTCACCATTGCTTATAGTAGTGAAAATCTGCAACCAACTAAATGTTGATAGACGGGGAAATGTTTAAATAAATTATGGTACATCCGTTCAAAGGAATAATACAGAGTTGTAAAAAAAGAATGAGGTAGATCTATAAATACTAAAGTGGAAAAAATTCTAGATAAATTATTAAGAAAAAAACTGTATATGTAGCTTAATTTTATTTATGTATACACACATATACAGACATATTAGCAAAAGCATGGGAAAAGAATATGGGATAATATACAACAAAATATTAACAGTAGACATTTATGAGGTATGGCAGTGTGGACAACATTCAATTTCTGTGTGCTATACTTGATAATGGTTACTTTTTGTTTTTATAAGTATTTCTTTTGTAAGCTAAAAAAGTTACAAATTTTTAATGTAAAAATAGAAATACAAATAACGTATTGTATTTTTAAACAAAGGTATAATTATATTTTAATATTATATAAGACAAAAAATGAGATTTGAAGTGTTAAGGACAAAGATTGAAGGATGAGGACACAGGAACCAAGGACAAAGGAACCAGTGACAAGAAGATAAGAGACTTTAGACCTCAAATTTGTATGGAAAAAGACTATATTTCTGTGTAAAGCTACACAGTAGTACTTAACAAGAAATTAAACAACACAAAATTAGGAATCTAAGAAATCATAAACCACAAACTCTAGCAGCTTAAGTGAAGAAAGATTTGCATTTATGTCAAAAGGGAGGTAAACATGATTAGAACAGAGAGAATGGCAATCAAAAGTACCTGAAGCCCTTACAGAGCTGAAGTGAAGGTAGAATTTGTGCACAGGAATAAGAATGGAAGGGAATAGACACAATCTTGATGAACCTTCATTTTGCCCTTAAAATTTATGAGACACTAAGTCAAAATTGTTTACCTTTCTAGCTCTTCAATGAAAAAAAGCTGGGAGGAACTAAATGACATATCCCTCAAGAAGAATGTATGGTTATTATTAAGAGAGCTTTAAATAATTCATTTATTACCCTAGGCCCGAGGAATGTCCAAACTGTTTTAGAATTTCCATTTATATTTTATCAAGAAATCGACAGGCACATGCTCTTTCCCCATAACAGTAATATGTAATTTTAATTTATTCAATGAATTTATTCAAGAAATAATTACAGAGCACCTGTTATGTACCAAGCATGCCCTGGGATTTCAAAAAGAAAACAGGACAGACAGGGTCCTTGCCCTCTAGGAATTCATACTATATCATTTCTAAAATACTGCTGCATACATTATATTTAACTTGAACCTCTGTGGTATATACTATTCTCCTTATTTTATAGATGAGGAATGATTTGTCCAAGGTCACAAAACTAGGAACTGGAAAAATCAGGTTAGAAACAATTTTATGGTCTCTCTCTAGTACTTTGATATATAATATGCTGCCTCTTTAAGTAAAATTAAAATTTGCAGATGATCTTTCAAAACCAAGCTAATTTCTTACACCTTTGGCCTTACCAGGAAGTACCATAAAAGTAGAAAATGAAATAACATTAAAAATATTGTGTCTACCATAGTCATAATATTTTAAACATGTATCAGTGAGTTTAGAGTATAATTAACTCCATTTTATTCTTAACATTCTTATCATGTACTACTCTAGTCAGGGCACAGTATTTTTCTATTGGAAAACTGAGGAATGGTAAAGGTTTACAATGATTTTTAAAATGATGAAGAGGAATATCTAGCTAGAAAACTGATAAGAAAACCAATAGTTCAGGAGCTATATTTCCTTTTTTACTATTTATATTGATCACTTTGGAAGAAAAGAAACAATTTCTAAAACTTATTTTTCAAGAACAAAATTAACTTCTCACATTTGTGAAATATTAGCATTGACTATACAGATTTAATGAGCAAAGTTTACATTCAATGAAAGAATTTGTATAAGTACATTCAGTATGTTTTTTTTAATGTAGACTTATTATTTTTAAAAAATATTTATTTATTTATTTGGCTGTGTCGGGTCTTAGTTGCGGCATTTGGGATCTTTCGTTGCAGTGCGCGGACTCTCTAGTTGTGGCGCGCAGGCTCCAGAGCGCGCGGGCTTCAGTACATGCAGCACACGGGCTCTCTAGTTGTGGCACGTGGGCTCTGGAGTACGCAGGCTCAGTCGTTGCAGCATGTGGGCTTAGTTGCTCTGCGGCATGTGGAATCTTAGTTCCCTGACTAGGGATCGAACCTGTGTCCCCCTGCATTGCAGGGGGATTCTTAACCACTGGACCACCAGGGAAGTGCCTGTATGTTTAATATGTTAGACTATTAAAAAATAATATCCTATTTATAGGATATTTTTGGTCTGGCCTGCATTATATAAAAAAAATTTAGACTTTGCAAAACATTCTATTTCTTAAATTCCTTTTTGTAATATTAATGTATATGCCACTAGAAATCTCAACTGCAGTCTAGAATAAGTGTGAATCCTACACTTCATTTGAGTTCTTACCGAATGGTAAAAGCAAAACATTTGAATTACGATTAGGGGCAAAGAAAGCTTATCTTGTTCATTACTGCATTTTATCAAAGCTAGCAATTCAACTATAAACGTATTTTTTAAGACAGCATTTGATTTATTACAATATGCTGCAAGCTAGGATTACAAAAAGAAAAAATCACCATATAAGGACTAGTAGTATTTATACACCCTTCTTTGCTTTAAAGGCTGACACACCGCAGTCACACAGTTTCTAGCTGAAATGCAGTCACTCACACTGCACAATGAGCAGGCCAACAACCAGAGTCCAGGCCATGTAGGACTTGAAAAATAGACCAACCTTAGTGCTTTTAAAAAAGCAATTATGAAATTATACGTATTCCTGAGGAGGGGGTAATGGGGATTAACTGCTTAATGGTTGTAAGAGTTTCTGTTTCGGGTGATGAAAAAGTTTTGGTAATATATAGTGGTTATGGTTGCATAATATTTTTAATGTAATCAATGCAACACTTTTAATTATACACTTAAAAATGGCAAATTTTATGTTATTTACCTTTTGCCACAATAAAAAAGTAAGCAAGCAAGCAAGAAAAATTATATGTATTCTTACTTAGTCAGCAGGGCTGGACTATCCAGAAGATGTTTAACAAGATTTAATCCTAGATAATATCTTACTATATGCTTATTTAAGTACTCTGACTTTGTATAATTCCATCTTATTTATAAAACTTCTATAGATTAAAACATTAAGTAACTCAATATAAAAACAACAAAATTACTTGCCTAATTGCCTTTCTTTTTTCTTGTTGATCAGAAGAGACATATGCCTTCATTTCATCAGTAGCACGACAAAGTTGTACTTCTAGGTTCTAAGTGGAAAGACTAAGCTTTAGGTTAAGTCCTTGATACAGAAAAATCTCAGAAAAGTTTTTGATCCACTTTCTTTGTCTTACCTTAATCATACAATTTGTATAATGGTATCTACTTTCGTCTTGAAGACATTCTTCACGGAGTCCTCTGACTTCCTAATGTATATAATTTTAAATGGGCAACATTATCGAAAGAATAATCAGATACAGAAAGGATGACTATATTTACAACAAAAGACATACCATCAGAGTATTTCCTCTTCTGCAACCGAAACTTTATTATAATAGACTAGGTTGCAATCTTTTCTAGAGACCACTCATATCGCTCTACAACCTATAAGTTTAGTTATTTATTAAGTACCTACTGTGTGCCCAGCTCTGTGCTAGGTGCTGGGACAGAGGAGTGAACAAGACAGGTCCCTGCTCTCATTCAAGTAGAGGAAACAGACATAAACAAGGAAACATGTAATGAAGGTAGTTTCAGATGGGAAAAAGTGCCATGAAGAAAATTCTGCAGTGGAATGTGATAGGGTGACTGAGTGGGCAATATTAGGTGATCAGAAAAGACCTCTAGGAGGATGTGACATTTAGGGTGAGACCTAAAAGGTGAAAAGGAGAGATCAAGGCAAATAGTTGGTGGTAGAGTATCCCAGAGAGAGAAGAATACATGCAAAATCCCCAAGGTGAAAACAAGCTTGGCCTGTTTGAAGTACACGAAGGCGGCCAGTGTGGCTGGGGCCCTGTGGGCGAGGAGTAGAGCACGTGGATATGAAAGTTCATGGAAGCAGGTAGGGCCTTATAGACCACAGTTCTGAAGTTAGATTTTAAGTGCAACAGGAAGCCAGTGGAGGGTAGCCTAACTGCTGTATAGGTTTCTTTGGCTGCTCTATGGAGAATAAACCTTAGGAAGGCAAGCGTGGAAGGGGAGAGTAGGTGGGAGGTTACAGTGCGAGTCTAGGGGGCCTGGACTCTGGCGGTAGGGGTGTAGATGGAGAATTTAGTATGTACACATCAAGTCTGAAGAAATAAAAATCTCTGCAGCTTAGGAGACAGACTCGGGATGAGGGTAAAGATTTGGGAATCTTTTGACATTGGTAGTGAAAATACGCATATACAGGCAGTTTCTGCTAAGTTGTTAAAATAAAAACTGTCTTCTTACCTGTTCTAATTTGGACCGATTACTTTCAAGGCCTGCTGCACAGCTATCATACTGGGATTTCTTTTCATCACACTCCTGGGTTAATTCCTAGTATGAAAAGGGTAATTAATTGAATAAGTAAAAAACAAAGGCCTAACATGTGGCTCTGAAACAATACATGCCCTTGTCAGTCTTGTAACTTAACTCTAAGCTTCTTGGCATACTTACGAGTTATTTATACAACAATCAGACATTTGAGAATTATGACAGATGAAGGTGCTGATAAAAACAATAGCTGCCATGTATTAAGCTGTGTGCCAGGCTCTCTGTTAGAAGCTGGGAATAAAACAGCGAGCAAAACAGCCAAAAATCCTTCCCCTCAAGTAATGCTCAGACAAGTAAACAGGCTGAGTGCTATGATGGATGAATGCAAGGTGTTACAGGAGCACGTGGGACGCTCACTGGACCTAACCCAGGCTTGGGGATCAGTGCGGACAACCTGCTGGAGAAATTGATATCTAAGCTGAGGTACGAAGGATTAGTAAGCATAGTTAGAAGGGACAAGAGGAGGAGAATGTTCATAAAAAAAGGAACACTATGTATGAAGTCTTGGACTTGGAACTAGAGAGAAGAAGGACAATTTAGGACATATAAGTAGTTTATTATACTGGAGCATGTCTGGGAAATGTGAGAAGAGGCTGAAGACTTTGGCAGAGGCCTGATCAGAACTTTGTAAACCATGTTAAGGGTGTTTGAGCTTTACCTTTAACAATAACTAAGTCTCAAAACAACCTCTTGAGGTAGGTATTAATATCCCCACATCGTGCAAGGACAAGTATCTTGTAAAAGATTGTACTGCTGGAAAGACGTGTTAGAATTTGAATTCAGGCTATTTGAGTAGTTTCACACTTTCTTCTAACATAATATTTTGAAACTGATAATTTGAAAATCTTCTTCTACCGACACCTGGAAATGCTAAAAGTATCAACAAATGCTTGATAAGGCAGGGCAAACATCCTTTCAGATCCAGAGCTAACTGAACTCTCAAGGAAGTAAAAGGAATTACCAGGACTAGAAACAAAGGATGACAGCCTATGGCTACACTTGGTGAAGGAGTTGGGAGCCAATCTTGATAACAGAATGATTATTATCTCCAGGCAGGGCAAAAGACCTGGAAACCTGTGAATAAAGGGTTAACACCAGGCCTGGATTGATTCAGGCCAGACTGGGAATGGTTTCACACAGCACAGTTTCCTTGGGAACTGGAGAGTTAACATAAATGGGTAATATTGTGTGGTGCTTCTGCTGTGTGGGACTGCATCTGGTTTGGGGTGACTAGCACAGTATAAAAGACTGGTGGGAAAAAGGAGCCATGGCTTTTGTGAATCAAAGTGACCTACAGACATCTAAGGCTCTCATGGTTGACATGAGAAGGGGCAACAGAGGCTGTGTACTTGGGTAGCTGCTGGGCCTGTCAGTGAGATGAAGATACTATAGTATATGAAAGCCTTTTTTTGTTTGTGAGTTTTATGGCCAAACTGATCAGTAAATGCAGTTATGCTACTTCAGAGGAGGATGGAAAAAAGGAGTCTGTCCTCAGGCAGGTTTGGGATTTGGATTTACCCTACCTACGTGGTCTAAGAACTCCCAAGCTGAGACATTAACTCAAATTAGCTCCAAGCTTGTGATAGTCCTAAAACACCTGGCAGAACAACAGCAAAACCACTCTGGAGGGACACACCCTCCATCTTAGCTGCCAGGACTCAAGAGACAAAACCCTACTAAAGATAAACTCACAATCCAAAAGTATAAATATATAAGGAACAATCAATCCATTATGAGTGAGAATCAGAAGATATAAAACACACAGCAGGACTATACCTCCAGGAACTTCGAATACTAGAAGAAAGTCTATTAAATAAGTATGCTTAAAATAATTAAAGTTATAAAGGAGGAACTGAAAATAAAAGACTAAAAAAGGCACAGTGAGTAAAAATAGACAAAAACGAAAAAAAAAGTCACTGAAATTAAAAACTAAGTAGGTGACATAAACATAAGATTGGCTCAGGAGATGAAAGAATGAACTAAAAAACAGAGCTGAAGAAATTATCCAAAATTCATCACAGAGAGAGACAAAGAGATGAAAATATGAAAATGAGGTTAAACAACAGGGAACAGAATAAATACGTCTAACATATATCTAACAGGAGTTGCTGAAGAACAGACTAGAAAGACCAGGGGAGAGAATATTTGAAGATATCATGTAGAATTTTTCCAGAATTAATGGGAGACAAAAAAGCACATATTCCAGCAGAGCAGATAAAACTAAATCTATACTTAGATCATGGCAGTGAAACTGGACAACACCAAAGACAAAAATATTAAAACCGTCTACAGATTTAAGGCAATCCCTATCAAAATACCAATGTTACTTTCACACAACTAGAACAAATAATTTAAAAACTTGTATGGAAACACAAAAGACCCTGAATAGCCAAAACAATCTTCAGAAAGTAGAATAGAGCTGGAGGTATCATACTCCCTGACTTCAGACTATACTACAAAACTATGGTAATCAAAATAGTATGGTACTGGCAACAAAAACAGACACATAGATCAATGGAACAGAATAGAGAGCCCAGAAATAAACCCACACACTTATGACCAACTAATCTATGACAAAGGAGACAAGAATATACAATTGAGAAAAGACAGTCTCTGCAATAAGTGGTGATGGGAAAACTGGACAGCTAAGTGTAAAGGAATGAAATTGGAACATTTCCTCACACCATGTACAAAAATAAACTCAAAATGGAAAAGGGAACCCTCTTGCACTGTTGGCGGGAATGTAAATTGATATAGCCACTATGGAGAACAGTATGGAGGTTCCTTAAAAAACTACAAATAGAACTACCATATGACCCAGCAATCCCACTACTGGGCATATACCCTGAGAAAACCAAAATTCAAAAAGAGTCATGTACCAAAATGTTCATTGCAGCTCTATTTACAATAGCCCGGAGATGGAAACAACCTAAGTGCCCGTCATCGGATGAATGGATAAAGAAGATGTGGCACATATATACAATGGAATATTACTCAGCCATAAAAAGAAACGAAATTGAGCTATTTGTAATGAGGTGGATAGACCTAGAGTCTGTCATACAGAGTGAAGTAAGTCAGAAAGAAAAAGACAAATACCGTATGCTAACACATATATATGGAATTTAAGAAAAAAATGACATGAAGAACCTAGGGGTAAAGCAGGAATAAAGACGCAGACCTCTTAGAGAACGGACTTGAGGTTATGGGGAGGGGGAAGGGTGAGCTGTGACAGGGCGAGAGAGAGTCATGGGCATATACATAGTAACAAACGCAGTAAGGTAGATAGCTAGTGGGAAGCAGCCGCATGGCACAGGGATATTGGCTCGGTGCTTTGTGACAGACTGGAGGGGTGGGATGGGGAGGGTGGGAGGGAGGGAGACGCAACAGGGAAGACATATGGGAACATATGTTTATGTATGACTGATTCACTTTGTTATAAAGCAGAAACTAACACACCATTGTAAAGCAATTATACCCCAATAAAGATGTTAAAAAAAAAAAAAATTCATCACAGAGAGAGACAAAGAGATGAAAATATGAAAATGAGGTTAAACAACAGGGAACAGAATAAATACGTCTAACATATATCTAACAGGAGTTGCTGAAGAACAGACTAGAAAGACCAGGGGAGAGAATATTTGAAGATATCATGTAGAATTTTTCCAGAATTAATGGGAGACAAAAAAGCACATATTTCAGCAGAGCAGATAAAACTAAATCTATACTTAGATCATGGCAGTGAAACTGGACAACACCAAAGACAAAAATATTAAAACCGTCTACAGATTTAAGGCAATCCCTATCAAAATACCAATGTTACTTTCACACAACTAGAACAAATAATTTTAAAACTTGTATGGAAACACAAAAGACCCTGAATAGCCAAAACAATCTTCAGAAAGTAGAATAGAGCTGGAGGTATCATACTCCCTGACTTCAGACTATACTACAAAACTATGGTAATCAAAATAGTATGGTACTGGCAACAAAAACAGACACATAGATCAATGGAACAGAATAGAGAGCCCAGAAATAAACCCACACACTT
Organism: Stenella coeruleoalba; assembly: GCF_951394435.1. Lineage (NCBI taxonomy): Eukaryota > Metazoa > Chordata > Mammalia > Artiodactyla > Delphinidae > Stenella > Stenella coeruleoalba. The sequence goes on from NC_137160.1 coordinate 81,466,656, forward strand.
ATGACCAACTAATCTATGACAAAGGAGACAAGAATATACAATTGAGAAAAGACAGTCTCTGCAATAAGTGGTGATGGGAAAACTGGACAGCTAAGTGTAAAGGAATGAAATTGGAACATTTCCTCACACCATGTACAAAAATAAACTCAAAATGGAAAAGGGAACCCTCTTGCACTGTTGGCGGGAATGTAAATTGATATAGCCACTATGGAGAACAGTATGGAGGTTCCTTAAAAAACTAAAAATAGAACTACCATATGACCCAGCAATCCCACTACTGGGCATATACCCTGAGAAAACCATAATTCAAAAGCAGTCATGTACCACAATGTTCATTGCAGCACTATTTACAATAGCCAGGACATGGAAGCAACTTAAGTGTCCATCAACAGATGAATGGATAAAGAAGATGTGGCACATATATATAATGGAATACTACTCAGTCATAAAAAGAAATGAAATTTAGTCATTTGTAATGAGGTGGATGGACCTAGAGTCTGTCATACAGAGTGAAGTAAGTCAGAAAAAGAAAAACAAATACCATATGCTAACACATATATATAGAATCTGAAAAAAAAACAAAAACGTTGTGAAGAACCTAGGGGCAGGACAGGAATAAAGATGCAGATGTAGGGAATGGACTTGAGGACATGGGGAGGGGGAAGGGTAAGCTGGGACAAAGTGAGAGAGTGGCATGGACATATATACACTACCAAATGTAAAATAGATAGCTAGTGGGAAGCAGCCACATAGCACAGGGAGATCAGCTCGGTGCTCTGTGACCACCTAGAGGGGTGGGATAGGGAGGGTGGGAGGGAGGAGAAATGGGGATATACATATATGTATAGCTGATTTACTTTGTTACACAGCAGAAATTAACACACCGTTGTAAAGTAATTTTACTCCAATAAAGATGTTAAAACAAAAAAAAACTAATAAGAAAAATAAACTCAAAATGGATTAAAAACCTAAATGTAAAAAACCATAAAACTCCCAGAAGAAAACATAGGCAGAACACTCTTTGACCTAAATCACAGCCATATTTTTTGGGTCTGTCTTCTAAAACAAAGGAAACAAAAGCAAAAATAAACCAATGGGACCTAATTAAACTTAAAAGCTTTTGCATAGCAGAGGAAACCATGGACAAAATGGAAGATAACCTACTGAATGGGAGAAAACATTTACAAATGGTATCATTAATAAGAGGTTAATATCCAAAATATATAAACAGCTCATATAACTCAAAAAAAAAAAAAACCAGTTAAAAAATGGGCAGAAGACCTGAAAAGACATTTTTCCAAAGAAAATATACAGATGGCCAACAGGAACATGAAAACATGCTCAATATCATTAATCATCAGCGAAATACAAATCAAACCCACAATGAGATATCACCTCACACCTGTCAGAATGGCTATTATCAAAAAAGACCACAAATAACAAATATTGGTAAGGATGTGGAGAAAAGGGAACCTTTGTACATTTTTGATGAGAATGTAAATTGGTGCAGCCACTGTGGAAAACAGTATGGAGGTTCCTCAAAAAACTAAAAATAGAACTACCACATGATCCAGCAATTCCACTCCTGAGTATATAACCAAGGAAAATGAAAACATTAATTTGAAAAGATATATGCATCCCAATGTTCATAGCAGCATTATTTACAATAGCCAAGACATGGAAGCAACCTAAGTGTCAATCAAGAGACAAATGGAAAAAGAAGACGTGGTATATATATATATATATATATATATATATATATATATATATATACACACACACACACACACACACACACACACACACAATAGAATACTACTCATCCATTAAAAAGAATGAAATTTTGCCATTTACAACAACGTGGATGAACTTGGAGGGTACTATGCTTAGTGAAATAAGTCAGAAAGAGAAAGACAAATACTGTACAATATTACTTTTCTGTGGAATCTAAATAATAAAACAAACTAGTGACTATAACAAAAATTAAAACTATATATAGGGAAGACATTATCTAAAAAGAAATGAGAATTAAACCGATAGCAGATCCCTCAACACAACAAGAGAAAGCAGAAAGCAATGAAAATAATTTTTTTTTCTGACCAAGTCACTATTTAAGAAGAAAAACAAAGATGGTTTACTTTTGGCAATGATTCTTTACTAAGAGAACTACTAAAAGAAAAAAAAAATAAAGCAAGGAAATTTCATTTTAGGAAGAAGGAAACTGAATCCAGAAGTAAGGAATAAAGTACATGAAGCAATGGTGAGAACTGCTAAATATGTGGGTAAATCTAAACAGGAAATGACTGTACGAAGTAGTAATTATAACAGTAATGACCACCATGACAACCACTTTTAGAGATGAAGAAATAAAATGGAAATAAAATACCACAGGATAACAACACATGTGTAAGGCAGGAGAGGGTGTTAAATTATTCTGAGGTTCCTGTATTGTTCAGGAGATTAACAATTGTTCAGCTGATTAACTTTAGGCAGGAAAAATATGTTAAAAATTTAAGAGTAAACAATATCAGAATAGAAGAAGATAGAAAGGGAAATAAAGGGAAAAAAGAATATAAAGAAAACAGGATTGGTGCAACGGAGGGCAGAAAGAGGAAAAGAAACATAGAAAAGCACAGTACATAGGATGTACAAAATAGAAATAAATTCCAATGTATCAATAATAAGAGTAAATGGGACTAAACTCACCAATTAAAAGACAGATTCTCACACTGTAAAGCAACTATACTCCAATAAAAATTTTCTTAAAAAAAGATTCTCAAACTGGATGTAAGAAACTATATCCACACAAAATCCAACTATATGCTATTTATGAGACTTACATAGGACAAAAATAAGGACGTAGAAAGCTGAAAGTGAACAAATAAAAAGACATACCAAGCAACACTAATCCTAAGAAAGCTGCCACACTTACGTTAACAGCAGACAAAATAAAGCTCCTAGACAAAAAGCACTGCAAGGAATAAAGAGTCATAAAATAATGATAAAATGAATAATTTTAAGTGTTTTTTTTAAAAACCAGGAATCTTTAAATTGTGGTAAAATACACATAAAATTTACCATTTTAACCATTTTTAAGGCTACAGTTCAGCTGTATTAAAAACATTCACGTTATTGTGCAACCAATCTCCAGAACTCTTTTCACCTTGCAAAACTGAAACTCTATACTCATTACACCACAAGTCCCCATTCACCAGGAAGTTTTGAACAACACATTTAAGAAGCTTGATCTGACAAACACATGGAGAACCCAGCACTCAACAACTGGAAAATACATTCTTTTCCGGATCAGGTCACTAAAAAAATTATGTTGGCCTCAGCTCTCTCCATGGCCACACTTAACTCTCAAAGACTGTGGAGCTACACTTTAAAAATCCTCAAGGAAAGAAAGCATGATGTAAGGGCTTTTATGCTCAATCAAGCAGTTGTTGAAATATTTAAGGCAACAAATTCTAGATTTGCAAGAACTCATCAGGTAATATTGCTCTACTAAGCTTTGAGGACTCTACTAGAAAACAAATGAGAGACAATAAAAAGTAGGAAAATGGGCAGTGAGAGGATTGTTAATGAGCACTGAATCTGACAAGTACAGGTATAATACTAAAGACAAAAGTGGGAACTAGGGTAATAGAACAGAACATAAATGTTATATGCCCTGACAGTGTAGACACGATACCATAAAACCTGCAGGGAGGGGAAGGGGAAAAGAAGGTGGAAGGTAGAATGAATAAGCCAGCTTCCTCAATTTTTAATTGCTGGGGATGGATGGGGGAATGTCAAAAGATATAATTTAAACCTGATGAATCAAGTCATAGTATAAGCATATTACAAGTATAAAGGCAAACAGTAAGAAAGACAATACAAATGACCAAAATTAGGTGCTAAAGCAAAGGGAAGGAGAAGTTAGAGGAAAAATACCAATTTCATCACTACTCATAGTGGGGATTAATACATACTATCAACAGAAATGGATGATTAATGGTGGCATTACAGATATAACCAGTAGAGCAAAACCAGAGCCAGAAAATATGGGAGAGAGACACAGACACAGAGAATGAACAGAGGAATTTATTTTTATAGGATTTAAAGTCAGAAGCAAAACATAAAATGCACAAAGACCAAATATGTCTACATATCAATAAATATGAATTGGCTAAACTTATTTATTAAAATAAGTTTCAGATTATGTCACAACACAAAACACAGTTCAAGATCTATTCAGAGACACACCTAAAACAAGGTAAATTTTTAAAAGCTGAAAGCAAAAGATGGGCAAAAGTATAGCAGGCAAATGCAAACAAGAGGAAGCAAACATTAGTATCACTCAGAGTTGACTTCTGGCACCCCACCAAAAAAAAAGCTTTTGTTGTTTTTAGAGAGTAAGAACAAAGGTGTGGAGATCAAACTTCAGGTAGCCAATAAATAATTATCCATTCATGAATTTTCAGAAAATTTCTGGAAAATATATAAGGAACTGTTATCAGTTATTATTTCTGGGGAGTATGCTAGGGGTGGAGTGTAGAGAGAGAAATAATTTCTATTCTTTCCCTTAACCAATTCCTTACAGTTTGAATTCTGGCCAAGAGCATGGTTTTACTTCTATAAGAAAAAGCAATCAACAAGAAATATTTCAGTGAAATCAATAATTACCACATTGTATATATACTCTAAAACAAGTATTTTAGCTTTTTCCCATATATTAGCAATTATATGTATTATGTCATTTAATTACATATAAATTTATAATTTATGGAACGGCATCTAAAAAAACAAACATGAAGATTTTCAAGATGCTATCTAACTCTAGATAATTATAAAAGATTTAGATAAATATAAGTTGTGATTTTCAAAGTCTTGAGATTTTCAAACAGTTATGAATATTCAAATTTATAACAAAATGCAAATAAAAAGAATGGAAATGTACTAACACTTCACTATAAAATTTCCTAAATATTTGAGAGTTGTCCATGAAAGCAAGAAGTATAAAGTATTTTTAAGAACTCCTGGACTTTAACAATAGGATAATACATCTGTGTAGTTTTGAGTGTTAAATATACTTACACAAGTTAAAAATAAACACTATTCAAAGCAGAGAACAATTATGAATTTCAGTTAATATTTGGCAACAGCTTAAAGTCAATGAAGCAGCTTGTTTTTTCAGTATACTTTTTATTACAAAAGTTTTCTGGGTAAAAATAGAACTATAGGGACTTCCCTGGTGGTGCAGTGGTTAGGAATCTGCCTGCCAATGCAGGGGACATGGGTTCGATCCGTGGTCCAGGAAGATGCCACGTGCCACGGAGCAACTAAGCCCGTGCACCACAACTACCGAGCCTGCGCTCTAGAGCCCTCAAGTCACAACTACTGAGCCCACGCTCCACAACTACTGAAGCCTGCGCGCCTAGATCCTGTGCTCCCCAACAAGAGAAGCCACTGCAATGAAAAGCCCACGCACCGCAATGAAGAGTAGCCCCGGCTCGGCGCAACTAGAGAAAGCCCGTGCACAGCAACGAAGACCCAATGCAGCGAAAAAAAAAAGAACTATACATGGATGTGGGAGATTAACACATGGAGCTAAGCAAAATGGGCATCAAGGACTCACCAACTGCACTGAATTCAAACATTGAAAAAAACTAAAAAGTTAATGAAAATGTGGGCAAGTTCTATACTCTTAGATTTTTTAAATTATGGTAAAATATACATAAAATAAAAATTATTACTTAAACCATTTTTAAGTGTGCAGTTCAGTGGCATTAAGTACCTTCACACTGCTGTGCAACCATCACCACCATCCATCTCCAGAACTCTTTTCATCTTCTAAAACTGAAACTCGGTACCCATTACTTTTCAACATGGCAGAAGACAGAGATGAAAATGCTTAGAGGACCTAGGCGCCCCTTGACTTGATGAATGTGTTAAGAACTGGAGAGTTGTATTATTTGAGAATAGTAGTGAGACAGCTATATTTCTTCGTAATGGAAGAGGCAGGAAGTACTTGACATACAGAGAAACCTAGTTAAATTGTATAAAAATGAACTGCAGGTTCTGGTTACATTATTATAATAAATGACTTTTTTCTAATTTATTTATTTATTTTTTATTTATTTTTGGCTGCGTTGGGTCTTCGTTGCTGCACGCGGTCTTTCTCTAGTTGCAGCGAGCAGGGGCTACTCTGTTGCGGTGCGCAGGCTTCTCATTGCTGTGGCTTCTTTTGTTGTGGAGCACGGGCTCTAGGTGTGTGGGCTTCAGTAGTTGTGGCACGTGGGCTCAGTAGTTGTGGCTCACAGGCTCTAGAGCACTGGCTCAGTAGTTGTGGTGCACGGGCTTAGTTGCTCTGTGGCATGTGGGAATCTCCCCGGACCAGGGCTCGAACCCCTGTCCCCTGCATTGGCAGGCAGATTCCTAACCACTGCACCACGAGGGAAGTCCCTATAATAAATGACTTTGCAGAATTAAAGATCTGGTATATGATTTTACTTAGAAAACAATTTAGTTGAAAAGCAATAGTATTCCTTCCTTTAAAACCATTTTTTAATAGTTATAATGATAAATACCTTTTTTAAAAGTCCTTATGTATTAGTCATTGCTGTTGCAAAGTACCTTATATGTGTTATTTAATTTTACAACCACCCTATTAAGAAGGGAGTAGTTTACAGGTGAGGAAACTGAAGTTTATAGAGATGAAGTCATCTACCCAAAGTTATCTAGGGTCTGCCTGATTCTCTAGCCCATGTTCTTAAATCATTCTATCCATATTGTCTCCCTGTAATTAGCACAGTTGGTACCCTTTGCTTTTCACCTGCTGACATTTAGGATAAAGCTTATCCTAAATCTATGTGACATATGTACTAAATGGCCCAAGACTGACAGATGGCACACTTTAGTTTCATACATTAAATGGTTCTTTTACTGAACTAATAAATTATCAATATATTTCAAAAGAATTAACAAGTGTGAAGCAGAATGGCACAATATAGAGGAAGAGGGCTTTGAACTCACAGAGACTGCAGTTTGAGTTCTTGTGCCAACACTTAAGTCATCTTAAATAAGTTATTTGACTTCTCTAAGCTTCAATTTCCTTATCTAAGGACAATCTGAAAATATTTTATAGTTGTGAATATTAAATGCATGAATGAGAAAGCATTAAGAGAACACTGTGAGGGCTCAATAATAATTATTTATATAATTCTGTAGAGGTCTGCTTCTAGCTCTAGAAGATTCTTGCCACTTATATTTATACTTGATTTTTAAAATACTTTTAAAAATGTTCTGTTAATAAAGTCAACAAATGTTTATTGAACAACTACATTGTCCTAAACGTGGTTCTATAAACCAGACACTCACAACTCTGGTAGATATTACTGTAAGGACCTTAATAGCAAATTTTTTTTAACTCCCAAAATAGAGAATTCCCTGGTGGTCCAGTGGTTAGGACTCCATGCTTTCACTGCTGAGGGTCCACCCAGGGTCAGGGAGCTAAGATCCCACAAGCTGCGTGTTGTGGCAAAAAAGAACCCCAAACACAAAAAACAAAAATAAACTCTAAGTACATGAAGTAATTTCATTTGCATCATATAGTATTAAACCAAAACCCAAGAGGGTCTTTCCTGAAGTCTTCTCAGACTTCATCTAGTCTTACTCCATGCTCTTTTCGGTAACTGCATCTTCTCCTGAGCTATGATCAAACATCACATCTAGGCAGATGATTACACACTTCAACTTGAGCCCCGATATCTTCTCCTGAACTCTTGCTGGATATTAACTTTGAAGTGTCTATAAGAAATTCATCATTTCTCCTCTTCTTCGTCCACTGCTACCACCAAAACTAGCTCTTCCTCATCCCTAATCTGCACTGTTAGTGGTTTCAAACCTCAAAATTATCTTGCTATCTCTTGTTCCCTTGTCTGTAATTAGTGTTCTTCCATATACCATTCAGATCTATTCCTTCTTGTCCATTCCTTCCACCAACACTAGTTTGGGACCTCATTCCCTCTAACTTAGGCTATCGAAAGGCACTTGATGTCACTTTTATTTGTTGAAAAGAATAATTATAAAGACTATGGCAAACAAGGGAAATATATTAACTGAATAGAACCTTAAAGTAATTAAACGCAATGTATACTACCATTCCAACCATGTAGAAAAAGTATATATAAGAGGACAAGGATAAAATGCAAAGATGAACACTGTTCAGCTGTTAATAATAGGATAATGGGTGGTGTAGTAAAGATGTTAAACAGCAGTCCCCAACCTTTTTGGCACCAGGGACCAGTTTTGAGGAAGACAATTTTACCACGGACCAGGGCAGGGTGGGGGATGGTTCAGGCAGTAATGCCAGCGATGGGGAGCAATAGGGCGCGGCAGATGAAGCTTCATTCGCCTGCCTGCTGCTCACCTCCTTCTCTGTGGCCCGGTTCCTAACAGGCCACAGACCAGTACCAGTCCACAGCCCAGGGGTTGGGGACCCCTGAAGTAAAGTACCCAAAGTACCCATAGCCTCTCCAGAAGGAAAATTCTCTAGGCAGCCATATTTAGTACCATATCACCCTCCTTTCTTCTGATCCTTACCCACAAGCATAGCCGGTTACACTAAGGATGGATCCTCGGTCTGACCCAAGGATAGCCAGTAATCTCTGAGGTAGTCTGGTGTGGAAAACTGCCCCCAAAAGAGAGGAGCTGCACCAGGAGTTTAAATTAGAAAAGGCAGAGAAAACAGGGCAGTTATAGTGAAAACGTCAACATATATGTAGAGAGAAAGGCTACAGTGTGAGATATGAACAATGAGGAGCCATAAGCGAGCTAAGGTTACAAGTATGCCAATCCAAAGAATGGGGAGAAACTAAAAGATGGAGAAAAGAAACAGGCAGACACACAGCTGGTGGCAGGCACAGTGAGAAGCCAATACAGAGTGATTCACTGAGCCATGTTATTGGTGTAGTATGAGTATGAAGAACTTGGCTCTGCCATTTACCAGCTGTGTAACCTTGGGCAAGTCCTTTACCCCTCTGTACCTTTATTTGCTCATCTGTGTAAAGGGTGGTTTATCTAACTGGGTGGTTACGAGGCCTGAATGAGTAATGTAACAGTGCCTGGCACACAGAAAGCACTTGATAAATGCTATTACTATCACATTCATCATCATTATCCACAAGCTCCTGCTAAGGTTCCTGAAGCTTCCCTGAGCCAAAATGCTCGGCAGAGAAGTATAGTACCTCTACCTGCTCCAGAGAGACTATAGTTCTGATCCTTGGATTTCCAAAACAGCATATTTCCTTTAATGTTCTAAATATCCTTTCAATAAAACTCCTCATTTAAAATGTAAATGGACTTAATAAAAGAACTACAGGCATACCTTAGAGATATTGTGGGTTCTGCCCTAGACCACTGCAAAAAAGTGAATATTGCAATAAAGCGAATCACATGAATTTTTTGGTTTCCCAGTACATATAAAACTTATGTTTACACTATACTGTAGTCTATTAAGTGTGTAATAGCATTATGTCTAAAAATGTATATATTTTAAAATACTTTATTGCTAAAAAATGCTAACCACCATCTGAGTCTTCAGCAAGTCAATCTTTTTGCAATAGTAACATCAAAGATCACTGAGCACAGATTACCATAACAAATATATAATAAAGAAAAAGTTTGAAATATTGCAAGAGTTACCAAAATGTGACACAGAGACACGAAGTAAGCAAATGTTGTTGGAAAAATGGCACTGACAGACTTACTTGACACAGGGTTGCTACAAACCTTTAATTTGTAAAAAATGTAATAAAATGAAGTATGCCTGTATTTACAAACAGATTTATTTTACTATATTTTATTTTATTATATATTTTACTTTTACCATTAGGGAGAAATTTTACCATCACCAGAAATACATATAAGTGTTCCCTTTTGTCTGTAAGTTGCTGACTCAAGAAAAGCATTAAGAAAATCAATTCTTTAGAACGAACCCATGAAAACAATCCTTGATGTCCTCAATCTGAAAACCCTGCTCAAAAATCTCCTTTCTGGGGGCTTCCCTGGTGGCGCAGTGGTTGAGAGTCCGCCTGCCGATGCAGGGGATGCGGGTTCATGCCCCGGTCCGCAGGGGACGCGTGTTCATTCCCCGGTCCGGGAAGATCCCTCATGCCGCGAAGCAGCTGGGCCCGTGAGCCATGGCCGCTGAGCCTGCGCGTCTGGAGCCTGTTCTCCGCAATGGGAGAGGCCACAACAGTGAGAGGCCAGCGTACCGCAAAAAAAAAAAAAAAAAAAAAAAAAAAAAATCTCCATTCTGAAATCTTCCTTTCCTGACAATCATTTCATTTCCTTATTTCCTTCATTTCCTTCCCTTTTCCTTATCAGTTAAGTATATGATGCTGATTATATTTTTTCTATATTGTTCTTAGGTTGGGTTATCTTTTATTTTTCCTAATTTCCTCATGTGTTTGTTCCCTCTCACCTATGACAGTATGAACCCCAGAGAACAGGGACTTGTCTCTTCCATTTCTTTCGTGGCAGCAGGAGTGTATAATGAAATAAGCAGGAGATTTAAAATAAGATGCTAGAGATGATAGAGTCAAGCCCCAACTCTCTCACTTCCTACTTCTCTCTTTGGATAAGTCACTCAACCTGTCTCAGACTCCATGGCATTTTCTATAAAAAAGGAAACAATATCCATCTGATTTCAAAGTCCATGTGATTTCTCACTCTGCTTCTCTAACTCTGATAGATGGCATTCATGAAGAGTTTTATAGTTCCATCCTTAGGCACATGCAGTACAGCTCACATTCAAACCTAAAATTACTACGCGGAGAACGATAAAATAACAATTGTTAAGGACAAACGGCGAAGGCCACCTTATCTGGATTTGTGGAGGGCATTTACCTTCTCACAGTTTATCTTTAAAGCAGTGCCTGGAATTAGCTTCCAAGTAACTGTATTTCATCACTTAATCATAAGCCATCATGGTTTGCCCCGCATCCTGCTCCCTAGCAAAGCAAGTTCATTAATCTAACATTAATTTGTCACCACTCGTTGGCAGACTCTGAACTTTTACCTGGCCACAGAAGAATGTGACTTCATAACTCTGACATGAGTATGATTTAAAGCAAAAATCTCATTTGGCTGCACTTGTGATTTTAGCTTAAACTCCTTCCTCTCCTTCTCTCCCCTGCCCCCGCCCAAAATTTATGACAAAACAAACAGCATAAATTAAACAAAAACTGTTGTAGGTCACATTATTATTCTCTTCTGCAGAATCATATAAAAAATAATAATTTATTTCCAGAAATTACCCAAGTAAAATATTTGGGATTCTAACTAATACAGCTGAACAAGAGAGAGTATTAAAAGTATCACAAAATTACCCCCTAGGGGGGTGGGACAGGGAGGGTGGGAGGGAGATGCAAGAGGGAGGAGATATGGGGATATATGTATAGCTGATTCACTTTGTTATAAAGTAGAAACTAACACACCATTGTAAAGCAATTATACTCCAATAAAGATGTTAAAAAAAAAGTATCACAAAATTAAATTCACTTACTTGACATTTCTGACGCAATTGTCGTAGTTCTTTTATAACTGGAGCTAGAGCTGATTTCTTTTCAGATACCAGAGAATTTAGTTTTTTCACCTGTCATTTAAACAAAATATATGACATCTAAGAAAAGAACTCAAAAGAACAAAAATACCATAAAGGTATTTATTGAAGTGTTATATATGAGTGAAAAAAACTATAAATTACTTCAATGTCAAACAATGGGGAAGTCATTTAGTAAGTACTGATTCCTCAATAAGAAGGAATATCATTTAACTCTTCAAAATGTCAATTATTAAAACTGCAAACCATTATGGGAAAATATTTACAATCTAGCACTGAATAACTAAAACAAATTACAAAGTTGCCTTTATACAGCTTTGTATTATGTAAAAAGTATACAATTATGTAGGTTATATAAAATACACATAAACATAGACGAAGTGATATTCAAGATAATTAATAACCCAAAAGGCATAAGTAATGACCAATCAGAATGGACACCAGCCATAGAGATGAACAGGGTCTTGGAGGCCTCTGCTGTACTAAATGTTCATCTTTATAGGAGTTAGAATGTGGTGAAATCCAGAGGGTTCTGGGACCAATGTGGACAAGACAGGTGGAGGTGGGTACTCTGAGAGTTTGGGGCAGCAGCTATTTACCAATAAGTAGTGAAAGATTTCAACATTTTAATGCCTGATGAAGCTGTATCCGTGCATTCTGGCTGAATAGCAGTCCTGAATACAGAAAGATACTAAGGACATACACAAAAATGAAATAATTGTATTAATTTAAGTAGCATGATTTGGGGAAACTTGTTTTTTATCTTAAATATTTCTTTAATACCATGTAACTTTTTTTTTTTGGCTGAGCTGTGCAGCATGCGGGATCTTAGTTCCCTGACCAGGGACCGAACCCGAGCCTCCTGCAATGGAAGCACAGAGTCCTAGCCACTAGACTGCCAGGTAATTCCCAATGCTATGTAACTTTTACACACTTCAAAAACCACAAAATTGAACAACCTCTTTACAACCTCATTAGAATGGAAAAAGGTGAAAGAATGTAAAGAAAACATTGTGCAGAAATGAAAATTTGAATGCTTCACTGAAAACAGAACACAAAATATCTGCCTCAGAGGTAGACCATAAAACAAATAAACAAACAAAGCCTGTGTAATCACCATTTCAGACATGTCATCCAGTGTTCGTCCTTTCACTTCATCAACTTCACTCTTCAGGGCGGATACTCTTTCTAGCTCTTCTTGGGTGTAACTATATCCAGATATACCCTTTTTCTCCTCAATAGTTTGCTAAAAGTAAAGAATAAAATAGGTGTAAAAAATGGGGTCCACAAAATGGGTGTCAAAACCTTGATGATTCCATAATAAGTATATAGATTTAATAGGTAACAATAAAGTCGTAAATAAAGTAGTTTAAATCCTAAAGAACAATCTTTATTGACTTCAACAATAATTACGTTCCTTTATACATTATAAACTTATACTGAAGAACTGAGAGGATGGAGCGCCCATTTGTTGAGATGAGGAGGACTTGGGAGGAACAGGTGAGGGAGTAGTAAAGATCAGAAGTTTAGTTTTGGACATGTTACAAATCTGAAATCTCTAGCAGAAATCCAAGAGAGTTCAAGATGTTACATATACAAGACTGAAATTTGAGAAGCAACTGGAGATACAAATTTGTGAGTTGTCTGCATAGACAATATCTTTAAAGCCATAAGAGAATAAGATCACCAAGGGAGTGAGGGTAGAGAAGAGATCCAAGGCCTAAGCCTGGGGAACTCAAACACCTAGGCTTTGGAGAAATGAGAAGAAATCCACCATGGAGTAGGAACAGGAGTGTTAGTAAGGGAAAAACAAGGAGAGTGCAGTGTGCTAGAAGACAAGTAAAGAAAAATTTTACAGGAAGAGGGAGTTATGAACTATGTCAAACACTGCCAATAGGAAGATAACTAAAATGAATCTGTATGGACTAATCTCAGGATATTTTCAGTGGATACAGTGGGTGCTCTGCCCTGATCTGTTTATTGTGTCAGGGTACCCATCCCGTAGCTGTTGTGAGAATTGGTATTTTGATGACAGTCTACAGCTGTCCCTTCTTCAAAGTGTACCCCTGGTTTAACAGGAACTATATCACACCACTTCTTGGGTGGTAGTAAGAGGGTCCATAGCAAATTACTGACTGACACAGGGGTCCAAAGGGGTAGCCCTCTTGCCTAAAGATGAGACCAACTCTGTGATGCAATTTATGCTCCAGAGCTCCTTATGCAATCAGAATGAAATTGGACTCCAACTGAATCCACTTTTTCCTCTTGCTTCATCTTTTTTCCTAAGAGCACTCACTGAATTATTCATATGAGGAGGAATAAAAATTCTTGTTTCAGGTTCTGCTTCTAGAGAACCTGACCAACTACAAGGATGGGCTTCTAAGGTAGGATCACTCCCTAGGTGAATGGAACTGAGAGCCCTATCACTGGGGGCAAGCAGAGTATCGTTAGTCCTAGGCATGTTATAGCAGTACAATTGCTAAGACTGGTGACCTAGGGCAGAATATAGGTGGAAGGGATTATGGTGGGCATGACAATGGAAGGCTTGAATCTCCTTCAAGAGAGTTTGCTGAGAGGAACAAAGTTGACTGACAGCCATAACTGCTGCCCCTCTGGATCCACCATCACGTTCACACCAAGGCCATGCTTCCCCCAGGCTGTTCCCAGCCAGAGGCTGACCCATTCCTGCCTGACAGGGAACTCCTCTAATTGGTGACTGGCTCAGGAACTCCCCATCATCCCAACCAAAACGTCCTTAAAACTGTGCTTACACCCTAAGGCTCTTCCTCTCCAATCCTCCTTCCTTCTTCTTCCTTCACAGAACAGCCTAAAGGCATTTAGAGCCTAAAGGCTTTCCCTGCCGCCTGCTGCTCAATTCCCTTTACCCTTCACAAAGGCTTCCTCCAATAAATCTCTTATACATCTAATCCAATCTGGGCGTATGCTTCTTGGAGGACCTGAACTATCACAGGAACATACTAGCTGGTACAGTGTTGTTGGTGTTCAAGAAGCATGAAGAAATCGTAACTATAAGGACTATGAAATTGGGGTGGCTGTTGCTAAGCTCAAATGACGGGCTCAAATCCATTAATCAGTAATTTAAAGCAAAGTGATAAGTCAGAGAACCTCCTTAGGAGCTTTAAAGAAACCCTCATTTCCTGTGGCTATGAGGCAGAGAGAGCTGAAAACCACGGACAGGACTTAAATTGTAAGACTGGCAAAACTTCAGAGAAGGCTGAATATGTCCTATGTCAAAGTCAGGGCTCTGATAGGGAAGGGAAAGGGTGCTGAGTCTGAAATGGGGATAACTGGATAGGCTCACTTGAGAACCTTAAAACCCCAGATTATCTTTTATCTTCTGGGCAGTGGCAAATGGCTTAGCTTGTTGGGTCAGGGGCCTGGAGGAAGCAAGATAGCAAGACTAAATGACTGGGGACAAGGAGGTCTCGGGAAGAGGCATCTGGATCGAGCTATAAGAGTTAACACTAAGTGTGAAGATCTCTTCATCACATGTATATGGCCACTGGACAATGTCCACAGTAGAAGAGGCACTCAGCAGCCGAGTGGAAAGGATGATTTGGCCTTTCCAAAAAGGCCAAAAAGGCTGACAGTAGATGTCAGCCAGCCTCTGTCATTGGCCACCCAGTGTGTGGACAATGGGCTCATGAACAGAATGGCTATGTTGGCAGAGATGGAGGCTAAGTATGGACCAAATAACATGGGCTCTCTCACTAATGCTCATCTAGCTAATGCTACTGCCAAGTGTCTGAGCTGGTGGCAACACAGACCAATCCTGAATTCTGGGTATGGAATCATCCCTTGAGGAAACTGATCATCTGCTTAGTGGCAATTTGATAACACCAGATTCTTTCTACCTTGAAAAGAACAACACTTCATCCTGAATGAGACTGACCTATATTGTGGGTAAGGGTTTGCTTTTCTTGCCCACAGTGCTTTAGGCAGCACCACTATCCAAAGGCTCAGAATGTCTGGTCTACTGATGTGGAATCCCACATAATATCACCTGAGACCAAGGGACCTACTTTATGGCAAAGTAGGTATGGCGATGGGAATATGACCACAGGATTCAGTCCCTGTACCACACACCATCCAGAAAGCTAATGGCCTGACTGAATAGTGGAAGGGCCCTATGAACGTAAAGCTAAGGTGCCAGCTTGGAATTCATGGCCTGTGAAGATAAGTTCTATTCTTCATGATGGAGTGTATATCTTAAACCAATGCCCATTACATGGTGTTGGGTTCCAAATAGATCCAAAGACCCAAAAATACATGGGTCTTGGAACCATGAGATGAAAGTATGAGTGTTATCACTCACCAGAATTCCAACTCATACACAGGGAATTATACTTCCCTTCTTGACAACTTTAGGCTCTGTGGGTATAAATGTTCTGGTTTCCGTAAGGCACATGCTTCCACCGGAAGGCACATTGAGAAGCCCTTTAAACTTAATGCTCTGCCTACCATCTTGTCACTTGGGCTCCTCATGCCCACAGACCAGCAGGCAAAGAAAAGAGCGATTTATTGGCAGAATATTTTAAGGGTATACAGATGCTGTTATATAATGAGGGACAGATAGGAATAAGTTTGGCATTCAGGTGATCCATTAGGGCATATCTTGGTACTCTCATGCCCAGTTTTAACAGTAAATGGGTAAGTTTACCAACCACAGCCTGATAAGGGCATTGTACTAGAATCTCATACCTCTTAAGGATGAGGGACTGAGTCATCCCACCAAGTGAGTCATCTAGCAGTCCCAACCTTTTTGGCACCAGGGACCAGGTTCGTGTAAAACAATTTTTCCACAGACGGCGGAGGGTGGGGGTTGGGGGGATGGTTCAGGCAGTAATGCCAGCGACGGGGAGCGGCAGATGAAGCATTGCTGGCTTGCCTACTGCTGACCTCCTGCTGTGCAGCCCAGTTCCTAACAGGCTGCAGACCAGTACCGGTCCATGGCCCGGGAGTTGGAGACCCCTGATAGACCACTGGAGGTGCTAGCCAAAGGTGTGGGGAATCTAGGATGGATGGTAGAGGAAGGAGATATTGAGTATCAATTATGTCCTTGGGACCAAATGAAGCAAAGAGAGTTTTAATTTGTCCTCCTCACCCTCCTGTTTTCCTAGAAATTTTGACCAACTGTAATCCTGTATAAACTATACCAGGATGGAGTGACTTTAATGTGAGAAGCAAGTAGATCTCAGGAGTACAAGGGGTGGCTTATAGTGAATGCTGTTGGTGCTCTACTCAAACCTCATCTGCAAGCTGCAATGAGTGTTGACTGCTAATGGCTCACAGATGTCCCCTTCTCCAGAACATGCCCTTAGCCCAATGGGGGCTGCCTCATCTAGAAGGTTATACCGTGCAATAGCCAATGACTGACTGATATGGGAGTATAAAAGGCCAGCGCCCTTGCCTCAAGGTGGAACCAACTTCATGGTGCAATGTGTGCTCCAGAGTTCCTCATGGGATCTAAATGAAGCTGTTTTCAGTCGGGAATACATCCTTGCTTGGCTTTTTTCTGCTGCTCCATCTGTTTCCCTCATTCCCTTTCTTCTGAAGGTACTCCCTCCCTCAGTAAATCATTTGCACCAAGTATTCCCCTCTCAGGCTCTGCTTCTAAGGAACCCAGCTTAAGAAAAGATGTAAAGCAAAAACTGATGGAACTAAAAGGAAAAAGATCATAGATATTCTAAAACATCTTTTTCAATAACTGATGGAATAAGCAGATGAAAATATAAATAGAAACATGAATACATGGAGGCTAAACAATACACTACTTAATAACCAAGAGATCACTGAAGAAATCAAAGAGGAAATCAAAAACTACCTAGAAATACATGACAATAAAAACACGACAACCCAAAACCTATGGGATGCAGCAAAAGCAGTTTGAAGAGGGAAGTTTATAGCAATACAATCCTACCTCAAGAAACAAGAAACATCTCAAATAAACAGCCTAACCTTACACCTAAAGCAAATAGAGAAAGAAGAACAAAAAACCCCCCAAAGTTAGCAGAAGGAAAGAAATCATAAAGATCAGATCAGAAATAAATGAAAAAGAAATGAAGGAAACAATAGCAAAGATCAATAAAACTAAAAACTGGTCCTTTGAGAAGATAAACAAAATTGATAAACCATTAGCCAGACTCATCAAGAAAAAAAGGGAGAACACTCAGATCAATAGAATTAGATATGAAAAAGGAGAAGTAACAATTGACACTGCAGAAATACAAAGGAACATGAGAGATTACTACAAGCAACTATATGCCAATAAAATGGACAACCTGGAGGAAATGGACAAATTCTTAGAAAAGCACAACCTTCCAAGATTGAACCAGGAAGAAATAGAAAATATAAACAGACAAATCACAAGCACTGAAAATTAGACTGTGATTAAAAATCTTCCAACAGACAAAAGCCCAGGACCAGATGGCTTCACAGGTGAATTCTATTAAATATTTAGAGAAGAGCTAACACCTATCCTTCTCAAACTCTTCCAAAATATAGCAGAGGTAGGAACAATCCCAAACTTATTCTACGAGGCCACCATCACCCTGATACTAAAACTACACAAAGATGTCACAAAGAAAGAAAACTACAGGCCAGTATCACTGATGAACATAGATGTAAAAATCCTCAACAAAACACTAGCAAACAGAATCCAACAGCACATTAAAAGGATCATACACCATGATCGAGTGGGGTTTATCCCAGGAATCCAAGGATTCTTCAATATACACAAATCAATCAATGTGATACATCGTATTAACAAATTGAAGGATAAAAACCATACGATAATCTCAAGAGATGCAGAAAAAGCTTTGGAAAATTCAACACCCATTTATGATAAAAACCCTCCAGAAAGTAGGCATAGAAGGAACTCACCTCAACATAATAAAGGCCATATATGACAAACCCACAGCCAACATCGTTCTCAATGGTGAAAAACTGAAACCATTTCCACTAAGATCAGGAACAAGACAAGGTTGCCCACTTTCACCACTATTATTCTATTATTCAACATAGCTTTGGAAGTTTTAGCCACAGCAATCAGAGAAGAAAAAGAAATAAAAGGAATCCAAATCAGAAAAGAAGAAGTAAAGCTGTCACTGTTTGCAGATGACACGATACTATACAGAGAGAATCCTAAAGACACTATCAGAAAACTACTAGAGCTAATCAATGAATTTGGTAAAGTAGTAGGATACAAAATTAATGCACAGGAATCTCTTGCATTCCTATACACTAATGATGAAAAATCTGAAAGAGAAATTAACGAAACACTCCCATTTACCATTGCAATAAAAATAAAATACCTAAGAATAAACCTACCTAGGGAGACAAAAGACCTGTATGCAGAACACTATAAGACACTGATGAAAGAAATTAAAGATGATACAAACAGATGGAGAGATATACCACGTTCTTGGATTGGAAGAATCAACATTGTGAAAATGACTATACTACCCAAAGCAATCTACAGATTCAATGCAATCCCTATCAAACTACCAATGGCATTTTTCACAGAACTAGAACAAAAAAATTTCACAATTTGTATGGAAACAAAAAGACCCCGAATAGCCAAAGCAATCTTGAGAAAGAAAAATGGAGCTGGAGGAATCAGGCCCCTTGACCTCAGACTATACTACAAAGCTACAGTAATCAAGACAGTATGGTACTGGCACAAAAACAGAAATATAGATCAATGGAACAGGATAGAAAGCCCAGAGATAAACCCACACACATATGGTCACCTTATTTTTGATAAAGGAGGCAAGAATATACAATGGAGAAAAGACAGCCTCTTCAATAAGTGGTGCTGGGAAAACTGGATAGCTACACGTAAAGGAATGAAATTAGAACACTCCCTAACACCATACACAAAAAATAAACTCAACATGGATTAAAGACCAAAATGTAAGGCCAGACATTATAAAACTCTTAGAGGAAAACATAGGCAGAACACTCTATGACATAAATCACAGCAAGATCCTTTTTGACCCACCTCCTAGAGAAATGAAAATAAAAACAAAAATAAACAAATGGGACCTAATGAAACTTAAAAGCTTTTGCACAGCAAAGGAAACCATAAACAAGACAAAAAGACAACCCTCAGAAAGGGAGGAAATATTTGCAAATGAAGCAACTGACAAAGGATTAATCTCCAAAATTTACAAGCAGCTCATGCAGCTCAATATCAAAAAGACAAACAACCCAATCCAAAAATAGACAGAAGACCTAAATAGACATTTCTCCAAAGAAGATATACAGATAGCCAACAAACACGTGAAAGAATGCTCAACATCACTAATCATTAGAGAAATGCAAATGAAAACTACAATGAGGTATCACCTCACACCAGTCAGAATGGCCATCATCAGAAAACCTACAAACAATAAATGCTGGAGAGGGTGTGGAGAAAAGGAGCCCTCTTGCACTGTTGGTGGGAATGTAAATTGATATAGCCACTATGGAGAACAGTATGAAGGTTCCTTAAAAAACTAAAAGTAGAACTACCATACAACCCAGCAATCCCACTACTGGGCATATACCCTGAGAAAACTATAATTCAAAAAGAGTCATGTACCAGAATGTTCATTGCAGCTTTATTTACAATAGCCAGGACATGGAAGCAACCTAAGTATCCATTGACAGATGAATGGATAAAGAAGATGTGGCACATATATACAATGGAATATTACTCAGTCATAAAAAGAAACGAAATTGAGTTATTTGTAGTGAGGTGGATGGACCTAGAGTCTGTCATACAGAGTGAAGTAAATCAGAAAGAGAAAAACAAATACTGTATGCTAACACATATATATGGAATCATAAAAAAAAAAAAAGGTTCTGAAGAACCTAGTGGCAGGACAGGAATAAAGACGCAGATGTAGAGAATGGACTTGAGGACACGGGGAGGGGGAAGGGTAAGCTGGGATGAAGTGAGAGAGTGGCATGGACATATATACACTACCAAATGTGAAATCGATAGCTAGTGGGAAGCAGCCGCATAGCACAGGGAGATTAGCTCCGTGCTTTATGAGCACCTAGAGGGGTGGGATAGGGAGGGTGGGAGGGAGACACAAGAGGCAGGAGATATGGGGATATATGTATATGTATAGCTGATTCACTCTGTTATAAAGCAGAAACTACATACCACTGTAAAGCAATTATACTCCAATAGCAATGTTAAAAAAAAAAAACATGGAAGATTTGAGTATCATGGTTAACATACTGGACTGAATTGACTTTTATGGAACGCCATCCCCCACAACTGCAGAATATATATTCTTCTCAACTGCACATGGAACAATGATCAAAACAGACCACATGCTGGGCCATAATGCAACATTCAAAAATTTCAAAGGACTGAAATCACAGAGTATGTTTCCTGGTTACAGCGGAAATAAGCTAGAAATGAATAACAGAAAGGTAACTAGAAAACCCCCAAGTGTTTGGTTTTAAGCAATGACCATAGGTCAAAGAAATCACAATGAAAATGAGAAAATATTTTAAAGTGAGCAATAATGCAGTTACTACATATCAATTTTAAAAGTGCTGTTACAATCTATGTTTAGTGCTGTTAGAATCTATGTTTGATGCACTGTAAATTTTCAATCTTAAATTCCCTAGAAGCAAACAATATTCAGCAGCATGAGACAGAAAAGTTCATAGTGCCAGCTAATTACAACTGGTTCAAATTTCATTCACCTCTACCAGATTATTGCTAGCTGGTAAGCCAACATCCTGATGAAATCATTTCCCCATGGGTAAAAGAAAAAAAAAAAGCCAAATCAAGAAAACTCAGAGGAACTGGTACCCACGATGAGAATAGCTTTGCTGCTAAAGGGATTTCTCTGGGTTTAACTTTTTTCTGACAACCAAGGCACAAATATATAAGGAACAAGCCTGCAGGCAAACCTCCACACAGAACCCTCCCTGGATACTTCTTTCCAAAGCTCCAGGGAAGTGGCTGCTTAGATTTCTGCCCAGCAGGCCACGATAAATAAATTATTTTATAGTCAATCTCTTGGTATGATCATTTTGGTCATATTAACTAGCTAACCAAAAGAAAAACCTACTTAATAGAATTCAACTTCTATTAATTACCCCAAAGTCAGAACACATAAAAAAGTTAGTGCCTACTGCTATAGTAAAATACAAAAAATCAGCTCTTATGTCATCTCTGTAATTAATCAGAGAAAATGAATAATTTTATGGTTTTTCTAATAAAAACAATGACCTCAGTAAAAGGCTATAACCTATAAACCTCCTGGCATTTGTACTTTTAGAACCCCAAGATAACAGTGTATTACCAGTTGATGTTGAATATTTTCATGACGTTGCTTAAGAAGTTCTTCTGTCCTCTGCAAGAGACCAAATTCAGCTTTAAATTCAGCTATTATCTGATGCTTCTTTTTGAAAACTGTACTCTTGCTTCGAAGTTTACTGACATATCGTTTGAACTGTAAAAGAACATAACATGTAGTTTAATAAGTAGAAAAGTAGTTGCTAAATATATATAACCTCAGTGTACTAGAAAAATTTTCTTTTCTACCATCCTACATGTGGGTCACAAGTACATAATAATAACTTAGTCTTATTAGAAAAGTTGGAAAGACTAACTGTTCAGTTAAAATATTTTGTGTATGTTTTTATTTTTTGGACCCATTAAACACTGTAAATCATTATACAAAAGCTATTTATTTTGGGCTTTACAAATAAGGATTAGGAAAACAGAAACTTCAACACTATAAAAAAAGAAGAAGAAGGGACTTCCCTGGTGGTTCGGTGGGTAACACTCCATGCTCCCAGTGCAGGGGGCCGGGGTTCAATCTCTGGCCAGGGAACTAGATCCCACATGCATGCTGCAACTAAGAAGTCTGCATGCCGCAACTAAGATCTGGCGCAGCCAAAATAACTAAATAAATAAATATTAAAAAAGAAGAAGAAGGAAGTAGAAGACCATTTCTGGTTGTGGTCTTATCATGATACCTCTTATGTACTGTACTATTTTGGTGGCACTGGATCTACTGGGGTTAAAATAGCCAACCAGAATAGTCAACACTTGTAGTAACTATTTATCATTTAAGAAAGGTACTGTGACCATATACCCTAAGAAGCATCTGAAGTTCATCCCAAATGTTAAAAAGCTAAAAATATTCCAAATTAGTGGGAACTCATAGTTGCTTAATTCAGCTATTTACCTACTAATGATATTAAAGTTATAACTACTCTAATGGAAAGACTCTGTTATTAAATAATACCAACAAGAGTTTGGAAAAACAAGTGAAGTGGATATTTAAAGGAATTCATTTGACAAGTACTATTTATTAACTATTATGTACTAGGCACTGTGCCAGATGCAGAGAACACAATGCTAAACAAGATGCTCACATGTCCTGCCCTCATCAAGCTTAAGGAATAGTGGGGGAAATAAACACTGAACTGATGTTCACAACCATGGTGAACATTATGAAGCAGTGAAGGGGCCCTGAGAATAAATAACAGGAGTTTAAACTGGGTTGTGATGAAGGTAGGAAATGTGGGGTTGGATTTTAGGGAGGTGGGTTTCGACAAGTTTCTCAAAAATAATTTAAGCCAAGACTGAAGTAGCAGGAATACATTAGAGGAAGGACAAAGAAGCAAGGAAGAGCATTCCAAGTAGAGGAAACAGCAGGTGTAAAGGTCCCAAGGCACTGGCTCATTAAAAGTGTTGCTCAATATGAGAAGCAAATGTGAAAATTTTCTGGTATTTCTGAAACAGAAACATAACACATAAAAAAAATCACTTTCTCTTATGTACCATTAGTACTAAGAATTTTTACTACATAAAATATTTTTTTCTGCTCCAACCTTTTATTAACTACATTATTTTTAAAATGTCCATAGTAAGAATCTGGCTTATTATACTTAAACTCATCACTTCAAAACAAAAGTAAGCCTCCATATTACCTAATATGAGAAAATTCTTTGATAATCTTAGCCTTTTAAATGCCCAATTCTTTACAAGGATAATTGGGGGGGGGTTATAAATAATTTTATAAATAATAAAAGTAATGAATGTATTACTGAAATTTTAGAAAACGGAAAAAATTCACTCAAAGCCACTATCCCAATGCAAGCTCTATTATCATACGGTATTTTACCTCCTAATTTTAAAGGCTAAATCTAAGGTCAGTAATTATAAATTGTAAGGTAGCAAAATAGGAAGGAGAACATTTCTAAAATTTAGGTTTTTTTTTTTTCTTAAAGACTTGATTGATTCCTGACTATACAAAGTCCTTAAAAATAGTAAGATTAAAAATTCTTCACATAAAAATAACCCTCTAATTCCTAGTTTAGACATCTTTTTGGCCTCTCCCGTTGCGGAGCACAGGCTCCGGACGCGCAGGCTCAGCGGCCATGGCTCACGGGCCCAGCTGCTCCACGGCATGTGGGATCTTCCCGGACCGGGGCACAAACCCACGTGCCCTGCATCGGCAGGCGGACTCTCAACCACTGCGCCACCAGGGAAGCCCTAGACATCTTTTTTAAACGTGACTTAAACTTTGAAAGAAATGAGGAACACATTGTGTTTTAGAGGAAGGAAGTTCAAAATATTTTTCTATTCATGACTGAGTTAGTTTTAATATTAAGGAATCCAGCCCACAAAAAGCAAATTATCAACGGCTGTATTACAGAAACAGTTTAAAAAATTTAGTCATACCAATGTACCTAGAATCTAATTACTTGCAATTTTTCCTTTTAAAGAATAAATGTGTAAGCCTGACATAACCACTGATTCAGAATCCCCAGACTAACTATATGTTCTATTAAAAGTGTCCTGGGCAAAGTGCCCAAAATGAAATCAATCCTGTTCATCTGCTATCCTCTGTATTATCTAGGCCAATCTTCCCCTTCTCTATCTTGCTGTGCTCTGGAACTATTTTTAAAAGCTAAAAGCTATAAATGTTTTTGGTGAAAGAACAAACCTACCGATTACTCAATGTGCTCTATGCTGATTGGTTATTATTTGGCATTCACTGGACAAACTACCTAGGGGAAAGGGAGTCAGGGTCAGATTAATGACAGTTCCATAAAATTAAGCAATAGGTGGCCATCAAAGCACTCTAAGGGTTCCATTACCTTAGACTGAATTAGAGGAATTAGAGGGGAAAAAATGCATTATCCATGATTTTCTTCCATTGGAAGTTTTTTCAAACTATCATTTGGATTTTAGGTTATTTTTGAACTTTCAGATTATTGAAAAAAAAACCATGATAAAAATATTGAAGCTAAATCTTGAGACACATTCTTAATAATTTCTATAGGCCATACTCCCAAAAATGGTCAGAAGGAAATTTTTTTTTTACCTTTAACTTAGTTTTATTTTTTTTATTTTTATTGGGTTTTGATACCTTCTGCCAAACTGCCCTTCAAAGGCTATTTATAGTACTGTTTATAATTGTCAATTTAATAAGCAGAATAGTATCTTATATTTTGTTTGCATTTCTTTATTAGGGAACTTCACTTTTTGCCATGTTAATTGTGCATTTGTGTGGATTTTTTAAAATGATATGCCTGTCTTTGGCTCATTTTTTAATTGGAGCCTTTCTTGTGGATCTGTAATAGTGATTTTCAAACTTTTGGGTCTTAGGAACCTTTTATTAATGATCTCAAAGGGATTTTGTTTATGTACATTGCTGGCATGATAAATCTGAGGGAAAAGAATAGAATACTCATTAGTAAACCAAATCCTACAACACGTAAAAAGGATCATACACCATGATCAAGTTGGATTCATTCCAGGGATGCAAGGATGGTTCAACATATGCAAATCAATCAATGTGATAACACCACATCAACAAAAGAAAAGACAAAAACCACATGCTCATCTAAATAGATGTAGAAAAAGCATCTGATAAAATTCAATATCCATTCATGATAAAAAATTCTCACCAAAGTGGGTATAGAAGGGGACATATCTAATAAACCCATTTATGACAAACCCACATCCAGAAGCTGAAAGACTTCCCACTAAATTCTGGAACAAGTATGCTCACTCTCACCACTTTTATTCAACATAGTATTGGAAGTCTTAGCCACAGCAATCAGACAAGAAAAAGAAATAAAAGGTATCCAAATTGGAAGGGAGGAGGTAAAATTGTCATTATATGTAGGTGACATGATACTCTACATAGAAAACCCTAAAGACTTCACACAAAAATTATTAGAACTCATCAGTGAATTCAGCAAGGTAGCAGAATACAAGATTAATATACAGAAATCTGTTGTATTTCTTTACACTAACAATGAAATATCAGAAAGAGAAAGTAAAAAAAAAAAATTCTGTTTAAAATCATGTCAAGGGAATTCCCTGGCAGTCCAGTGGTTAGGACTCCATGCTTTCACTGCCAAGGGGCCAGGTTCAATCCCAGGTCAGGGAACTAAGATCCTACAAGCCATGTGGTACGGCCAAATAAATAAAATAAAATAAATAAGAAAATAAAATTAAATCACATCCAAAAAAAAAAAAAAAAAAACCTAGGAATAAACCTAACCAAGGAGGTGAAAGACCTATACGCTGAGAACTATAAAACATTGAAAAAGGAAACTGAAGATGATTCCAAAAATCAGAAAGGTATCCCAAGCTCTTGGATTGCAAGAATCAATATTGTTAAAATGGCCATACTACCCAAAGCAATCTACGGATTCAATGCGATCCCTATTAAATTAGCCATGACATTTTTCACAGAACTAGAACAAATAATCCTAAAATTTATGTGGAACTACAAAGGATCCAGAATTGCCAAAGCAATCCTAAGGAAAAAGAACTAAACTGGAGGCATAACCCTCCCAGACTACAGACAATACTACAAAGCTACAGTAATCAAAACAGCATGGTATTGGCACAAAAAAAGACATATGGATCAGTAGAACAGAATAGAGAGTCCAGAAATAAATTCACACACCTATGGTCAATTAATCTTTAACAAAGGAGGCAAGAATATACAATGGAGAAGGGACAATCTCTTCAGGAAGTGGTGTTGGGAAAGCTGGAGAGCTGTATTACCCCAGCCCTCACACCATACACAAAAATAAACTCAAAATGGCTTAAAGACTTAAATATAAGACATGACACCGTAAAACTTCTAGAAGAGAACATAGGCAAAACATTCACTGACGTAAACTGTAGCAATGTTTTCTTAGTTCAGTCTCCCAAGGCAAAAGAAGTAAAAGAAACAAATGGGACCTAATCAAACTTATAAGCTTTTGCACAGCAAAAGAAACCATAAACAAAATGAAAAGACAACCTATGGAATGGGAGAAAATATCTGCAAATGATGCAGCTGACAAGGGCTTAATTTCTAAAATATACAAACAGCTCATACAGCTCAATATTAAAAAACACAAAAATCCAATCACAAAATGGGCAGAAGACCTAAATAGACATTTCTCTAAGGAAGACATACAGATGGCCAACAGGCACATGAAAAGATGCTCAATATCGCTAATTATTAGAGAAATGCAAATCAAAACTACAATGAGGTATCACCTCACACCAGTTAGAATGGCCATCATCAAAAAGTCTACAAATAATAAATGCTGGAGAGGGTGTGGAGAAAAGGGAACCCTCCTACACTGTTGGTGGGAATGTAAATTGGTGCAGCCACTATGGAGAACAGTATGGAGGTTCCATAAAAAACTAAAAATAGAGTTACCATATGATCCAGCAATCCCACTCCTGGGTATATATCCAGAGGAAACTCTGATTCAAAAAGACACATGGGGCTTCCCTGGTGGCTCAGTAGTTGAGGGTCCACCTGCCAGTGCAGGGGACACAGGTTCAAGCCCTGGTACGGGAGGATCCCGCATGCCACGGGGCAGCTAGGTCCGTGTGCCACAACTACTGAGCCTGTGCTCTAGAGCCCACAAGCCACAACTGCTGAGCCTGCGCACCTAGAGCCCGTGCTCCGCAACAGGAGAGGCCACCGCAGTGAGAGGCCCACACACTGCAACGAAGAGTAGCTCCCTCGCTCACTGCAGCTAGAGGGGGCCCACACACAGCAACGAAGACCCAATGCAGCCAAAAATAAATAAATAAAATTTAACAAAAGACACATGCACCCCACTGTTCATAGCAGCAGTATTTACAATAGCCAAGACATGGATGCAACCTAAGCGTCCATCAACAGATTAATGGATAAAGAAGATGTGGTATATATACATGATGGAATATTACTCAGCCATAGAATGAAATACTATGAATACCAAAGAATGAAATACTACCATTTGCAGCAACATGGATGGACCTAGAGATTATCATACTAAGTGAAGTAAGTCAGACAGAGAAAGACAAATATCATATGATATCACTTACATGTGGAATCTAAAATATGATACAAATGAACTCATTTACAAACCAGAAACAGACTCGTAGACACAGAAAACAAACTTATGATTACTGAAGGGGAAGGGGGCATGGTAAATTAGGACTATGGAATTAACAGGTACACACCACTATATATAGAAAATAGATAACATGGATTTACTGTATAGCACAGGGAAATGTATTTAATATCTTGTAATAACCTATAATGGAAAAGAATCTGAAAAATATATACATAACTGAATCACTTTGCTGTACAACTGAAACTAACACTGAGACTAACAACTATACTTCAATTTAAAAAAAGAATAGAATATTCAATCATTGGACCCCTTACTTCATAATGCATAAAAATCAATTCCAACTGGATTACAGACTTATATGTGAAAGACAGAATGAAAACTCTAGAATATAGGAAAATATTACTATGATTATTGAGATAGTAAAGGATTTATTAAATAAAACACAAAAAAAGCACAAACTGAAAACAGATGTTGATAAACTTGACTTTGCTAAAATTGAGAACTTTTGTTCATCAAAATATATATTAAGATATTAAGAATATAAGTCACAAGTTGGGAGAATATATTTACAACACATTAATCCAATAAAGAATTTGTATCCAAAAATACATAAATTAAACCTACAAATCAATGAGAGAAAGGCAAATAATCCAACAGAAAAATGGATAAAATACTTGAATAGTCACTTCATAGAAAAGAAAATCCAAAATGGCCAATAAGCATATTAAAAGACGTTTGACCTCATCTGTAATCAAATTAGTAATGCAAATTAAAACCACAATAAGATACCATTGTAATACCCACCCAATTAGCAAAATTAAAAAGTCCTTCAATACTAAGTGTTGTTGAAGATGTGGAGGAAATAGCACACCTATACACCACTGAGAGTGAGGGATACATAATTTAGGACAATAGATTGGAAGACAACTTGGCATACCTACTAAAGTTGACCTGTGTTCACCCCATGCCCCATCAACTCCACTCCCACAAACAGCAGGGTTTCTCACACTTAGCTATGGTGATGGACCAGTTTTTAAAAATTTCTAACCATTTGTGGACTGGATACTTTTATAAAATAACAAAAATGTCTATACAATATCAAATTACTATAAACGTTTCTAAATGCTTCCTCTTAATTTATATGGTTGTGGCTTAGTAACTTAACAGTTTGTAGACTAGAACTGGTCTTCAGACCACACTTTGAGAAGCACTGTTCCAGGGCAGTTCATCCTGAATGGGGTATGCTCCAGTATATTCATGTGGCACAAATATTATGGGTGTGCCAAGATGTGCAAGATATTATAAAGAACTCCAAAGCCAGTCATCCTCAGCTATAAGCAGCCTTATCCTTTTACCTCAGTATGCTAAACAATAACCATTTTCTTTAAGTGTCATATTGTGAAAAAAGGTAAGAAACGGAACACTACCCTGGAAAAACCCTTGCTCATAGTCACTGGGAGACATACATAAGAATATTGATACCGTTTTACTTTTTTTTCCCATAAATTTATTTATTTTATTTATTTATTTTTGGCTGTGTTGGGTCTTCGTTGCTGCGCACGGGGTTTCTCTAGTTGCAGCAAGCGGGGGCTACTCTTCCTCGCAATGCATGGGCTTCTCATTGCTGTGGCTTCTCTTGTTGCAGAGCACGGGCTCTAGGCACACGGGCTTCAGTGGTTGTGGTGCGTGGGCTCAGTAGTTGGGGCTTGCGGGCTCTAGAGTGCAGGCTCAGTAGTTGTGGTGCATGGGCTTAGCTGCTCCACGGCATGTGGGATCTTCCAGGACCAGGGCTCGAACCCGTGTCCCCTGCATTGGCAGGCAGATTCTTAACCACTGCGCCACCAGGGAAGCCCCCCGTTTTACTTTTTAAACTACGTATTTGTATTAATCTAAACAATTATGATTAAAAGAACAATCCACCCCAAAAAAGCCCATCACCAACAAAAACCTAACAGCTGATAGATTTTATTTTGAATAGACTTAGGGTATTAAAAATTAAATTTACTCATAATTCTGTGTAATAATAACTTATCTGAGCAAAAATTCACAAATTTATAAATTAATCATTAAAGGTCCTAGGAGCAGTACAATAGGGTCACAGAAGCAGTTCAGAGAGTTGTTGAGACCAACGGGCTGTGTTGTCAGAGAAACATGATTTCAAATCCTGACCCCACCACTTAAAGTGACCTTGGGGAGGTTTCTAAATAAGATCTATAAAACGTACTAAAGTTCTATAAAAATTGAATAATGGATAATGATTAATAATATCTGTCATTTTGTTTGAACACAGTTAAAAAGTACCTAGAAAATGAGATAATTTACTGTTCCTTCTAAATACTAAGAAACAAGGAAATGTCAAGTAATTAGAACAAACAGAAGAGTAAAGGTCTAGGGGTGACACAATGCTCTTTAGAACTAAAACAGAACAATCACTACTGCAAGAAACTACAAATCTACATACTCTGAGTACAACTATGTAAAATGTTTGTATGTATGTCTATGAACCAAGATTGGGAGAGAATGAAGAAATAAAAATAGCTGTTGTGTTGGGCAGGTAGGGTTATGAGTGAATTCTTTGAGATTTATTTCTTAAATATTTAAGTTAAAAAAATATTTTAAAGGAACTCTGGCATAGGAAATAAGCAATAAATCCTTGGAATATTAAGGAAAAAGTTTTCAATAGTGCACTATAGCAGGCCAATCAAGCAAAGATTGCCATTGTGCAGGAAGGCCCATTATAGCAGTTATTACTAATCATTTGGTCCAATACACATTTGTAATCTAAATTTGTCATTTATGAAAGAGCAGCCATCATTTTAGATGCTGAGATCAGTAAGATTAATGTTTTAATTACTTCTGACTTCAGAACCGATTTTACAGACTCAGCTCCTCTGTGATCAAAATGGTATTTGACAGATCTTCTTTCTCCTTTACCCATTTAATATGTTTTAGAACCTTTAATAGTAATGATCTAGGCAAGCTTTTTAAAAGGACAAGGCAGCTTATTTCCCTAAGTATGTAACCATTTACAAATGCTTTTCAAGCTTATCTGGAACTCAAAAGTATTACTGGATTCCAGACATCATTCTGGATATTTATGTGGAAACAAGAATCTCTGCTCCTGTTGCAAATTTCCAACTCAATATCTGGTGTGAAACTATTTTCACAGTAATTAGCTGTGAAGACCTTATACAATAAGTACTTTATATTGTCCAGAACCACAAAGAACCATTTTTTAAAAATACTATTCCCCCTTTTACAGGGAAGAAACCTATAGAGAAATTAATACAACTCATCAAAGTTCAGAAAGTTAGAAAAACTGGAATAGAATGAATACTTCTGTCCTCAAATCCTGTTAGTCCACTATTCATGCTATTTTCCACTTATTAACTAAATCACATCTTTGTCAGGTATTTCATCAAATGATTTTTAAGCACAGAAAACTACAGAAATAGGCCCAAGAGAGTTAGGTATGAAATGGATAACACCAACTGTTCAAGAGTAGAACGAATATGCCCAAATGGCCATAATTTTTTTTACCCATTTGTCAGTGTTCCTATTTTGTCTGAATTCAGACTTGCAGAAAACCTGAAAAGGCCATCTTTTAAGTCATGCTTCATGTCATAAATCATTTGGACTCCCTGAAGTCTCGTCTCAGAGTTGCTATTTGCTTTAAGGCATGAAAAAATGTTTTAAAGCAACTTTTGTGTTCTGCTAAAATGTTAGTCTTTTCAAATCACCCATCATAACAAGTGCAATATATATAGACATACAAATACTACTCAAACCTTTTTCCAACCTGTTAGTACTATGTTTTCAACTTTAAATTAGAAAATCTCACCAAGCCAAGCATAAACAATGCAATTACCCACATATGGTAGTGGATAGTTAACTGCTGATTCTCTTGAGAGAGTCTATAATAAGCAATATGATATATGCTAGTAGAAATCTGTCTTAATAGAAACTTGTGGTACAGGAACATCCATCTGGGAAACACAGGTAATCATACCATCCAAGGTCTCCCTGCTTCTGTTATAAATCAAATCACCACCACACAGCTGTTACTATATCTCGAATGGAGATTTCAACTGCTGTCCAAGCAGTTAACTCTCAAAAAAAATTTCTATGAAAAGTTTTCACGTTTTGAGTTAACATTGTGGGATTACCTAAACTGCATATATAACACCCTACTTCTATTACAGTGAATTGGGCCAAATTTATTTGATTCTGTTTTGTTCCATCTCCTGGGAAATTTTAGGGGCCTTAGGTCCTGCTATGAACTCTAAAGAGTGTAATGTGATTTGAAAGGCTCTAAAAATATCACAGGTTTGCCTGGGCTCACTTAGAAGGGTGGATGATTCAATTACAAGTGTCAAAATTTGATTCCTAATTTTTCAGAATCTGACAGCTGCAGCTAATCTTGCCAGGATCCCTTATCTTCATTGTGCTTCTCTTTGAAGTATTTAAAGAAGATTTCATAATCTTTGCAATTTAGCTCTAGGATTTCTGTCAGTAGCTGTAGAATGAATTGGTTGGCTCTTTCTTAAGCTGCTTATTCATATTATTTGATCAAGCACATTGTAAAAGTAGCCATTAACTGCAAAACAGCTGAGCTTCTTGTAAGGTTTGGGAAGAAAACATAACGAACTTTAAACCCGTACACCATAAACCAGGAGTGACCTTTCAATGCATGAAATGACAATGGAACCTTAACCAAAGGTTCATTTGTTGCTATAAAAAATTTCAGACTCAAAAGGCACGCATTCATTTCAATCACAGTTCTGAGAAGGGTACTAGCATGACATCATTGGGGCTAATTTTTTGTTTTGCTTTTCAAATAATTAATGCAGAGATTCAGAGGTACCAAGGTGATGAAAACGGTAAAGACCAGTAGCTATTCAGCACTACTACAAGAAGTAGAGCTTCTATTCTTTGCTCTTCCATAAGTGAGACAAAATCATTAGGCTCAGATTGTTGCCTATGAATGGGTAAAAATCATATTTACCATGTGCTGTGTTTTGTCACACAGAGGGTTTTCTTCCCTTTTTTCCCCCAGATTTATTGAGATAGAATTAACATACAATAAACTGCATGTATTTAAAGTACAAATTGTTGCTGTTGTTCCATGCTATGATAGCTTCATATTTTGGGACAGAATTTTAATATTAAGTGACCTTATTTTTCCATAATTTGAAGTGTTATAAAAATGTTTACATAGAAATATCTTGCTTTATGCAGGATTCAGTGTGAGAGGAGATAGAAAAACAGTGTTATAGCATAGTATAATAGTTAATGTTCATAATTATGACTCTGAGTTGTCAATAAAAGGTTGCTGTGATCAGTATGATTTTAAGATAACAGAAAGAGCTGAAGTAGCATGTCTCCCACGAATCATACCATGTTACTATTTTCCCAGCTCACACCCCATAACCCTGAAATGTATTCCCATACCACTCTGTTAATGTGTGTTCTAACATACAGCTCACTTAAGATCACTTGTTAAATTTCTGACTCCCCTAAGAAACCATTAAGCTCTGTGATGGCAGGACCATATCTCTTTCTCACCACCATTTACTTAATAGTTGGCATGTAAAAGACACTTGGTAAATGTGTAGAAAACCTGAATAGAACTGTATAATCTAATCTAGATACATAATTTTTCATTAGAAAATTGATAACATTTAAAATGTCTTGGTACTTCAGTTGATAAGGAAAAATTATTTATATGTAAGTCTTCCTCCTAACCATAATTGTTTATTTTATTGTATAAAGTTATTTTTAAATACCTAATCAGAAACATAAATTTGCCATGTAATACAGTAGCCCCCACTTATCATAGCATGGAACAACAGAAACAACTTGTACTTTAAATATATGCAGTTTATTGTATGTTAATTATATCTCAATAAGACTATTTGGAAAAAACAGGGAAGAAAACCCTCTGTGTGACAAAACACAGCGTATACAAAGCTAAGAGACAAATGACAGATTAGAAGAAAACAATTACCCAGATTAATCCAGAATATAGGTAAAAATATGAGAAACAGATAAGGAAAAACATTCAATTAGTACAAAAATGTGAGCGTACTTTGTGCCACTGAACTGTACAGTTAAAGATGGTTAAAATAGTATGTTTTATATTATGTGACTTGTACCACAAAAAAAATTAAAAAAAAGAAAATACATTCAATCCATTAGAAAAAAATGAAGAAAGACAATAAAAGGGCAAACGACAGAAGAAATACAAGTGACCAAACATGTATGTGGACAGATGTTCAATCTTAATCAAGAAAAATGAAAATTAAAATGAAATACTGTCAGAATGATAAAAAAATAAAGGACTGAGGATCAAGTGCTGTTTTAAATAACAGAGGAAACAGATGCTCTTGTATGCCCTTGGATGGAATAAAGAAATTGTACATACATTCTATAGAACACAATGTAGCAATTAAAAATTTTAAAGTACATGATAATAATTATTATTATAACTGTAGGTAGCATTTATGAAGTGCTTCCTATAAGCCAGCCACTGTTGTATACTGCTAAGTTGTATTAACTCATTTAGCCCTCACAACCACCATATGAGGTGAGTACTGTTATTATCTCCACTTTATAGATAAGGAAACTGAGGCACAGAGCAGTTAGGTAACTGCTGTAATTAACTGTTAGGTTGAACATCTAATAGGTGGCAGAGGTGAGATCTGCACATAGGTGTTCTGGCTTCAGAGCTGATCCTCTTAACCTCTAGAGAATAGCCTCTTCATTTACTGACATGGAAAAATCTCTAAGACGTGTTATTAAAAGCAAGTTGCACAATACACACGGTATAATACCATTCATATTTTTTAAAACTCACAAAACGGTATTATCTGTATCTGTATCTATCTCCAGAGAAAGGACTGAAAGGGTTTACAAAACTGGTGGCAGCGGTTTCTCTTTGGAAAAGGGTCTAAGGGACTGGGAATGGGGATAGGAGGTAATCAATAGGGACTTTTGTTTTATGTGTATTGTTTGCTTTTCAGACCATGAAAATGTATTCAGATATTACTTGCATAATGTGATTTTTAAAATATTATTCTATTTTATTTTATTATTATTATTTTTTATACCCTGGAATAAATCCTACTTGATCATGGTGTGTGATTCTTTTAATGTATTGTTGAATTCAGTTTGATTTGGGGATGGAAAAAGGTATTCCATGAAAATGGAAACAAAAAGTAAGCTGAGGTAGTAATATTAATATCAGACGCAATAGATTTTAAAACAAAGACTATAGCAAGAGATGAAGAAGGACATTACATAATAGTAAAGGGATCAATCCAACAAGGAGATATAACAATCATAGATGCATTCAAGATAGGAGCACCTAAATACACAAAGCTAATATTAACAAACATAAAGGGAGAAACTGACAGTAACACAATAACAGTAGGGGACTTTAATACCCACCTACATCAATAGACAGTTCATCTAGACAGAAAATCAATAAGGAAACACTGGCCTTAATGACACATTAGACCAGATGAATTTAATAGATCCAGAAAGAACATTCCATCCAAAAACAATAATAATACTAATCCATCTGTATCAGGGGTCCCCAAGACCATCCCCAGGTTCAATGATTTGCTAGGAGAACTCACAGGACTCAGCATAAAGTCATATTCTTGGCTATGTTTTATTACAGTGAAAAGGTACAAAGCAAAACCAGCAAAAGGAAAAGGCACATGGGGTGAAGTCAGGAGGAAACCAGGGGCAAGCTTCCAAGAGTCTTCTCCCTTAATTCCTCCAACAGCGAGTTGTAACAATACGTGTGAAAGGCTGCCAACCAGGGAAGCTCATTAGAGACTCAGCGCCCAGGGTTTTTACTAGGGGCTGGTCACGTAGGCATACTCTGCCTAGCCCATACCAAAATTCCAGACTCCAAGAAGGAAAGCAGGTGTTCAACATAAACCACACTCTGTACATACAGTTTAGGCACGTGAGCCATTCTTATCAAGGAATGGTGGGAATTCTAAAATCCAAGCTCCCAGATGCCAGCCAAGGGCCAATCCTGCAAGCAAGTTTTTCTAAGAATAGCAGTTTCAGGCTTGCTATGTTAACTCTTTTCTGCACACCATCCTTTCCATAATCCTTGTGATATTAAAATGCAGTTCTATTATGTCTTTCTTTAGTGTTTTGTTCTCAGCTAATTCATAATTAATTCTTTCTGTGAATGTTTCCAGACTTTTCATTTGTTTTAGTCACCTTCATCTAGACTCTGGCTTGACTATGTCTTTCTTAAAACATGAAGCCAAAAATGTAAAATAATATTCCAGGCATAATTTCACATAAATGGGATATTATATTTTTATTAATCGAGTATAATTAAAAAAAAATTTTTTTTTTTTGGCCAAGCCATGCAGCTTATGGGATTTTAGTTCCCCGACCAGGGATTGAACCCTGGGCCCCGGCAGTGAGAGCGTCAAGTCCTAACCACTGGAGTGCCATGGAATTCCCAACATTTTGTTTTTTAAAGCTGCATTATTATTGGATGATTTCTGAGCAGCAGATAAAACTCAGATTCTATGACATTATTATTTATAATCCCATTAATGACACTTTGTTTGCTTAAGCACAATGTTTTTAACTACCAAGATGATTTTGAATCACAATTCTATCATCTCAGATTGACTATTCCTTCTAGCTTCCTGTCATGTCATGTGAAAATTATTAAGGGTTCTGGAGCCAGACTACTGCAATTCACATCATGGTACCACTAATTACTAGCAATGTGACCTTGGATAAGTTAGCGTAAGTCCTCTGTGTGCCGTAGTTTCCTTATTTGTAAAAACTAGTAATAATAATCATATCTATCTCATATACCTCAATGAAATAAATGAGATAATGTACATAATAAACCTATTATGCTATCTGGCACGTTGTAATTACATAATAAACATTACTTATTATAATTAATCTAAGTTATTGATAAGAATAATAAATAGGTCAGGATCAAAGTTCCATAGCATTTTGGGGTGATTCCTCTCAGAGATGAAGGCAGTCAAAATTCTTTGAGAATATCAATTCCATGAGACTTATACTTTATTATGTATTTAAATCCAATATAGAAAACTTCATGATATAAAGGAGAGTTAGATATTATTATAAATTTTCAGTTATGTCAGAAACTGTAGTCTCTAAACTTAACCTTTTTATCACCTAGCAAACACTTGTTTGAAGAGAAAGAAATCAAGATAGACTAGACTGGCAAGAAAATCTCCATCACTAAGAAGATAATTTCAACTGTTTGAGAAATTCCTACCTATGTCAGAAGTCTGGCAGAATAAGATTTTGCTGTGCTTATTCCTGTATATTGACTACAAGGCAATACAATGAAAATACAGTGTTAAAGTGATAACCAAAGTATAAGAAAAGCAAGAAGTATTTTTAGACTCTTCATCTTTTTTAATAAGAAAAATCAAGGGAACACAAATGAAAACATCTAGTAAGAACAAATGCCCGTAGCACTTGTCATGTGCAATCAGAAGAGCTAAAATTCTTAGACGAAATATAACATCTGGAATATTGACTTTAATGGCAGTAGGAAGCATCAAAATGTACTTCAAAATGCACACCTCTAAAGAGAAAATGACAAAGGAATATAAATTACTATATGTATAGTATTTGTTACATTTATCCTTACACAGTCACATTCCTAAATTTTTCCAAGAAAAGATTAATCAAACATCTACATATGGATAATCAAGGAATGAAGTTTCTAGCAAGTTTCTAGCAGGCTTTTGTTTCCAGTTAATGACTGTCTACAATGTGGTCCTATTTAGAGTCAAATATGAATCTTAAA
This sequence comes from Stenella coeruleoalba, assembly GCF_951394435.1. Classification (NCBI taxonomy): domain Eukaryota; kingdom Metazoa; phylum Chordata; class Mammalia; order Artiodactyla; family Delphinidae; genus Stenella; species Stenella coeruleoalba. Next base: position 81,504,518 of record NC_137160.1, read on the forward strand.
ATTAACTCATTCTAATAGTGTCTTGAAGAATAGCTCAGCATTCACTTAGGAGCACAGCTGCTGAGGCATTCAGATTTGGATTCAAATCCTTGCTCTGCAACTCACTGTGTGACTTCAGGCAAGTTACTTAAATTTCTCTAAGCCTATTTCCTCAATAATAAAATGGAGATAATATTTACCTCATAGGCTTTTTGAGAGGATGAATTAGCATATGTTGTATGTGTGTTTTATTGTAGTTAAATATACTTAATGTAAAACTTACCATTTTAACTATTTTTAAGTGTACAGTTCTGTGGCATTAAATGCATTCACAGCACCAGCAACTTGTGCAACCAGCACCAAGGATATGTTTTTGTTTTTATTTTATTTTATTTATTTTATTTTTATTTTTTTTGCAGTACGCGGGCCTCTCACTGTTGTGGCCTCTCCCGCTGCGGAGCACAGGCTCCAGACGCACAGGCCCCGGACACGCAGGCTCAGCCGCCATGGCTCACGGGCCTAGACACTCCGCGGCATGTGGGATCTTCCCGGCCCGGGGCACGAACCCGCGTCCCCTGCATCAGCAGGTGGACTCTCAACCACTGCGCCACCAAGGAAGCCCTGTTTTTATTTTTATTTTTTAGGTAAGAAGCAGATTTACTTAGAAACACACTCCAGAGTGTGGGTCATCTCAGAAGGTGAGAAAGGCCAAGGATATGGGTTTTTAAAAAAATAAATTTATTTATCGTATTTATTTATTTTTGGCTGCGTTGGGTCTTCGTTGCTGTGTGCGGGCTTTCTCTAGTTGTGGTGAGCGGGGGCTACTCTTTGTTGCGGTGTGCGGGCTTCTCATTGCGGTGGCTTCTCTTGTTGCAGAGCATGGGCACTAGGCGTGTGGGCTCAGTAGTTGTGGCTAACAGGCTCTAGAGCGCAGCCTCAGTAGTTGCAGCGCACGGGCTTAGGTGCTCCACGGCATGTGGGATCTTCCTGGACCAGGGCTCGAACCCGTGTCCCCTGCATTGGCAGGCAGATTCTTAACCACTGCGCCACCAGGGAAGCCCCAAGGATATGTTTTTAAAGTGCTCAAGATTGAGCACACAGGTATTGCTTGGTGAACGGCAGCTAAAATGACTCAGTGCTATCTCATCACATCTTGAATCTGTGCAATTTATTTTATCTCTATTTCATATTTATTTCTACTGAATTGCTCCCAATCTGGAAAATACTAATATCAATTTTTAAGCTGTAAACTGTATTACTTACTTTCAAATTCTTCATCCAGGTAAATAAATACATAAAAATATTAAGAGCTAATACTTATTGAGCACTTAGTATGTGCCTGGTGCTATTCTAAGCACTTAACAGGTATTAACTAATTTAATCCACACAATAATAATTCTAGGCGGTATATACTAATAACTGTCACATTTTACATGTGAATACAAAGAGGTTAAGGAACCTGGCCAAAGTCACCCAGCTAACTGGCTGACAAAGCCAGGATCTGCACTCAAACCAAGTTCTAGAGACCATGCTCTTAGTTATTCCACTATCCTGCTTCTCCCACATGCAGTAACATGGGGCCCACAGGAATGATTACTTTCAGATGCCAGATGTTATATGTTGACTTAACCTCTGAATTTCTCAGAAGCTTGGACATCCATTATTTCATGTGTTCTTCCTAACGACAATGAAGAGCAACTTCTCCCATTTTACAGATGGAGAAGTCATTTTCCTTAAGGTCAATAGGAACATGTGAGAGAGACCTGGATCCTGCTTGGCCACTTATTAGTTGTGTAAATCTTTACTTTTCCTGAGTTTCAACTAATTGTAAAATGGAAATAACAATAATATCTCTTATAAGAAGAAGAGAATATATGTTTGCCAATCATCTAGCAGAGAGCCTTATATAAAAATTGCTCAATAAAGGTTACCCCTCCCTTTCCTCATTCTCCTATTTGTGACTCCGGGCATAATATTCTTTTCAAACACCGTGCTACCATTTCTTGATACCCTCTCACCAACTGCATTAACAGATTGGTGGTAAAGAACATGATTTTTTGGTAATTACCATGTGATACCAAATGAAACCTTAGTGAAGTCCAGCTATATTATATAATTTTAAGTATAACAAACTTTCTCCCTTTTGTCCATATGGTCTACCACTTTATCAGAGTAGAAAACAAAATTGGTCTACCAAGATTTGTTCTTTATAAAATTGGGCTTAATGTTCCCCAATACCTTCTGTTCTTTTAGGTGACCGCCAAATGATTTACTTGATTTGTTCTAGTTTCTGACCAAACATTGTTTAAAAATTAAGTTGACCTCATCATATCCAAAGTTATCTTTTTCCCCTTTAAAAAAATGTGTCTTTTTCTGTCATCAGATACTTTTCCTATTCACCATAATTTGTCAAAGATAAAAGCTAATAGCTTGGCACTAGGTTCTTTTCCATCACATTTGCAGAGAGAGGATATCTAATACTGAATTATAAGCAATATTCATGCCAAATATGGCCATAGCAATTGGTATTTCTGGTCAAACGGGCAGCATTTTCCTAAGAAAAAATTAAAATGCTAGGAGATAGCATGTTCTCTTACAAAACGAAACTGCTGCATAATTAATATTTTTTTCCTGGATAGCAAGGATATCACAAAGCACACTCTGTTGGCTTCCAAGTATCATTTAAAATACTCCCATGTCTTAAAGCAATCTGGAAGTGGATGTTAAAAGCCAAAGGAATTTTTTTTTGTACTGCAGGTTCTTATTAGTTATCTATTTTATACATATTCGTGTATATATGTCAATCCCAATCTCCCAATTCATCCCACCACCACCACCCACCACGCCCTCCCCCGCCACTTTCCCCCCTTGGTGTCCATACGTTTGTTCTCTACATCTGTGTCTCAATTTCTGCCCTGCAAACCGGTTCATCTGTACCATTTTTCTAAGTTCCACATATATGCGTTAATATACAATATTTGTTTTTCTCCTTCTGACTTACTTCACTCTGTATGACAGTCTCTAGATCCACCCAGGTCTCTACAAATGACCCAATTTCGTTCCTTTCTATGAAAGCCAAAGGAATTTTTCAATCAAGTGTTGACTTCTGAATTCTACTACCTTCCCAATAAGCTAGAAGGCATACTGGGAGGCTACAATCAGAAGCACCAGAGAAAAGTGGTGCTGTGGAAACAATTCATTTGTGTTTGGCATAGTTAAGGTTCATTGCCAATTTGTAACGGTATGAATTCAATAACTTTCCAAAGCCAAAAATGAAGTTTGGACCTGAGCAGCTTTTCAAAGTAGCTTTTGCTGAGGGCTAGTACTTAATATAAAATAAAAAAGCTGTTAGAGGTGGTAAAGTGAGGCAATGTTTAAGAATTAAAATATGACCTATTGGGCTTCCCTGGTGGCGCAATGGTTGAGAGTCCACCTGCCGATGCAGGGGACGCGGGTTTGTGCCCCGGTCCGGGAGGATCCCACGTGCCACGGAGCGGCTGGGCCCGTGGGCCATGGCCGCTGGGGCTGTGCGTCCAGAGTCTGTGCTCCGCAACGGGAGAGGCCGCAGCAGTGAGAAGCCCGTGTACCGCAAAATAAATAAATAAATAAAATAAAATAAAATAAAATAGAATATGACCTAGCACTTGATTTGCTAAAAAAAAAAAAGCACTGAGTTAAAGGCAAGATATTTTGCTTCAGTCATTCACTCTTTCTTGAGCTAAGAAAGAGCGAAAGAGCCCCTTTATGAAAAGGAGATGGGGATTATATTTTGTCTATAAATGACAATATTACTTGTCCTACTAATCTCATGAGTCTGACAGAAGGATAAGTGAAATAAGAGCTGTTAAAGCATTGTTCAAAATGTAAAGTAGATAGCAATGTAAGACATAATTATATTTTTAAAATTTGTAAGCATTTACAACAAAGTCATTTTATGGTGCCAGTCCCACTGGCCAACTACACATTACTGATAAAGTAACTTAGTGATACTTTCTCAGCCCTTTATGGAATTATATTTATCAAAAAATATGAATATTTGTCTTATCTGTCAGTTTCTACTCATTTGGTTTCACCTTTATAACTTAATACTTATAATAAATAAACCCAATATAAATCCACCTAATTAAAAAGTGAAAATTTGGAACATTATCTCATAAAAATCACTAAAATCTCCATCATTATATATCAAGAATATCTCAATATTACTGCAAAGAGCTTTCAGTTTTAAATAAATAGGCTTCATAAAATAAATTAACTTCTCATTATTGACAGTCAAAATAAAAAGTAAAAAAAATTAATGGTTTCAAACAAAAACAACACTCATATCCTTGTCCCATTAGACACCTCAACTTACTTCATCTCCCTTCAAAACTTCGATGCCATCAAATTCACGGGTCTGATTTGTCTTCGCTGACACTTCTCTCTCAAGGTTGGCTAACTTCTCCTTTGCCTCCTGAAGTTCCTCAGCTTTGGCTTCTTTTTTACGAGAAATGATGGATGCCTAATTGAGCATTAAATATGAGTGTAAAATAAGATATACAATCAACTTTCTATTATCTTGTGAAATTAAGTATTTTTTAGATTTTACTGAGCTAAATTTTCAATATCAGGTTGACTTCTCCTGACAATAATACCCCTTGCCCTACTACCTACTATCACCAGTTATATATTTAGTATGAGTATGCATTGTGTGTATATATATATATATATATATATATATATATATATATATAATACATTTATATTCTTTTTTGGCTGCACTGTGCGGCTTACAGGATCTTAGTGTCCCCAACAGGGATCGAACCTGGGCACCCGTGGTGAAAGCGCCGAGTCCTACGACTGGACCACCGGGGAATTCCCTGCAACGTATATTAAATAGCAACCTAAAAACATTATGGAAGACAAAAGCCCTGAAAATATAGGACGTATCAGCAGAGAAACAGAAATGCGATAGTAATAAAAATATTAAAATCTTGTTAAGTAACACTCAAATGCTAATGAAAATACCTTCTAGGTAAGTACAGAAGCTAACACTAGGTCTACTGTTTTTCTGCATGGTCGGTTTCCTTTCATTGGAAGAAAACAAGAATGCTTTATTCTCAAAACTACAACACAGGTCTTCTTATCTAAATTCATATCCATACTTTTAAAATAAAATGTTAAAACATTTATTATGTTTGGGGCAATCTAATAAATAAAATGCAGGTTCAAAATCAAACATCTGACTCACCAGAATTATGCAAACGTTTACACAATCCAGATGGCTGCTCTTAGCCATAATGGCAGCATTTTATATTAGTTAGCAACTCACGGGGGATTTCCTTAAATGAACCATGGCTGTACTGGTTTAAGAAAAACATTAGCTAAACTGTCTTCTCAAGTGAAATAGTACAAATATTTTCTTCAAACAAATTTGACAAGAAGGGGGAAATCTTTAGTCTAAACCCTTTAAAAAACTCTATTGTCCTCCCTGTTTAAAAAATGAAAAAAGACAGATGATGAAGGAATGTTTCCCTCTATAGAACTGTTTCAGCCAAAAAAAAAGAGAAGTAATGATTAGAGTACCAGAATTGTATAGGAATTGATGGTATGCTTCCTCAACATGATAAAATAAATAAATATAAACCTCAGCCCAAACCAGGATCTTATTTAATAGAGACATATGAGCATATATCCCGCCAAAGTCTGAAACAAGGTAAAAATGCCCAGCATCTCCACTACAATTTAATACTGTGCTGAAGGTATTTGCACACACCATTAGACAAGAGAAAGCAATTAGAAGCACAAGAATCCGAAAGGAAAAATTGGAATTTTCACAGTATATGATTATGTACCTAAAAAATCAAAAGAATCTACAGGAAATAAATCAATAGCTTTCATAGACAAATCAGTCAGAAAACATTTGGAAAGAAAAGCCCTCATTTATAAAAGCAAAAACCAAAATTAAATATGTAAGCATAAGTTTAACAAGAGAAGTTCCAAAATTTTATGAGGAAAACTATTCAACACTCCTGAAAGATACAAAAATAAACTTGAACAAATGGAGAGACATACCATGTTCTTAGATAGGAAGACTCAATATTGTAAAGATGTAAGTTCTAAGGTAATTGATAAATACAAGGCAACCCTAATAATTTTAAAAGTATGATTTTTTTCTAGAGATAGACAAATTGATAATAAAAGTTATTTGGAAGAACATACAAATAAGAATTGTAAGGGATTTCCCTGGTGGCGCCGTGGTTAAGAATCCGCCTGCCAATGCAGGGGACACAGGTTCAAGCCCTGGTCTGGGAAGATCCCACATTCTGCGGAGCAACTAAGCCTGTGCACCACAACTACTGAGCCTGCGCTCTAGAGCCTGCAAGCCACAACTACTGAGCCCATATGCCACAACTACTGAAGCCCACACGCCTAGAGCCCGTGCTCCGCAACAAGAGAAGCCACCACAATGAGAAGCCCACACACCGCAACGAAGAGTAGCCCCCGCTCACTGCAACCAGAGAAAGCCTGTGTGCAGCAACGAAGACCCAATGCAGCCAAAAAATAAATAAATTTATTTAAAAAAAAAGAATTGTAAGGAAACCCTAAAAAAGTAAAACAACTGGGGATGAAAATGGCTACTTTTATTAGATATTAGAACTTGATGATAAAGTTTCTATAATTAAAACAGTTAATATGGGTACATAAGCAGACAGGTCAACAGAACAACAGAAAATCTAGAAATAGATCCAATAGCATTTAAAAAATTTAAATAAAACAAAGGAGGACTCTCAAATCCATAGGGGAAAAATGGACTTTTTACCAACTGGTATTGGAACAACTGGATAATTGGACAGCATATACAATAAATACCATACACCAAAGAAAAATTCTAAACAGATCAAAGATTTAATTACAAAAATTAAATCACAGAATTCCAAAAAGGAAACTTGAGTAAATTTCTCTATAACTTTCAAGAGGGAAAAACATTCCTAAATATGACTTGAAACCTGAAATGATAAGTGAAAAAATTAATAAATTTGATTTCCTAAAAATGAAGAACTTTCCCATGGCAAAATAATACCATAAACAAAGTAAAAAGGCAAGTACCAAACTGGGGAAAATGTTACACTTATAAGCTAGATAAAGAGTAAATATTCCTGATATGTAAAGAGTTTCTAAAACTAGAAAAAAAAGGCCTACAGCCCTATAGAAAAATAGGTATAGATAGGAAGGGATAATTCACAGAAAAAGAATTAAAATGACTGTTACTCATGTGAAAAGATGCTCAACCTTGTTTATGGTAAGATAAAAAAAATTAAAACTATCATAAGATACCATTTCTCATCTACAAGGATGGCAAAAATCTTAAAGTTTGACAACATACTCTATCGGTGAGGCTGTAAGGAAACAGGTGCTTTCATACACTGCAGATAGGAATGTAAAATGCTAAAACCCCCATGAGGAGGAATTAGGCAATACTTAGCAAACTTACATCTACATTTATCGTTTGATGTAGCAATCTCACTTCTGAGACTATATCCCAAAGATACGCTGGCAAAAAATTGCAAAGACATAAACAAAAAGCTATTTATTTAAGTACGATTTGTAATAGCACAAAAATGGCAACAACCCAAATGTCCATTAATGGGGATTGGTTGAATAAACTGTGGTATAACCACTCAGTGCAGTATGTCTGTGAACAGGAATAAGCATATCCACTAGGACGGCTATAATAAAAAAGACAGATAATAACAAGTGTTGCTAAGAATGTGGTGAAATCAGAACCTTCATACACTGTTGGTGGGAATGTAAAATGGTACAGCTGTTTTGGAAAGCAGTCTGGCATTTCCTTAAAATGTAAAACACAGAATTATCATAGGAACCAACAACTGCACTCCTAGGAGTATACTCAAGAGAAATGAAAACTTATTTTGAAACAAAAACTTGTACAAGAATGCTCCTACCAGCATTATTCATAATAGCCAAAAAAGTAAAGACAACCCAAATGCTCATCAACTGGTGAATAGAAAAACAAAACGTGATATATCCATACAATGGGATATTATTCAGTAACAAAAAGGAATAAAGTATGTACAGATACATGCTACATCATGGATGAATTTTAAAAACTTTACACTAAGTAAAAGAAGCCAGTCACGAAGGACCACATATTGTATGATTCCATTTATATGAAATGTCCATGACAGGCAAATTTATAGAGATAGTTTGGTCTTTGGTAGGATTTGGGGGAAATGAGAAGTGACTGCTAATGATGGCTTTGGGGGTTATTTTTGGGGTGATAAAAATGTTCTAAAATTGATTGTGTAATGATTGCACAACTCTGTGATGCTAAAAACCATTGAATTGTAAATTTTAAATGGGTGAATTGTACAGTATGTAAACTGTATCTCAATAAAGTTATAAAGGAATAAAAATTATTTTACTATTCACAAGCATATATTAAGAAAAAAGCATGGAGAATAAAAGTGTATAATATGCTCTTCTTTCTCTGAGGATGGAAATATATGAATATATGTAATATTATTTTTAATGGAATAATAAACTATAAAATTAAAAAATACCTATGGGAGAAGGAAAGAATAGCATGGATAGCACAGAGGTAGATGCTAGAAACTTCAAATACTTCTTGTTTTATAGGTTTGACTTGGAATCATGTAAATATTTTAAATAATTATAAAATTAATCTCGAAAATGTAATCCATAAAAATCAAAATGACCATATATATTTATCCAGTTTCCTTTGTGGCCTAACCATACAGAAGAATTATTCCCAGTAACTTTAGAACAGTAATTTGAGTATATAACCCTAGGGGGATATATCCTAAAGACAACACAAACTAAAAAACAATTTTCAGCAGTAATCGTATTTTTGATGGTAGTATTGGTACTTTTATTTTGAAACTGTTGCATGTAATGCATGGATTTAAGCAAATGATGAACTATGTTGGTGCCAATGGAATGAAGCAAATAATGAATGCAATTATGTTGATGCTTCTGAGAACCAGAATTTTCAATTTGGGATAAGGAGGAAAATGGGAGATTGATGAGGTGAAGTAAAAACCCAGTAGTCCTGGAGGGCATTTCGTTTGTGGAACAGACAACCCTACACTTTCAAAACACAGATTCCAATGTCTAGTCATGGGTCAATTTAAAAGGTTGAAGAATATCTACCATTGGTCACACTACAGGAGGCCAGGGACCATCATATTAAAATGGGTGTTGGGTCTTTTCCTTCCAGAGCAAAAAAGGGGGAGGTGGGGCTTACTGTGGGAAGTCATAAACCACAGAGAGATTAACCTAATCATCCTGGCTCTTTTCCACACTCCACCATGCCAAGCAAACATCCTCTGAACAGTCAGCATGACAGTGCTTGGAAAAGAGTCATAATAATTACCCAGTATTTTCTGGATAGATCCTTGATACACCTTCTATATGTTTCTTTCATTCTAAAGTTGTTCTCTGAGGAGCTGATGTCTTATTCCAATAATGACCCATGCTTATCTGCTCTGATATGAGGCCATCTACTGAGCAGGAACCAATACTGTAGAATTCCCTCTTTTTCAGAGAAGCCATATCAAAAGGACTGCTAGCCATCAATAACTGAGCAAGAACTGTTTTTCTATAAACAAATATTGGGCAGAATGGCCCTCTCTGACAGCAAAGTAGAGATAAAAAAGTAATTCACCTAACTTCATCTCCTCTGTATTCCAGGGAATGGCAAATTGGAGATTTACTTACCTAGAATTTTAATTCATTCTTCAGGACCAAGTTAATAAAAGACCAAGAAACTCCTGATTAAACTGGATATGGAGTATTTTGTAGACAGGGCTGCAGATTTTGGCTTTGTTATATTTCTGCTTTCTCAGTTAACATTTCAGAGCTGAAACATTCCACATTCCCCAGCAGTGTGGGGGCCAACTCAGGCTTACAATTCTGACTAAAAATCACCCTGTGCTTCTAGCTTATCCGAATTTTCTGCCCCTCACTAAGCATTACACTATCCAGGAGATACACTAGCAAGTTGTGCAACTGAAAAAAACCCACACTTTTCATTTAGATTCTTGCAACTGTATCATATGTAATATTATCACTTTTTCTACATTTTGGTCAAATAAATTTTTATATCAACTAAAAACAAACAAACAAACAAAACCAGTAGTCTTGAATCTGAACTGAAAGGATCAGTATGAACTCATGGTGTACTTTATGAGAGAGAAAGAGAAAAAATACTTCCTAGCTCTGTCCACTAAAAAGACCTAAAAACAATGGCCACCCCAGTAGCAATGAGAAGTACTAATACCAGATTGTGGTCTGTAAATATCATTTCCTACTAAAACATATCAGGCTCATAGAAGAAAGTCTAATTCCAAGACTGGGGTAGGAAATGTAAAAGATGAGCCTAGAAACTATCTTAATCATACCAGAAAGCAAGGATGTTATCAAAGACAAATAGTATTTTAAAAGGACTCAGTCCTACCAGCCAAAAATGGGACAATTTAAGCATCATTAAGGGAAATGTCTGCAACCTAAATTTCATTACATCTATGGTTCATAATAACATTAAATAGATAAGAAACCAAAAAAATTAAAAACTAACCCTAATTAATCATTTTTAATGTTAGACGCAACCAATCCATTTTGAAAACTGAAAAATAAAAATAAGAATCAAGCATGTACCCTGACTTTCCTATATGAACTATACTCCAGGATAACCAAATAGCTGATGAGAGGAGGTTTCTCTTTTCAGAAGTAGTCCAGCTCCAACATCGCTAATTATTAGAGAAATGCAAGTCAAAACTACAATGAGGTACCACCTCACACCAGTCAGCATGGCCATGATTAAGACGTCTACAAATAACAAATGCTGGAGAGGGTGTGGAGAAAAGGGAACCCTCCTACATGGTTGGTCGGAATCTAAATTAGTGCAGCCACTGTGGAAAACAGTATGGAGGTTCCTCAAAAAACTGAAAATAGAGTTGCCATATGATCCAGCAATACTACTCCTGGGCATATATATGGACAAAAACATAATTCAAAAGACACATGCACCCCTATGTTCATAGCAGCACTATTCACAATAGCCAAGACATGGAAACAACCTAAATGTCTGTTGACAGATGAGTGGATAAAGATGTGGTACATATATACAATGGAATACTACTCAGCCATAAAAAAAGAATGAAATAATGCCATTTGCAGCTACATGGATGGACCTAGAGATTATCATACTAAGTAAAGTAAGTCAGAAAGAGAAAGACAAAAACAAGGTCCTACTGTACAGCACAGGGAACTATATTCAATATTCTGTGATAAGCCATAATGGAAAAGAATATAAAAAAAGAATGTATATATGTATAACTGATTCACTTTGCTGTACAACAGAAATTAACACAACACTGTAAATCAACTATATTTCAATAAAAAAAGTAGTCTGCTAATAAATGAAGAAGGAATCATAGTATCAACATTTTATTATCCCTAATGAAATAAATGGGCAGGCACTGATAATCAATGGCACAAAAAAAAAATCACAAAAAAAGAGACAACCAGACATTAGTCCCTCCAAATGAAAGTATAAAATACCACTTAGAGAATATTCTTGACCAAAAAAAAAAAAAAATCAAAACAGAACCTGTTCAAGCTTCTAGATCTAATATATAGGAAATACAGGAAACAGAGGAACATTTTAAAAGGACACCATCAGGCTGCAATCAGTAAAACACCAACTATGGGAAATGCTATAGGATAAATAAACAAGTTTCAATTTAAAAAACTGCAAGAAAATTATTAAATGAGTGGATAAATAAGTAGGGAAGAGAGCCTATAGATTAAAAGAGACAAATATATCAACCAAAGGCAGTGTATAAATCCTGTATGGATCCTAATTAAAACAAAGCCACTGGGGGAAAAAAAAACAGGAAAGGAAAAAAAGAAAGAAAGAGACAATCAAGGAAATCTGAACACTGATTGGATATTGGCCAATATTAAGGAAGTAATAAAAGTTTTCAAATGTGGTATGTTACGTTTTTTAAAAGTATTTTTTAAAGATACGTTCTGAGATATTTGTAGATGAAATTATATGAAGTCTAAGATTTGCTTCAAATAATCCAGTTGGGGCGGGGGGTATAGATGAAATAAGAATGGCCATGATTGCTATAGCTGAGGCACACTGAGGGTTTACTGAACTCTTTTCTCTACCTTTTTATATGGTTAAATTTTTCCATTATAAAAAGGTTTTTTAAAAAATTCTAGCATCCTTGAATAATGCTTTGTTATGTTGCTCAGTATTTTCTGAGGTTACAGAATGCTCTTCACACTAAACTCTTCTTGCCAAGGTTCTTGTCAGGTAATCCATGGCTGTCATTTGAGCCTTCTGTCTATTAATACATAACAACATATATACCCTCATGACTTCTGGATAAAATGATAAATGCCTTAGCACTAAAATTCAATTTATTCTGTATTTTTTCAAACTAACTCTAAACCTGAAAAAGTATATTGCCTTTAGTTCATTAAAGATTATAAATAGTCTTATTTATATCACTTAAAGTAAGCATTCATATAAAAAATCAAATTTCACACTCACAGATATAACCACAAAGAGCTCTATCACCACAGTTGGCAGACACTGAGGAAACTAAGCATTATCAGATATATTGAATTTCAAACCTGAACATGTGTCTTTTGTGTCTTTTCCACAAATTCTTTCTTATAATCTGGAGATTAGCAATGACAGGAGAACATTTATTCTTTGCTTCCTTCTCACTTTAAGACTATCGATAACACAGACCATGGTATTAATGAAAATGTTCACCAACAAGATTACAGACCTAAATATGTGAGCCAAAAGGAGTGGTCTTACCTGTTGCCTATATAGTGACAGTTTGCCTTCAATTGGCTCATTTCTCATCATTTTCTTTTCAATCAGCTGACTGATCTGTGTGTTTATTTCATTTATCTAAAACAGTATGAAAATAAAAAGGTTAAAACTCTGCCTATGATTACCCAAACTAAGGGACATCTGGCCAAACAAAACTTTGAATTTACAGTTGTTATTATCAGTAATTTGATGGGAGGATCAGCTCCATTAACATTATGAGTGGGCTGTTACGATTACTTTTAGAGACAACTTGCATTTCACAGTTCATGATATATATTTACACAATTTGATTACTTACATGGATTTAACCATCTATATCTAAATTATCCTAAAGTATTCTACATGAAATATTTATATATTACTATCAAAAAGATGATTTCTAAAAATCTGAAGTTATCCCTTCACCTAGGCTGTGACTTTCAAGTAACTGTAAGTGATAAAGCAAATCTGGACTAACATTCCCCAGGGATTTAGTACAAGGAATTCACGAACCCAGCTGAGAGTTGACATGAATGACATCTAAAAACCCTTCCTGTTCTAATGAATGATCTATGATTCTATAATAGCTGTCACTTATCCTATTGATTAATCGAAACTTTTCTCAAATGTAGTAAAACTGAATAAAGCCAACAGAAGCATATAGTCCTATAATAAATTTTTTTAAATTACATGGCTTTCAGTATAACTATCCTTTGAAAAACTAGAATTTTCCTGTTAATCTTATAACATTAAACTGAGCCAAATCTGACTTGGACAACTAATTTCTATACATAAATTAAAAGAATAAAATCATTAGAATTATGTATTTAATTGTAGTGGCTATTAAGCACATTAAAGTCAAAATCTTTCAATCAATTTTCATGATATTTAATTACTATTTTAAAAAATATACATTTGATTAGTGTTTTTAGGGAAGAAAAATGTTATGATACCAGGTTTCAATGAGCATTACAAGAAAGTTTAGTAATTCCAAAGCAGGCATAAAAAGCTAATAAAAATCATTAGCTTTAAATACAAAATTGCTATAACATTATTCTTGGAAATAAAAAGTAATCACATTTACGATATTTTAAAAATTGTCAACTAAATTATTATATTCTGAATATATAAACTTATGAGCCAATCATATACATTAATTTATATATCCAAGTTACCCACTTTCCTAATCAGTTGACTAGGTTTATATAACACCATGTGGATTAAGTGACAGCATTATGTGCTACAATTTCTCATAAAGAACAACTCCTCGTAAGAGCTGTCAGCTCTTAGCACAGGTTAACTTAAGAGTCAAGAGTAGGACACTATAGAAAGCAGTTCACATAATTTTCACAGGAGTGGGGATGAGATAAAATTGGAAGCTTATAAAAAGAAGATGATTGTTACTTACTTTAGATTCAAGTTCAAGAAGATCAGAATGACCCATAGCAGGCTCTGAAACCACTTTCTGTAAAAAATGCAATTCTTTTTTCTTGTTCTCTAATTCTTTAGGAAATTTTTCAGTTACCATATATGAATTAAACTTTATCTCCTCCTCTAGCCTCTTCATTAAACCTATAAAAATAAAATAAATGAATATTCAGCCCAAGAGAGTAGGTAAAGTGATGCTTTGTACATTTTAAAACATAAGACCTGGATAGTACGGCACATCCATTGAAAGCATTCTGTATAATACCTAGCATAGAACAATAAAAGATTGGCCACTGAAATTTTTTGCTGTTAATTAGAGTGATAATGAAGGACAATTTACATAGAAGAATATTTAAATTATAGAAAAAGTAATATTATGATCTTTCCAAATTACCACCTAATTCTTTTACAGTCCACAATATGCAAAAATAACCTTTACAGTGCCAAATATTTTGTTGGGTCATATTTTGTCATCTAAGTATTTAAGGAATCCATGAACCAAATGACAACACAAATGAAATCTAATCCAGGTTATTTCTTCTATAAGTGGTCATTTATTCTTCTTCTTTTGCAGTACTTATGATGCAATTTATATTTCTATTCTAATACTTCATAAATGGTAATACATTATCATTTTTAGCTTTAAACCAATGAAGATATTACTAAAGGTACAAGTTAAAATCTGAAAAAGAGAAATTATCTACATTCATAAACATTTTCAGTTTTCCATGTTTGGTAGTTTTGATTTTGTAAAGTATTAGTTTACAGTTAAGTGGCAACTTAAATTACATTTTCTTATTCTGGCAGTATTAGTTTACAGTTAAGTGGCAACTTAAAATACATTTTCTTATTCTGGCAGAGTGAACAAACATACACATTATACAGATTTTCAGTGAATAATGGTTTTGTTATAAATTCCCAGCCTTGAGAGCTTTAAAAAGTTTATTTCAGATCTTTCCATTACACATTTACAAATTCTGGCTTGACTTTTTAAAACACTGGATTTCCGGTTTAAGTAACCTACGTACGTAGATTGCATAATAAATCTCAGCCAAAGCCTTAAAATTATTTTTAGTTCTGCTGTGCTAACCGTATATTAATGTGTAAAAATTTATTAATGGTAAATACACGAGTTTTCCATTCATCCCTACAATTTTCCACCTCTTTTTTTAGGGACTGGGGATAGGAAGGGAAAAGAAAGTGTTTACTGAATCACACTATAATTAGGCAGACATTCCTATATGGTTTCCGATTAACTCTACCACCTGGCTTCTTTGGCTATTAGATGACTAGTTTTTCCACCTTCAAGTTCTTAAACATAGTGCATGTAATCAGAGATGCAAGAAATCAAAATCTAAAATGTTTTTAAAGATTTAAAATTCTTTAATATTACTTTCCTTATTTAAAAAAAGTTTCTAATTCTAGAAAATACAAACCAATCTATAGTAACAGAAAGCAGATCAGTGGTTGCCTGGGGTGGGTTAGAGAGGCAGAGAGGGACAGGAGTGAGATATTACAAAGGGGCACAAGGAAATGTTTAGAGGTGATGGATATGTTTGTTATTTTGATTAAGGTTGACAGTTTCACTAGTGTATATGTATGTCAAAACTTATCAAGTGTATACTCTAAACATGTGCTGTTTACTGTATGTCCATTTTACCTCAGTAAAGCTATTAAAAAACAAAAACAGAGTTTCCATCACATTTTAAATCCTTCTCTTAAAAATTTTAACTTATGAAAAGTGGACACGTTTCTATGCAGTTTTTTAAAAATTATCTTTGAAAATCCTGGTGAAATTAAATATAAGGTCACTTAAGATCTCCGCAAACATTTTGATTAAAAACCCTTTGAAAACGTCTCACTGATCCTATTACAACTGAATGAGTAGCTTCTTTTACATAATAAATCTCAGGAATATGTAGAGTATAAAGATGAATTAACAAGTGAGTATTTTATAATACAGCTGTTACTCTGAAAAAATACAAATTATACTGTTATACTAAAAATACTTTTATGTTATTTAAGCAAACAGAAATTTTTTGTAAGCCATTTGTTGTTACTAAAAAATTTCGATGGACCTTATTAAACTAAATACCTGAAGCAACTGAACATCTGTTTACTCTTTTCCTAGGCTGCTGAATATAATCCTTAAGACTCTGCTTCCCAGAAAGATGTCAACAAATCAGGAACTCCTTAACTTCCTGCTCCCCACTCCCTGTCCATCCACAAAAAACATATATTGCACACATAATACCTTATTTTTATATTTTCAGCCATTTTTTTTTCTTACTTGATTTCCCTCCTACCCGTGGAAAAGATCATTTTCTTCCTATGCAGGGTTAAGGTCTCTACTCCCACCACCCAACTATTTAACAGATTGTTTACTGAATGCTGGCTGTGTGTAATCTGTGTGCTAAGGCCTGAAAATAGAAAGAACAATTATGCCTTGGTGACTAGCCTGTTTAGCTGTGTCAGAGTCAGATATGCCAACAATTAACATATTATGGTAATTGCTGTAGAACATTCAGCGCAATACAGGGACACAATGGGAGCACACAGGAAAGGTTGTTACCAATTCTCACCTTTTCCTCCTGAATCTTCCAATCTTCCTTTGTCTGACTGACTCTCCAGCAATGTGAACACCACTAGACCACTACCCTGCCTCAATCTATGCACAGTACTATATTTCTCAATCATTTGCACACTCTCTCCCTTGCTTTCTTTTCAAAGACAAGCAGTCAGAAGAAGCCTGCCCTTTTATCTCTACTTCTTCCTCCATCATTTGCTTAGCGTACTACATTTATGTTCTTTTAGGTCACTCTGCCTTGGCATGGAATGTCTTCCACTCTTCTACCTCTCCAGCTTTAATTTAACTCAATTGCCACACCTCCAGGAAACCATTTGACTCTGTGTTAGCGTTTAGTGCTCTTTGCCTCTTTGTTCTCATGGGAGCCTGTGCTGAGCTCCATCGGTGTATTTGTCACACTGCATTATAATTGTCCACTGCTTGTCATTTCTCCATTAGACTGTGAGCACTTTAATAGAAATAGCTTTTCTTTCTATTCCTAGCACTTAGCACAGTATCTGACAAGTAGCAGATGTCCAGTAAACACTGAATTAATGGACTATTGGTTTTGAGCCAATTACTTCTGTTACTGCGTAACAACACAATTGACTTTACTGTTTAGCATCATCTACTAACATTTCGAGAGATGCCCAAAACAGAACAACTTTATTTGTCCATTTTATTACTAAATAATTATGTATTTCCTGGCCCAAACAATTCTATTTAGGCTAGAAAGCCAAAGCAAAACAAAGTCTATCAATTCAAACAAAAAATGAAATATTACTAATACTATAAATATCTTTGGATATTCTGTTTAGTTACCAGAATTAAAACATAATAGCAAGAAATATTTAACCAAATAAAACTGAGGATAAGCAGAAACACATGTTCAGGCTAACATTTTAAGTTGTATTAAACTGTACTGATCAATCAATTTTTCTGCATACCAAATCTTTCAATTCTTATATACATTACCTTCATTTTCAAAAATTCACTATTAATGTTAAGTTCTAGAAATTTCTTAGCAAGGATAGACATATGAAAACAAATTGCTTATTGATATTAATTTTTAAATGGCTATAATTTAAGGAATTTCTTTTGAAGATTTATCTTAATTTTTTACAGTAAAGATGTGAAGGACCCTACATCAAACCCAAAGAACATATACTAAAAAGATATACTATATATAATACTAAGGAGGAAAAAAAGCACTAAAAAATTACTTTCTTTTGTCCTAAACATTCTCCTAAAAGGTGAAAACTTAGTGAATAAGGAATCAAATGACACCAACAACTAAATGCATGGCAACTTCCAGGTACTGCTTGAATCTGAATTTATGACTGAGAGGAGTCAGAGATTCTATGGAAAGCCACTAATTAATACGTATGAACCATACATTTTATAGGGAGTACTATACTGGTTTCTTAAATATCAATTAAATATGCCGTATTTCCTTGATTTTAAGATGCCATCAACTAAATTACAAATACCATGTGAAATGCATACATAAAGTATAAGATGTATCTCAATTGCAAAACCAATTAAAATGGTAAAGAACATGTGTCTAGAATCAAGGAAATACTGTATTACCTCTTTCAACAGTTTTATTGAGATATAATTTACCACACAGCCATAAAATTCATCTGTTTAAAGTGTACAATTCAATGGCTTTTAGTAAATTCACAGAATTGTGTAACGATTACCACAATCAATTTTAGACCATTTTAATCAGCTTAAAAAGAAGCCTCTATACCCACTAGCAGTCACCTCCTCCCCCCATCATCCACCTACCAACACAGCTGTCCTCCCCTACAGTTCCCCAACCCTAGGCAATCACTAGTTTGACTTCCATCTCTATGGATTTGCTTATTCTGGAAATTTCATACAAATGGGGTCATATAATATGTTTTTGTGACTAGTTTCTTTCACTTAAGATGTTTTTGGGGTTCATGCATATTGTAGCATGTATCAACACTTCATTCCTTTTATTGTTGAATAACATTCCACTGTATGGATATGCTACAGTTTGTTTATTCATTCATCAGTTTAGGGATACTGGGGTTGTTTTTACTTTTTGGCTATTATGAACAATGCTGCTATGAACATTTATGTACAACTTTTTGGGTGGACATATGTTTTAAACTCTCTTGGTAGAATAAAATTGCCGGATCATATGGTAATTCTAGGTTTAACACTTTGAGGAACTGCCAAACTGTTTTCCAAAGTGGATGCATCATTTTACATTCCCACTAGCAAAGTATGCAGGTTCCAATTTCTCTACATCCTTGTCAACACCTGTTATTGACTGTCTTTTTTATTACAGTCATTCTGTATATTATATCTTAGAGTATAATATTTCACAGAATACTAGAAAAAGATAAATTAACCTTCCCATAGCTGGATATTTATACTGAAATATTTCTCCAATACCAATGAGAACTTTTTACTGCTCTTCCAATTTACATGGTCTCCCTTCTGATGAGCACACTTAAAAAATGCCTAGGATAGGTTTGGTGGTATAATCTGGGATATCAGAACAATGTATCCTCTATGTAAAGCTAATGTGCCAGCAGAGCCAGGGATACCCATGTCATTAGCATAACCCAAAATATGAAACAACAGTTTTAAGGGTCCAGCATTTTACTCTTTTTCTTTATAGCCCTGGCACTAAAACAATATTCACATTTTTTCCATCCATCATTCTCATAAAATACATTCTAAGTATTTTATACATTCACACACCAGAGAGCCTCTCTCCATCGTGGTTTTCATTAGTTCACCCTCTGACAAAACACTGAAAGGGAATTTAAAAACCACAGGTGAACACTTAAGGATGTCTTCATCAGGGCTGTCACTTGCTAGCTAGGAAATGATGCCCTAAAATGCTGAGCTATCACTTGATGATAATTAGTTCCCATTAGTAAGGAAGACTACTGATTTAAATTAATATTCTCGCTAATATGATGACTTATATCATATTATATGATCATCATATAATTTCCACTTACTTTCAGGCTTCGCATCTGCTGCTGCATGGCGCATACTTTTCAACTGGTTTTGTATTCTTTGCAGTCTCTGCACTGCATGAAATAGCTTTAAAATACAATTAGATCTATTACTTCCTTAGTCTAATGAAACCTACCATTCATAGACATGCAATGAAAAATACAAGTTCCACATAATTATTATGCTGTAAAGGGAACAAATGATAAGAACTAAAAAATTACTAAGCTAAACCCAAAATGTAATTGGTTCGCTCAATACCCTCTCATGTAAATCTTAAAAGAAAAGCTTTCAGAAACTTTTTCTTTAGTTATTTGTTGAATTAGGTGATCAAGGAAAAATGCTGGTTAGAAAAGTATATGCACCAGGCTTTTCTTGTTAAAACATGGTTTTCTTTATTCTAAGGAATGCTAGCATTCTCAGAAATGATGGCTCAGGAATCAGAAACTGATGCTAAGTAACCATTCAGGGCGTGGGCAATGCAGCTTACTGCTGCAGGGTAACTATTATGATGCCAAGCCAAGTTCCAAAAGAGCCAAACATCTAAACTGCTCACTTAGTAGGAAATGAAGCTGATTTGAAATATATTTTTAATGTACAAGTCTACTCAGTGTTAAGATAGATTTTTTTTTTTTTGCGGTACACAGGCCTCTCACTGTTGTGGCCTCTCCTGTCGCGGAGCACAGGCTCCTGACGCGCAGGCTCAGCGGCCATGGCTCATGGGCCCAGCCGCTCCACAGCATGTGGAATCTTCCCAGACCGGGGCACGAACCCGTGTCCCCTGCATCGGCAGGCGGACTCTCAACCACTGCACCACCAGGGAAGCCCTAAGATAGATTTTTAATAAAATAGAAGAAATACTTTCTGGCTGGGAATTCCCTGGTGGCGCAGTGGTTAAGAATCCGCCTGCCAGTGCAGGGGACACAGGTTCGAGCCCTGGTCCGGGAAGATCCCACATGCCGTGGAGCAACGAAGCCCATGCGCCACAACTACTGAGCCTGTGCTCTAGAGCCTATGAGCCACAACCACTGAGCCCATGCGCCGCAACTACTGAAGCCCGTGTGCCTAGAGCCCATGCTCCACAACAAGAGAAGCCTCTGCAATGGGAAGCCCGCGCACCACAGCAAAGAGTAGCCCCTGCTCGCTGCAACTAAAGAAAACCTGCGCGCAGCAATGAAGACCAAATGCAGCCAAAAATAAATAAATAAAATAAATATATTTTTTTTAAAAAAGAAATTCTGGCCAAATTATTTTTTCTTTAAGGCAAAGTCTAAAAACGTGGAGTGTGGGTAATTTTGACCCTTTTCAAGATCTGCTTATTTGCCCATGGAGTAAAGTGTAAAGAATACAGTGATCAGTGGAATAAAATGGATGTTTTTTCATAGCCCCACAATCTCAGGACACCCTTTAAGAGATTCTAGAAGTTTTATTAGCAGTTAATCTTACTGCTTAACATTACAATGGATATTCTGTAATGCTGGAACAACATGAGTTAAGCATGGGCCAAAAGATAGTGTATAGATACCTACAGAGAATAGAACCCAAAAGATGGTATTGTTTTTGCTGTTGGTGCCACACAATACTCTTTTTTTGTTGTTGTTTGTTTGTTTGTTTTTATAAATTTATTTATTTACTTTATATTTTATTTTTGGCTGTGTTGGGTCTTCGTTTCTGTGCAACAGCTTTCTCCAGTTGCGGCGAGCAGGGGCCACTCTTCATCGCGGTGCGCGGGCCTCTCACTCTTGCGGCCTCTCCCGTTGCGGAGTATAGGCTCCAGATGTGCAGGCTCAGTAGTTGTGGCTCACGGGCTTAGTTGCTCCACGGCATGTGGGATCTTCCCAGACCAGGGTTCGAACCCATGTCCCCTGCATTGGCAGGCAGATTCTTAACCACTGCGCCACCAGGGAAGCTCACACAATACTCTTAAAAAGAGTATTTCATCATGTTAACAAAGGGAATCGTGAACTACAATTCTAAAAAATCTTCTTTACATTTGAATGATCAGCAGGAACTATTTCTTTCACAATGAGAATATAAACTTTTATGTGGGTACCTGATTCTTTTGTTCCTGTTTCTGTTGTGCAAGAAATTCTTCTCTCTCTTTCTCAACTCGAAGTTGCCTTGCTATTTTAAGCATCCGTTGATGATTCTGAACTGTCTCCACCTACAGTGAGGGAATAAATAGTATATATTACTATCAGGTTTAAGAAAGACGTTAGCATGTCATGTGACTCAGACATCCACTTATCATTTCCTTTTGGTAAACAGTATTCCCTAGAGATGACACTAAAGTTTCAGACTCCAGGTCCTTAACAAGTTTTGGGCTGCTGCCTAGGGAGATTCCCTTTCCATCAATGTATTTGACTCCAGCCTCCAATGTACACTCATGCCTTGCTTAATCTTTATTTGCATTCCTAAATCTTTGCAAGTCCTTGGGAATTGGGGCCAAAGTCTTACAGTGCTAATTCTTGCCTTACCCTTTTCTTCAAACGTTCAACTCTCTTAATGAGCTGATCCTTTTCTTCCTCCATTGCACTGATATCCTAAAAAGTAGTCAAGAAGACGTTATAAGAAAAAGTATTCTTTGTCTGTAGAATTCAGATAAGGTCTTTACATGATTATGCATCTACCATTTCCATCACTTATAACCAGAGCATTAAGGAACAAAGATCCTCTTTTGGATGAAGGGCATTTCTATTCCCACCCCTCACCCCAGGGTTCTTTATGCAGGGTAATTTATTTGGTAGCTTGGTGTTCATCTAGAAAAGCAACTGAAACAGGTTACAAAGCAGTAAGGTAAAGCTGCCAACCAGACATTTGTGTTCTGATTCCAAATATGGGCACATGATTTTTAAAAAATCTTCTATAATGGAAAGTGTACAGGTCTAAAAACATGAACAACAGCTGCTGACATCCCGTCTGCTCTGTTAAATACCAAACTATATATTCTGTCAATTTTCCACCAAAATTATTTTTAAGGCTATGGTGTTTTCAAGACATAAATTTGTATCTGGTTTTGTCAATTAACCAATTCCATCTCTAAAAATAAAGATTTCAAAAATGTCATTTAACCAGCTCCACAATAGTTTCTAGTGAAAACAAACAAAAAATCCTTCCTAACCCAAAAAACTAATAGGCTAACTCTCACAGTAATAATAAAAGGAAAAATATATACGGTAGTCAGTACTGACAGGATTTGGGAAAATAGGCACTGTTACTACTGGTGGCATTATATTGAAGAACAATATCAAAAGTCTTAAAATAAATGTGTATGCATTCTGGCTCAGTAATTTCACCTCTGGGAATCTATAAAGATCCTCATAGATGTCAATTATATCTAAAATTTGGAAATGACCCAAATGTCTGAGGATTATTAAGTAAATCATGGCACAACACAATGAAAATCACTAAAAATCATGAAGAATGTTGAATGACATGAGAAAAAGTCATGATATGACATTACTTGAAAGAAGCAGATTATAACATTTATATATAATACAATACCAAGAAAAATATATTAAATATATTCACTAAAATATCAGTAGCAGTTATCACTAGAGCATGGCATTTTGAGTGAATTATTTTCTATTTTTTGCTTAATCATACTTCTTTACAAAGAATATGTTGAAAAATACTTCGGTAATAATTAATAAAATTAAAATCACAGACGCTAAGTTATTTTATCATTTTAGTTTACTCACATGACATAATGGAGGAACCATAGATAGACATCACTCTTATTCCATACTTTGTGACAACTATCTACTTATGGGTCTTTCTCTTCCATTAGATGTGAGTTCATCTTTCATTTCTTATACATTCTCAAACTCTTATTGAGAACCTCCCACATGCAGGGCACTGTGATAGGCACTGGGGATACTGTGGTGAACAAGATATGTAGACGTGGTCCCTGCCCTCACTGGGTTTAAATACAGTTGGTAAGACAGGCATTAAAATAATCATAAGTGTAATGAGTGTTATGAAACAGAAAGAACTGGGGGGAACTAATCTATCTAGGGAATCAGGGAAGGCCTCCCTGAGGAAGCAACTTCTAATGTTTCCTGTTTGAATGAGAAGATAAAGATGTGATTTCTAAAAATACAAAATCCATGAAAGTGAGAATTAGCAATTGTTTAGAGAAAGAACTTACACACCTAGCAAGAATATAAGGACATTTTTTGGAGAACACTAAGTAACATACATCAAAAGTCCTAAAAATTCTCATATGCTTTAATAAGCAATTCTACTTCTAGGAATTTACTCTAAGGAAACAATCGCAGGTACCCCCAAATAAATTTATGTAGAAGATAATCACAGCATTATCTATGACAGCAAAAAATGAAAACAAAACACCAAAAATTGTTAGACTATCCATACCACAGAATATTAAATTAATATTAATAATTAATTAATATAAATTTAGTCATGAAAAATCATACTTTAGAAAGATAACAATGGGAATATATTCCCATGTAATGATTAAAAAAACAAATAATTATGTATAGCATGATCCCAAATACACACACACATATATTTTTTTTTCTATATCATATATATATATTAGATAAAGACCCAATTTTTTTTTTTTTTTTTTTTTTGCGGTACGCGGGCCTCTCACTGTTGTGGCCTCTCCAGTTGTGGAGCACAGGCTCTGGACGTGCAGGCTCAGCGGCCATGGCTCACGGGCCCAGCCGCTCCGCAGCATGTGGGATCTTCTCGGACCGGGCCATGAACCCATGTCCCCTGCATCAGCAGGCAGACTCTCAACCACTGCGCCACCAGGGAAGCCCAAGACCCAAATTTTAATTGCTTTTAATCCATGGTAATGGTCTATATAGTACATAAGAACTAATTATGAAGTTACCCTGGCCTCATTAATTTCTTCAGTAAAGAATCAGCAAAGGTCCTACAAAAGAAAATTTGCCATTTGCTATCACTAGTTTCCACATAATCTTTTTTTTTTTTTTTAGTATGCGGGCCTCTCACTGCTGTGGCCCCTCCCATTGCAGAGCACATGCTCCGGACGCGCAGGCCCAGCGGCCACGGCTCACGGGCCCAGCCGCTCCGCGGCACGCGGGATCCTCCCGGACCGGGGCACGAACCCGCGTCCCCTGCATCGGCAGGCGGACACTCAACCACTGCGCCACCAGGGAAGCCCTCCACATAATCTTAAGACTCATACTGAATTTAATTCAAGTTCCCCAAAAAATGGTTATTATGTTTTTTTTCCTTTACCCTTCTTATTTCTGCTGTAGAAAATCCAGATGTCTTGAGCTGCTCACATTCTTTATGCAAAGTTTTAAAGGCTTCCATCAAATCTTCATACTAAAAGAACAAGTTAAAAAATTATAAACTAGTGACTAGATCCAGTAGGCTTTTCTTAATCAGGTTATCTATTAAAGTGATTACTTAATCGGTATAGAACAGCATTTAAATATATCCTTAAACATTTATACAGGACACAAAAAAAGTTGGTGTATATAATCTGGCCTCTAAAGATTTCTCTGGTTACTTCCCTAACTAACACTCTATTCACTAGCTTTGTTGATCTTCTTTCAATCCCTGGAATATTCCACCTTCACTTTACACACCCTATTCCCTCAGAGAATACTCTATGACTCCCTCACCATTTGCCAGGATAGCTCCTATTAATCCTTCAGGTCTCAGCACAGACACCACTATCCTCAAAGAAGCCTTCTCTAGCCCTGTACCTATTCCATATCAGAGTACCATGATATCAGAGTAAATATCATATAAAATTATAATTGCTAGTTACTTTAGACAGTGAGAGTCAGGAGGATAAGAATCATACTACTTGTGGAGACTTCTACATTCCTAGGGCCTAGCATAGTGCATAACCAATACAGGTGTGCAATAAAAAGTAGTTAAATGAATGAAAAAAATCACAACTCTTATCCAAAATTTTTTTAAAATAGGTCTTTTTGTGGATAATGACAGAAAATTAATAATATTTTTTCTTGACTGATCATATTCTGCAAGTCTGTAAATCATTCTAAAACTCTTCATTCAGAAAGACAATGTTCATTTTTTTTTTTTTTTGCGATACGCGGGCCTCTCACTGTTGTGGCCTCCCCCGCTGCAGAGCACAGGTTCCGGACGCACAGGCTCAGCGGCCATGGCTCACGGGCCCAGCCGCTCCACGGCATGTGGGATCTTCCCGGACCGGGGCACGAACCCGTGTCCCCTGCATTGCCAGGCGGACTCTCAACCACTGCGCCACCAGGGAAGCCCACAATGTTCATTTTTTATTAGGCTCTCTGCTAAATGGCTAAATGTGTAAGTCATTTTATACATATACTTCAAACATGCTTCGAGGACAAACGTCTTATTATTAATCCTTCCATTAATAATTAGCTGGGCGTGTTTAGTAAAAGCCTATTAATAACCTTCCTCCAGGGACGTCCCTGGCGGTGCAGTGTTTAAGAATCCGCCTGCCAGTGCAGGGGACACGGGTTTGAGCCCTGGTCCGGGAAGATCCCACGTGCCGCGGAGCAACTAAGCCCGTGCGCCACAACTACCGAGCCGGCGCTCTAGAGCCCACGTGCCACAACTACTGAAGCCCACATGCCTAGAGCCCGCGCTCCGCAACAAGAGAAGCCACCGCAACGAGAAGCCTGAGCCCCGCAACGAAGAGTTGCCCCCACTCGCCCCAACTAGAGAAAGCTTGCGCACAGCAACGAAGACCCAACACAGGCAAATAAATAAATAAATTTATTTAAAAAATAAAATAAAATAACCTTACTCCAGAGGAATTGGTTTCTATCAAATTTATTGATGTGCGGGCTTCCCTGGTGGCGCAGTGGTTGCGAGTCCGCCTGCCGATGCAGGGGACGCGGGTTCGTGCCCCGGTCCGGGAAGATCCCACATGCCACGGAGTGGCTGGGCCCGTGAGCCATGGCCGCGGAGCCTGCGCGTCTGGAGCCTGTGCTCCGCAATGGGAGAGGCCACAGCAGTGAGAGGCCCACGTACCACAAAAAAAAAAAAAAAAAAAAAATTTATTGATGTGGGAGGGTAGGGAGGATAAAATATTTCATATTTACAATAAATAAAATAAAATATAAAATAATAAAATAAAATATTTCATATTTATACCTCTCTATTTCTTACATTACGTAAAGCATTCAAAGGTAGGGGCTGCAGTGGTCTCATTCTGCTATACTTTTCTCAAGGCATCTACTGTAACATTTGACATAATTATTTGCATAAATCTTTCAACCCTAGAAATGTCTTAAGAGATCAATACTGACTCTATTTTGAGTGATTGCTATGGATGAAATATATTTCATCCAAAATATATGGATGAAAAAACATTTAGTTGATTGTTTCGATTAATACAAATTTTGAGCACATACCATATAGAAGCAACCCTACCAAACTCTGGAGGAAAACAAAGATGGATAAGACATGATATCTGTTTTCATAGATCTCATAATCTATTGGGAGAGACAGATTGACAGACTACTCACAACAAACTGGCACAAAACGGCCTACATACCTACTATAGAACAAAAGCACAAACACTAAACAGAGGCAAATTTTTTCTTTTAAATCAAAGTTCTTTGAAATCTTAAGCCTAAATTCTTTCTTTCCATAGTCTTTGATCAGCAATGTGCTTTGAAATCCCAGGACCAGGAGCCAGACCAGCCAGAATCCTGAGTAGTCAAGAGCTTTAAGACCTTAAGGCCAGAACCCAGTATCACCCCAAAACTCTGGAGAGGAAAGTACACTGAAATTACAAATTCCTGGTCCTTTCTCTACCTTCTGCCTGACTGGAACATCCTTTGAGATCATAAGCTTGGCTTCTTTGTCTACACACAATCTTTGAAGGTGCTCACATGTACCAATTCGCCTGGCATACTGTCAATTTATACCTTTTGCTCCAGTGTAATTATGATAACCCCTTTCCTCTCTGATTTGGATGACAAATTATACAGTCACAGAACTGATCAACAAAGTATTCTGCAGTCCCAAGCCCAGGATCCTAACTACCCACAATTCTTTTTTTTTTTTATTCAACCCACATTTATTTATTTATTTTTTAAACATCTTTATTGGAGTATAATTGCTTTACAATGGTGTGTTAGTTTCTGCTTTATAACAAAGTGAATCAGCTATACATATACATATATCCCCATATCTCCTCCCTTTTGCTTCTCCCTCCCACCTTTCCTATCCCACCCCTCTAGGTGGTCACAAAGCACCGAGCTGATCTCCCTATGCTATGCAGCTGCTTCCCACTAGCTATCTATTTTACATTTGGTAGTGTATATATGTCCATGCCACTCTCTCACTTCATCCCAGCTTACCCTTCCCCCTTCCCGTGTCCTCAAGTCCATTCTCTACATCTGCATCTTTATTCCTGTCCTGCCCCTAGGTTCTTCATAACTTTTTTTTTTTTTTTTAGATTCCATATATATGTGTTAGCATACGGTATTTGTTTTTCTCTTTCTGACTTACTTCACTCTGTATGACAGACTCTAGGTCCATCCACCTCACTACAAATCACTCAATTTCGTTTCTTTTTATGGCTGAGTATAAAATATGGAACACTTCATGAATTTGCGTGTCATCCTTGCACAGGGGCCATGCTAACCTTCTCTGAGTCGTTCCAATTTTTAGTATATGTGCTGCCGGAGAGAGCACCACAATTCTTAAGTAATAAATTACTCTAAGATCCAAATTTCAGGGGTTTTTTTTCTATCCACATACTCTATCACCAAAAAGGTATTTGTGTGCAAAAGTCAATATTTTCATAAGTGATTACAGCTGAACATTAGCTGATAACTGTTTTACCTTTTGATGCCACTGGAAATACAGAGACAGCAAATAAACTAAAGTGAGATCAATATATATTTGAATGTGTGCACCTTGAAATCCACTACGGATAGCTTAAAAATACCATTTATATATTGTATACCTGTTTATTGGTATCAGCCACGGTTTCATCCTGAAGAAACTCACTTGGTACCTCAAGTTTTATTAAAAAACGAGCTAAATATGCTCTTTTCTTCAGTTCATTAGTCCTCTGAAGAAGCCAGTGGAGCACTGGGTAAATCACAGGTTTACTTCCAATCACCAGACCCTGACGAAAGTTACTCCTATAAAAAGAAAATAAACACACACGCACACACAGAGGCTTATAAGTAAACCTTGAAAAGAGGTAACATTTGCTCAAAATCCAATTTACAATTTCCTGATTGCTTTCCATGATTATTTTAAAAAGATAAAACCAAGGCTAATCTAAAGTCAGTCTGCACATTAACAATAATCATAAAATTAGGCCTTTAATATATCACTGGAATATACAGGGAGGTTGTTTTGGAACCATTAACCGGTACAGTCAGCCTAAATACTTCACTTCATTGACTGGACAGGTTTAAGTCATTGTTTTTGTCTAGGATGGCAGATAAATGATAAAATGGAATCATGGATTTGCCTGACTTTTCTGATTAAGAGAAAGAACTGACTCACTTAAGACTCCTGCATGACAAAATAACATTAAGAATTCAAGATTATTTTGAAATTCAGTGATTTTCTGAGGCCACTGACTTAGGGAAAACAGGTATTGCCAGAAAGACTGACTGTGAAGGTTTGGATATTAAAGCACAGCTCTAAGAAAGCAACACTTGATCAGATTCTTACATGTCCGTGGCATTTCCTGGAGGTTTGTATTTAAGGATACCAAGAAGGCTCAACATCCTTTTGGCTGTCTGCTCTGGCATCTCCTCTCTGATATCAACAACTTGCTAAAAAAGAAATTGAAAAAATGTTATTATTGTGTATCTAACAAAGTACAATATTTAAACTCACTGACAAAATTGTTCTGCTAGAGCATAACAGTCACAATGGTCTCTTCAAAAACAGATTAAGTATGGAGGCCCCCAGATTCCAAGTGAGGGTACATACAAGTACAATCAGGATTCATATTAAGAAGGTCAAGCTTAAAAAAGTCTCAGTGGAAAAGGCCAGTGTATGAGAGACATGAGCCAACTTGCAACACAATTAAACCTTTCGTAAAAGCATCTTCATTCCAGGACCAAATCTATTTATGTTTGGAAGTAGACAAATAATTTCTAAATAAGGTACAAGTAGATAATTTAGTTTTTGAGCTATTAAGAAACCTTAAAGATCATCTACTATCTACAGCTTTACAGGCATGGAAAATTAGGCCCAGAGAGGTTAAATAATTTGCCCTAGATGCACAGATATTTAATGGCAGAAACTGGCCTTCTTGCCACCCTTTTCATCACAGAGAAAAAGAAAACTCTTACCTTTGGGTCAATCTCAGCCAGAACATCACTGAGAACTTGTAATAGTTGCATTGGCTCCAGGGAATCAAATGTGATTAAGTTATAGTTCTTCCTAAAAGGCTCCTTATTGAGATTGTCCACGATGAATTTGATTTGATCACTCATAATTAGGTCTTATAATTTATACTAAAGAGTAAAAATACAGAAAAAAATTCCTCAATATTGGTAACAAAAGTTCTGTATTAACAAAAAACAGTCAACAGAAAGTCAGTATTAAGTTCATAGGAAGTAGGCATGGGAAGTATTCTACATGGCATATAAAATGCTGTGAAGGGGTTATTTTGTTAAAAGAAAAAGAGTATGCAGACTTTCTTAGGAATGCTACAGTACATACTGTTAATATTTAATGACCTGTTTTTGTATATGCATCTGATAGCAATCATCTGAATTAACATTGAATTAATGTGGACAAATGAATACAAAATCCACCGACATTAACATTTCTCCCACTCAGCTTCACAATTTCTACCTAGAGGTAAAAACTTGTTAGCCTGTAAACATACTTCTAATATATATATTTTTTTAATTAGCAGCCCACATTAATCCAAATTACCAATTTCTCTGGAAAATCAGATCTGGCAACCCTGGACCCACTAGGTACATGGCCACAACCACCTGAAGCTGGGTAGAGGCTGCAAGCTTCAGCCTTGGGGGTGCACTCTTTGGTTTTGTTTTGGGTTTCCTCCACCAGGTACTCTTCACACATTGATGCATCAACTCTGCCACCCTTGAGTAATTAAGGCCTTCATTTCCTTTGCCTTCAATAGTTCCAGTCTCTGCCTCTCCCATTCCAAATCATTTTGTAGGCGTCTCATTGCCTACAAAATAAAGTCCAAACTTCTTGGATTTTGAGACCCTTTAAGATCTAGCTCAATTTACAGTTTCTCAATATTATTTCCAATTGTTACCTTACACCCTTTCAAACTTCAGCTGACTGAAATAAGCACTGCTCCCTAAATAGCTTTTCCATCTCTGCCTTCAGTTAATGCTGTTTTTTCTGCCTAGGACTGTTCTCCCTTTCCCCCGTCTCCAGAGGTGCAAATCCTAACCATGTTTCAAGCCCTGCCCTCCAAATCCAAGTTCCTCTAGGAGATCTTTCTCAAGCTATCCCCCAGTTCTGCATCAGAATAGCAACATTTGCCCTCCAAGCTGACCACTTTATCTGCACTGCTCTCCTGGAGTTACTTTTCCGTTCTGTACTAGTTACTTACCGACAGTTTCTCTTCTCTACTAAACTGTAAATTCCATGAGGACATATCTGTGCCTAATTCTATCTCTGAATATCCACTGCATCTAAAACAGTGACTTCTTCCACTAGACTGAATTTGTTCACAGGCCCAAGGCCAGAAAATAAGCATAAGCCTAAATAGAGTGGCAGTGAGGAAGATCATAACTTTTTAAAAAATTGATTACCTGATTATTTAACTGCTGAAACAGTTTAACCAAGGCTATTAGTGTTTCTTGCACACAGATATCACTTGTTTAGTATGAGAAAAAGTGGTAGAAATTTGCAGACAGGCAATTTTTTAGAGTAGCTATTTTTAAAAATGAATTAAAAAATGAACTACTAAAAAAAGAAATAAAGAGGGCTTCCCTGGTGGCGCAGTGATTGAGAGTCCGCCTGCCGATGCAGGGGACACGGGTTCGTGCCCACGAACACGGTCCAGGAGGATCCCACATGCCGCGGAGCGGCTGGGCCCGTGAGCCGTGGCCGCTGGGGCTGCGCGTCTGGAGCCTGTGCTCCGCAATGGGGGAGGCCACGGCAGTGGGAGGCCCGCGTACCGCAAAAAAAAAAAAAAAAAGAGAAATAAATACTTCAGTGCTCCCTAATAGCGCCTAACCATGAAATGAAGAGATGCTATTTTATTTAAGACATTCATTGGAGCTGCATGCACCTTGCTCTGAAATAGGTTTTTTAAAGTGGGTGGGTGGAGCTAGATACCTAACATTGAAATGTAAAAATATTATCATTTCCTCATAAGTATGATAAAATTATGAGTAAATGATTATTTTTGAAAAATAAGCCAAAAGATGGTAGAAAAGATAACCAATGTGGTTTAAAATTTTGAGGTTTCCTCCATACTGTTTCCTTTAAGCTATAAAAGGAAAACTTTACATAAATGAAATAAAAATCCACACTGGAGATGCAAATTTTCCACTGTTGAAAGTATTTTAAGTATAAGTCCACGTCACAACCTTCACACACAGATATATTAATTTTTAACTCTTTAGAAATTATATACATGTAGAAATTACACATACACAAAACGTAACATATACACACAGATATATATTCTTTTTTCCCTTCCCAAAACCAGAATACTTGGACAAACAAGTAAAACGTTCCCAGGAGACAAAGATGTACTGAACAGGTAGGTTGTCTGTGCCCAGTGGGCTCTGCGCTCTAAAATTAGCAAAAGCAATCACTCTCCCTCTTCCAAAGGAAAGTCGCCACACTAATTCACAAGCACTCACCCACATAAGAACCCGAGAGGGTGGGGGAGAAGAACTGAAACCAGGACATGCGTTTATCTGGCACAACTCGGCACAGAAACGACGCTGCCCTGGTCCCAGGCTGGCACGCACGCTGGACCAGCAGCCTCCCAAGATTCCCCAAAATAGTATCTCCCCCACCCCCTCACGCCCCGGGGTTCGCGAGAGCGGACAGAGGACCCCACATCAGACCCAGGCACCTCGCGAGGGCTGCTCTGGGCTCCCCTGCGGTTCATCCCGCGGGGGAGCCGCCCGGATCACTGCGAGGCACCACAGGGGCCGACCCCCGATGTTGGGGTTGAACTGCTGCTACCCCTCCGTTCTCGAGGTGCTGCACTGGGAAAGGAAGGAGTTCTCTCCTACTTAGGGGTTTGGGGGAGCTTCCGACCGCGGCTTGGCGAAGTTACCTCAAATTCTCCTCACGAAACCACTTCCCCCCCCGGAGGCATCCGGGCTCTAGTGAGTTCCTAGAGACGAGCTCCTTGGCAACGGTTGCTAGGCCGTGGACACATCACTTCCGGGGGCGGGAGGGTCGGCGCGTTTCCGCGAGGCCCCGGGCGCGCGCTCTGTGGCCAAGGCCCTGGAGGCGAAAGAAGGAGGGAGGGGGGCCCACCTGCAAACTAGGTTCACAATTTCTGAGCCACTGCGGACAGCTTAGAGAGTTGCGGGTTGTTACCGTGGCAATAAACTTTCCCCAGCGTCCTGCAGTTTGCAGTTTACGAAACACTCTCTTCGTTTTTCACCCATGTTAAATTCGTGTGCTCTTTCCTCCTTCCCTCCTTCCTGCTTTCCTTCCCTCCTTCCTTCACCAAACATCGGTGATGACATCTTTGAGGCAGGGCCAGTGGGATTTGGGTTGAGAAAGCATTTAGCCTGGGCTTCAAATTTAGATTTTTGACATAAGTATCTCCAAATTAGGTTACACGTAGGAACAATTGTAGTCTCTTCTGTGAATTGTAGATTAACAGAAGGCACATTCATCATAGAGATGTCAGCTTCTTTGTCACATTATTGGGCCACATAGCCCGTACTGGGAATTAATTTTTTTCATCCAGAGTTTCTTTAATATTCTGAGAGCCTAAAAAAAAAAAGGAAATGGCCTAAGGCTCTCTTTGGCTTCTGAGAGTCTATTTTTAGGCACCTGCAGAAATGAATATAGTTCTTACATTTTCATGCGGTTCACGTTCTACGAGGTAGGCGTGGGGGGCGGAGATCTTCATGTCTAGATCACAGAGGAGGCCAGGAAGACTGGAGCCGAGAGAATCCCGGGACTGCACTAACTGGCTTCAGGGGAGAGTTTAATTGATGAATGGTATTTTGAACTGCCCCTATTAGGGTGGAAACCACTGTACTCCGTGATGTCAGCTGGCAATGGAGAAATGAGAAGAAAAAAAAATGAAATTCCTCACACCCTGAAAACTTAGTTGCCTGCTCAAACATCTTGGAAGAAACCAACTACAGATTTAGCATCAGACTTACAAAATAAAGCAAGACAAAACAAAAAAAATTCCATATTAGGCATCTCCTGTAGGCCCTGCTCTTTGCTGGCTGCTGGGGATGCAGTGGAAGGCAGGGAATTACCTGGCCCCTGTCCTCACGGAGCTGACAGTCTATGCAAGAAGAGAGACAATTGAACAGGCAACACCAATATAACTATGACAAATGCTATAAAGAAGGACCCAATGATGAGAGAGTCCAGATGAAGGGTCACAAGTTTATTTGGAGCTGAAGGGATTGTACTGTTAGGAGAGGTTCCATCGGACAGTGTGACGTTTAAGGGTCAGTAAAAATTAGCCAAACAAGAAAGGGGAGGGTTTTTTGGGCAGAGGGAACAAAACATTCCAAGATGGGTACATTGCTGGCTGCAGGGCGCTTGGAGAGAAACTAAGACAGGTCCCAGCTCACAGATGCTCAAGACTAGTTGGAGGAGGCAACACTTAAAACCTTGAAAAATTAAATAACTCTGAGAGAAACAATAAAAGGTGCAAACAAGGGATTGTATAATTACTTGATCCTATTGGGTGTGTTAGGAGATTCTCCTGGCTCCCTGGATTTGGGTATTGGATTGCCATTGTATGGCCTCACGTGAGATTTCTTTTCCTCATCTCTAAAATGTGGCTATAATAATACGAGGATTACATGGGTTAAGCGATTAGAACAGTGCCCGATACTGGAAGAGCTAAGGACATTTTACCTTTTTTGTCCCCTTTTTTTTAAAAAAATGAGATGGTTAGATTTGCTCCTTCTATAGTCTAAAGATGTCAGCTATACAAAGGTAAGAGTGGCTTTTCTAGTAGTTTTTAGTTCCTCCTCTGCCTGTTGCTGCTATTACAGTTATAAGAACGTGTCAATTCAAGTAAGCAATGGAATCTACTCTTTGCACTCAAACTTGATTTTGTGCTTAATATGATTGCTCTGGAACACAGGAAAGAATTGGAAGCCAGTCTGCATGCTTCCTGGGATCCATATACTGAGAAGCTTATATTCCAATCTGGAGCAAAGAAGAGAGACACTGAGCAGCCTTGCACATGTTGGGTCCCTGCCTATCTATCAGACCCACATACAGACCAAAGGAAGACTTGTAACCACTTGTAACCACCCCTTGATTCATTTAAGATAAAAAGATTCATTGAGGTATCCAAGAAGAGCTTACCAAGCAACAATTTCACAACAGTGGAGGCATTGCTGAGTACATCCCAAGCTTAGCCACACACACGAAGGCTTTTTTTTCCTTAGATGCTTTACTGAGTCTTCCTTGTAAACCCCCAAAGCTGCCTCTTGGCTGAACTATAGTTGACACTTTTAACAGGTGAAGGGAAGCCTCAGTCATGTGAGACAGCCTCTCTGAAAGATTCCCACTCCTACCCTGACTCTTTTTTTTAATAGCTTATTAAGATAAAATCCACATACATACAAT
Source organism: Stenella coeruleoalba (assembly GCF_951394435.1). Lineage (NCBI taxonomy): Eukaryota > Metazoa > Chordata > Mammalia > Artiodactyla > Delphinidae > Stenella > Stenella coeruleoalba. The sequence goes on from NC_137160.1 coordinate 81,540,097, forward strand.
CCACCCATTTAAAATATACAATTCAGTTGCTTTTAGCATCTTTACAGAGTTGTGCAACCATTACCACTATCTAATCCAAGAACATTTCATTACCCCAAAAAGAAACCCCATTCCCTTTAGCCATCATCTCCCAGTTTGCTTAATGTGATTAAGCAAACCCACCACCACTTCTCAGCCCCTGGCAACCATTAATCTGCTTTCCTTCTTTATGGACTTGCCTTTTCTGGACATTTCATATAAATGGAATCATAAAATATGTGGCTCTTTGTGTCTGGCTTCTTTCACTTAGTTGTAATATTTTCAAGGTTCATCCAAGTTGTAGCACATATCAGTACTTCATTCCACTTTATGGTAGAATAATATTTCATTGTATGGATTTTTGTTCATCCATTTATCTATTAATAGACATTTGGATTGTTTCCACCTTTGGGCTATAAAAAACAGTGCTGCTATGAACATTCATGTACATAACTCCACTGTCTAAAGCACTTCCATTAGCTAAGTCAGGTAAGCAAGGTATGCACATCAGGGACATGGGTAAATGGAGGGGTGGCCTTTCTTGGATTTGTCTTTTCCTTTCAATTCTTGTTAATTTTGGCTTCTTGGGTGCTCATGGTTGCAGACTATGGGATCTAAGATATGGATTCTTTAGCAGTTTTTGGTTGTAAAATCAGACTGTTGTTGAAACATACTCTACCCTTGCTACCAAAGCACTAAAAGAAAATGCTGTTATTTGGTATTATCCTTTAAATGTTCACCAGCCACCAGTGGAGGAGAAGGTGGGGAGGAGTGCGGAGGAGATGAGAGAGAAACTGGAAGCTGCCCCTTCTAGCTCCCTTATTTAACCTTATAGATACTGCAAAGACCATCCACAGTTGTGAACCTCTGCTCTGGTTATTCAGAGGGGAAAAAAAAATCACTCCTGGTCAAGTGTTTTTTCAAGACTGAGTTTAGTACTAGATAAAAAAAATAAGGAGAATGGTCATTATTTCATGTAATTGTAAAGTCCAAGGAAATCACTACCTTCAGGTATGGTTTGATCCAGGAGCTCAGTGATGTCATCTTAACTTTCTTTCTCCCTCCATCTTCCTGTCTCTCGTCCCCACTTTTCTCTGAATGGGCTGTTAGGAGCAAGAGGCTTACATTCTTCAAGCATAGCATCCTCAATAAAAGTAGAATCTTTGCTTCAATAGTTCCAGCAATTTCCCAGTGCAAATTCTCATTGGTCTGAAATGTGTCAGATTATTCTTGAATCAATTGTTATGACTCTGCTGGACACAGTAATTGATTGGGTAAGGGTGGTTTCCCAAAAGAAAGGGCTGGATTTTCTTACCAGAGGTAGAGACACTGTGCAAACAAGAACAACAGATGTCCCGTTCAGGTGGTCAGGGAAGGTGGTTAAATCTCAAAAGTTGGGTAAGCAAAACCAGAAATGAGTCTGCTTATTGTGGAGAGTTTGTGTGTTAGTGCGAACCTTCTCCCTGATTTCCTTCCAACAAATTATCTTTCTTCAATGCAGACTCCCATCATGGGCCAAATGAGGTCTTGGGATAACAGCAGACCTTCCAAATCCCTGTAAAAATCTGAGGATGCCATGAACTTAATGTCTCCAGCCCCTTCTTATTTCAGAACTTTCAAACAAGAACTTTCCTGTGCAGAGTACAGGGAAGCCAAGCCAATTTTCTGTTTTTGGTATTAAATTTAGACCTTTCATCCTGACCATGAGATATTTCTGGATTCTGCATGAGTATTCAGCGAATGCCAGTGTTCAAGATGCTATCCCATCTGGGGCTACTCTGCACACTGCCCACTTTATCTCATTCTTTTAAAACTGGGAAAAATGACCCAGACATAGGAACAAATTCAGAAGTAGGTTATTCCGTTATCCATTAATTGTCATTTAATGCCTTTGCCATCTAGGTTATTTGGAGATGAAAGAAATTAAATTTAAACCGAAACCTGAATTGAGCTTTGCAGAGACCCTAAATTGTCTCTGCTCTGGCAATTTAATCTTGTGGGTATGTTTAGCAGCAGAATCTGCTTTCCTAAAATGTTAAAAGGTAAATAATATGTGAAAAGTTAAACTGCATGGATGGGATTCCAGAGGTCTTATTAAATGCGTGCCTGGTACTACATTTTTGTCAAATGGTTTTTTAAAATGGATTTTGTGAGATTAATGGGTAATGTAGAGGAGCCAAAATAATATGCAATTCATATTAGTTCTTTGGTTATAATTATGGGCTGAAAAATAGAATGCACCTAACATTCTTACTGTGCTCAAATAATAATTATAGCATCACTTATTGAGCGCTTACTGTATGTCAGGGACTTTGTCAAATTCTTCACGTATGTGTCAGAATTTATTAAAATGTTAATTTATGTGTGTACTCCTTCTGTTTCCCCTCCTCTTGAAGCAATTTGCATTGCCTTGAGTTTTACAGGCTGAAATTAGAAACAGTACTTATGCCTTTTGTAAAGGTCTGAAGTCTTTAGAGGAGCTTATACTGGTTGTCCTCAAGGGGGGAGTGGAGAGGAAAGTTCCTATTAGAGTAAGAAGAGAGTAGAGAGATGCTAAGAAGATTGGGAAAGGATCACAGGTGGTAAGTTTGGGGCAGCTCTTGAGGAGGCCACACCATCAGTCCGGTGGCTTCCAGTGTGGCCCAAGCTTTCCTTGTCCCAGGTCTGACATGGAAGCATCAATGCCATTGGACCTAAAAGGACCAGGCAGCCTGGGATGATGGGTGGGTGACCAAGCAAGCACCACGATGGGCCATCAGCAGAAGACTGCAAGTGATTCTCTGAGGCCTTGTCACTGCAAAAGAACCCAGAGACTTGCAGCCCCCAGGAAGTGTGTGAGGGAGAGATGCTCAGTAATGACAGGATGGGGGCTCAGAGTTGGATTTCAGTTGATTATAAAATAATATACTTCCTCTAGCAAATCTGAGTTGTGAACTAAAATGGGTGACCTCTGCATCAGTCAGCTTCCTGGCAGGATAAAGATGGCACATTCTGGACAACTGATGAGAGCTTAATAAAGGACTATGTATAAAGGTGTGGGTGGGGTTTAGGGAAACCAGCAAGGGTCCAGCAACAAAGGCAGCTATTGCATCCCTAAACCTGAAGCAGCCAGAGAAGGGAACAGGCACCAGAAGCCCAACACAGAAGCTGTATGGAAAAGGTTACCCAACAGGAGCCTTTAGATACAGCCAGTCTTGAACTCACTCTCCTTCCACTCTCTGATCTCCTGCCTGGCCTCCCCTTGGTTAAACCCAACAGGGAACCAAAGGAGCAGGCAACCCCTTGAAGACCATCCATGCAGACTGGCCTCCCAAGAGAGAAAATGGCAGAGTGGGGATCTGGAGGGGCAGATGGACTGAATTATAAATTGAATTATACAGTCAAAATGATGGGCAGGAAGGCCCTGTGAGGCCACCCAAGCCACCGCCGCATCTCTAAGCTTCCCTGGTTCTCCAGCTGAAGATCTAGGCATCGGTGGAGTTAGGTCTAATTCTATTTCTGCACACTGCCCACACCCACGTCACCTCATTTAATCTTCACAATAGGTCTGCAAGGACAGTATTGCTTTTTCCATTTTGTAATTAAGGAAACTGAGTCCTGGAGAGTTAATAGAGGGCCCAAGGTCACATAGCCAGCAGCCGGCTGAGCCAAGATTCACACACAGGTCTCCCTGATCCCAAAGCCATTTACACCAACCCACTAAACTGTCTCAAAACTGGCTCAGCGGAGTCTGGAAGAAGGATCATAAATCAGGCCGCTGAGGCAAAGTGATTTTCTGTGTGAGGCAGAGGGATTTTCTATGTGTGAGGGCCAGGGCTAACATGCTATCTGGCTTTCTCTGCCTACAAGGGCTTTGCCAAGGAAACTCTTTTCTTTCCCAGGTAGGGCTAGTGGTTTGAAATCCAAGCGCTTACCCTGGAATCAAAGAGGGAGAAGATGGAGAGAAAACACTTGGCTGATGATGGGAAAAAAGTGTATTTTCATTTCAGATGCCTTTCAAGTTCTTTTTTTTCCAGCTGAGTGTTGGTGTATTTATAGAATTCAGGGGGAGTATTTAAGGGTAACCAGCAGTGGAGCTGCATTTTGGGACATCAGGAAGCTCAGAATCATGCAGGAAAATGTTGATGGGGTGGGACAAGAAAAGGCCAGGAGCAGCAGGGCACAAATCTTCTTCTTCATGTTGTCAAGACCTTTTCTCCCTTCTGGGATGATGACGTCAAATCAAGGTCTATAAGAGTGCTATAGATGGAATATAGAATCAAAATGACGGGCAAACGGATGGAAGGCTGAACAATTTGTGGTATAAACATACGGCAGAATATTATTCAGCCATAAAAAGAAATGAAGTATGAATACATGTTGCAACAGGGATGAACCTTGAAAACACCTTAAGTGAAAGAAGCCAGACACAAAAGGCCACATATTGTATGATTCCATTTATATGAAATATCTAGACAAGCCAAATCCATAGGACAGAATGCAAGCTGGTGATTGCCAGGGGCTGGGGTGGTGGTGGGGGTGGGAGAATGTGGAGCAAAGGCTTCAAGGGTATGGGATTTTCTTTGAGGACGATGGAAACCTGGAAATAGACAGAGGTAGTGGTTGCACAATACTGTGAATGTACCAAATGCCACTGAATTTTCCCTTTAAAAAGGTTAATTTTATGTTATGTGAATCTCACCTCAATTTTTTAAAAAAATGATGGGCAGTCAGGCCCTTAGGAGGTCACCCCAAGTCTTCCAAGCTGTGTTTGCTCCCTATGGTTGAAGTTCCAGGAGCTGCATGGTATAAGGTCTGATTTCATTCTAGGTTTCCCTTCTCTCTCTACTCCTCCGACCACTCGTTTCCATTCAGTTGCTCAGACAAAACAAACCCATCCCAGCCTCAAGATCTTTGCACTGCTGTTCCTTCTGCCTGGCCGTTCTTTCCCCAGATCTTCACCAGCCTGGCTCTGTCTCCTCAGCCAGGTCACAGCTCAAATGTTAGTTTCTCATCTAACATCTGAGGAGGTCAGGAGGTCTTTCCTGACGCTGTTACTTAAAGTAATACACCCACCGGTCATTCTCCATCATTGTGCTCTGCAGACTGTCTGTTATGGCCCATTAGTGGGTACTGAAATCAGTTTAATCATTAAATCAGTTTAATGTAAATCATGATTGACATTTTTAAAAACTGAAATTAAGTGGAATAGAAAATATCACACAGAATAAGGGTAAATATTTCTTTGACAGAAATATTTTTGCTGCATTCAAACCACTCCGAATTTATTGGCTTAAAAACAATACCTTTTGGGACTTCCCTTGTGGTACAGTGGTTAAGAATCTGCCTGCCAAAGCAGGGGACACAGGTTCGAGTTCTGGAACGGGAAGATCCCACATGCTGTGGAGCAGCTAAGCCCATGCACCACAACCTCTGAGCCTGCGCTCTAGAGCCCGCAAGCCACAACTACCAAGCCTGCGTGCCACAGCTACTGAAGCCCATTCTCTGCAACAAGTGAAGCTACCTCCCACCTCAATGAGAAGCCCGCACACCACAACGAAGAGTAGCCCCCGCTGGCCACAACTAGAGAAAGCCCACGCGCAGCAACGAAAACCCAATGCAGCCTAAATAAATAAATAAATAAATAAATATTTTTTTAAAAAACCCTTTCCCCCCACAAGTCTGTGGATAAGCTCAGCTGGGCAGTTCTTCTGCTCCATGTGGTATCTCCTGGGTCATCATGTGACTAAGTTAGGCTGGGAGCTTGTCTGGGGCTGGAACATCCAAGATGGCTTCCCTCCTTTCTGGGGCCTCAGTGCCGGCTGCCATTTCTCCCTCGTGTGGACTCTTTCTCCTTGCGGTGTTTCATCACTCAGTGGTCTAACCTGAGCTTCTTTACATGGCAGCTGGGTACTAATGGCATAAAAGTGAAAGCCACCAGGCCTCTTAAAGCTGAGGCCCAGAACAAGTACAGTGATCATTTCCATTGGTCAAAGCAAGTCATAAGACCCTCTCGGGTGCAGAGTCCTAACCACTGGACTGCCAGGGAATTCCCTAGACTCTACCTATTGACTGGGGAGTGGCATGTGCATACCAGGAATGATGCTTGCCAAACTGCTGGCAGATATCTTCACAGACAATCTACCACAACTGTTCTGTGAAAGTTTCATTTCAGCTTAATGAACATGCATGGGTGTTCACTGGGTCACACAATAAGCATATTTCTTACTGTGAATCACAGTCAAAAGGTTTAAAAAACACACTTCTTCCACATCCCTTTTTTAATATCTTCCATAGCACTTAGTACTCTCAGAAATTAATTTACTTTATTATGTCACCCCCATGAGAATATAAGCTCTCTGAGGGCTTGTCTGTCTTGTTCACTGCTATATCCCCAGCACCTGTCAGGGCCTGGCACCTAATCGGTGCTTAATAAACATCTGTTGTTGTTGAATAGGTAGTAAGAGTTATTATTAGGTGCTGAGCAGTTAAAAGAATTATCTCATTTAATTCGTTTAACACATCTGAGCTCCTACTGTGTGCTGGTGAGACAACAGTGAACAAAACAGACAATAATTGCTGCCACAGAGTTTACATTAGACTAAGATACTAGAATAGTATTGAGTAGATTTGTTGATGTTATTTTGACAGATAAGGAAACTGAGAGTCAGAGGACTCAGTCAATTTACCCAAGGTCACATAGCTAATAATTTCACCCTGATACCTGGCTCTTCTCTACCCTGCCGCAGAGGCTGGGCTTTGCCCAGAGATGGGCCTAAGTGGTTACTGATCTCAATTCCTGCAACTGATTCTCTGAAGGATCAGACATCTTTCTGGGAATCAGGCACAAGGTAGTGGGAAGAGGAGAGTCCCATGACCTCAGGGTCCCTGCCTTCCCCACTCCCTGCCCCCCCCCCACTCCGTGATGACGTCTCACACCTGGGGTGTTGCAGATTTGAGCCACAGGTCTCAGTCACCCCCGACTGTCTTATCGGCATGTGACATCCCCAAGTGGCTGGGGCCTGCAGGCCTGGCAAAGAATGCAGCCCGAACAAAAATAAACCTGCCACATTCTTTGGCAGCCCCCTGCCCCTTCCCGCTCTCCAGCCATCCATCCTCACAGCAGAGCCTGCCAGCGAAGGCCGAGAGAGGGAGAGCAGGGTGGAGGAAGTACTGCTGCAGTCCAACCCTGAGAAAGAGAGGGAGAGGGGAAGAGAGGAAGAGAAAGAGAGAGAGAGATCACCTTATATGGGAACGTGCGCAGACAATATGTGGCAATGGCTTAGAGGGCAGCAGAGGTCAGATACCAGACAGATGGAAGAAATTAAACATGGGACAGAGAGTGTTCCTGGGCCCTGAAAACAGCTCTTGTTTCACAGCGAGTTCGCACAAAACCTGGCCCGTTTTCCTTTTTAGCCTAGGCCAAGCAAGATTTGCGTCCTAAACGCTACATGACTTTGAATCAGGCCCCTGACTCTGGCTGGCCGAGGTCTCAATCCTCTCAAGTCATTTCTCTGACGAACAAAATTCCTCTTTGCAAAAAAAAAAAAAAAAAAGACGGGGCCTGTTTCCCAAGAGTTTCCAATACCTCTACAAAGCACATAAATTTGCTGTTAGTGAGTAAATACCCCTTCATTTCGCATTCTTTCATTCATTCAACAAATATTGAGGACCAATTATACCCCATGCACTGAGCCAGGGTCTGGAAAGACAGTGTTGTTGTTGATGATGATGATGATGATGATGATGATAATAGTCGTAATAATAATAATAATAGTTACCATGTGTTGATTTGCACTCATCTGGTAATGTTTCAGTTCATAATAATTTACTTAGTACCTTCCATGTTCTAGTCATTGGTGATACTGAATGTTGACCTAGAATCATCTGGTCCCTGCCCTTGTGGAGTTTACAAGGGAGTGGGGGAGTAGAAGTGACAGATATTGAACAAGTGATCCCCCTGGATCCTCACAACAGTTTTTTGAGTTAGTTACCATTACCATCTCCATTTTATACGGGGTTTTTCAGCTTCAGCGTTACGGACATTTTGGGTTGGATCATTCTGTGCTCTGTGTGTGTGTGTGTGTGTGTGTGTGTGTGTTTGGGAGCGGCTCTGTGCACTGTAGGATATTTTGCAATATCCCTGGCCTCCACCCACTAGGCATCAGTAGCAATAACCAACACCCTCAGTTCCTCCAGTTGTAACAACCAAAAAATGCCTCTAGACGTTGCCAAATGTCCCTGGGGGACAAAATTGCTTCTGGTTGAGAATCACTTTTTTCAACAGATGAGGAAGTAGGAGGGGTTATAAAACTTCCTCAAGGTCATACCACTGGCATGTAGGGCTCACACCTCCGTCATTTTGATTCCAAACCCCACGGGCCTAACCATTACAGTGTGAAAACCTGTATCCTTGACAACAGATGACTCTGGGTTTGGATGATTGTAGACCTCACTAGCTCATTTCACAAAATGGAAGTCATCTGTGTTAGTTCAGATCCTCTGAGAAGCAGATACCACGTTGAGCACAAATTTGCAGATTTACTGAGGATTTATTTATTTATGCCTATGAGGGATAAAGGGCAAGGGAGTGAGAATAGGCAAGAGACTGTTCAGACTGTGATGCTGGTCTGATACCTTGGAAGGAGAGGGGGACAGAAGGATTGGGTAGGAAGAGCCTTGGACAGCAGCACAGTTCTAAGAAAGTTTTGGCCATGCTGAAAGGGAGTTCCCCAGCCACAGTCAGCTGTGAGAGGGATTCCAAGTCGGGCAGCAATGGGGCTTCACTAGCACTCCCAGTGTGCTCTGTTATTGGCTGGGAGCAGCCCGGGGAGGTATGGCCTTGGCATGAGCTTGGTGGATCCAGAGGGGTGGGAACTAGTGCTGTCAGTCAACCATGCTCTTCGAAGCAGACACTCAGGAAGGAGTTCTGAGTGGTGCACTCCAACCATGGCTGCCACATCATCAGAGAAGTGCTGCCCAGTAGTTACAGTCACCTTAAGACAAGGAGATAAAGGCACTGGAGATGCAGTGGGCAAAAAAGCCAGGTTGGCATCCTTTAAGCAAAAGGGTTCATTTTCCTTGCAATGTCTTAAACTTCTTAGTGAACTTTGAAGTCAGCTCTAACTTGGGTACCATCAGCAAGGAGGTAAAGAGTGCAGTCTTGAGGGTCTAGTTTGTAGTTTGTGAAAGTGGGCACTCTCTGAGCCTCAGTTTCCCCATGCATGTAATGGAGTTAACCTGCTTTATCTCATAGGGTTGATGTGAGGATTGAATGAATGTTCATGGAATTGCTTTTCAGAAGAAGATGGAGGTCCTCCTGCACAAACTTTCTGCCCATCCTTTGGTTTTGTAAGGACATCTCCCTGCTAGCCACCCTCTCATCCTTCCAACTAAGATTCATCTTGGCATATACCCAAGGGACAACAAACTAGCATCCCCAGGCTAAGTATGACAGATAGGCAAGTTGTGTTTGGCTCACAGAGCACTAAACAAACAAACAAGCAGAATGAACCAACATCTGAAAATCGAGATATTTCAGGATGAGGCCAATCAAAACCAGTGAGACTCAATTGCATTTGTTGGGACTGTCTGGATTTCTGGAAATCTGGATATACTATGTGGAACCTTGGCTTAAGCTGAGAAGAGGCTTCCTGCTTCAGATGGGACATGCACTGACCTGTTTGCCACAGTTCCCCCTGCTCCCTAACATGTGTGATCCGGAAGCCACTGTCAGTTGCTGATTATCGTCACGTTTGTGCTGCCGTTCTTCCTAGAATAACATTCCTTTGTCTCGTGTACCTATTGAAGGGGAACGTGTAGACCAGGAAGCCTATGTTCTTTCTTGTATCTGCTCCTACTTCACTCACTTAGACCATCTCCTGGTGCCTGTAGCATCCAAGTTTACCTTTAAGCTTGCCATCCTTTTAAGCCCTTCTGGAATCTTCTTCCTAAAATTATCCCTGCAATTTCATAAGAAATCTCTACATTACACCTAGAATCTTCCCCCACCACTGACTCCTTCCTCTAGCCTTCCCACTATGCACCAGTCTTCTTCTCCACACCCACCTCCCCTGCCTTGTTCCTGGGACATTGCCTTCCTCTCATGGGAAGGCCACCCTCATACCCTCTTTCCTCATTCAAATTGACTTCAAGACCCAGGTCAACCCCCGCCCCGATTCAACCATGCCGGGCTACAATGAAATTGTTCTGGGAACTCCTAGTACAGTGAGAATCTGAACCACACACACCAGCACTCAGCTCCATAGCTGTTGAATGAATGAATGAGGGGATAATCTACATGAGTTGCAATAATTAGAAAGCAAGGTCAAGATTAGGACAAAATAAACAAAAATGTTAGTGGGAGCTATTTTGATAGGTTATGGGTGATTCTGGCTTTTCTTTATTCCTTTTAGTTTTTCCTACAATTGAGAAAAAAAGATAATAGTGAAAAGGAAGTAATGTGAGTCTGGTTTAAACATCTAGACTATAAGCAAGGTGAGGGCAAGGACCAAGTGTTAATTCTAATATATCCTCCTAACTCCCAGCAGCAGGGCACACACAGTGAGCTAGGGAGAGCTCCCTGGGAGCTAAATTAACAGCACCAGGGCTTATAACAGAGACTGTCAATTCGCTTCTCGAAAGCTTCTTAGTGAAGATGTCCCCCTTTCCTCTTTCAGACTCTCCAAACCCCAATTTTGTGTGGTGTCCTCTGCCTCTTCTTCACTGCCGTGTGCTTCATGGAAGAAGAGTCCAGTCCCAACCCCTGCACTGATCAGTCTAGCCCAGGGTTTCTCAACCTCAGTACTATTGACATTTTGGGCAGGATAATTCTGCTAATCTTGTTGAGTTGTTGTACGTGCCACCTTGGAGTTTACTTGTTATATGAAGTAAAATTTTCCTTAATGTTGAAGTGTTTAAGCTAATTTGAGTTGTGCCTTTCTGTTGCAGCATCTTAACCAACCCAGGGATGTCTTAAAGACATTGCACTCACATACAAATAAAACGACCCTCAAAAACAGTGATGATCTGGGTGGTTGAGGGCAGATATCAGCATCTGGAGTTGGGGATAGGTGTGTCAATTAATAGTCCCTTTTTTTTTTTTTTTTTTTTTGCGGTACGCGGGCCTCCCACTGCTGTGGCCTCTCCCGTTGCGGAGCACAGGCTCCGCACGCGCAGGCCCAGCGGCCACGGCCCACGGGCCCAGTCGCTCCGCGGCACGCAGGATCGTCCTGGACCGGGGCACGAACCCGAGCCCCCTGCATCGGCAGGCGGACCCCCAACCACCGCGCCACCAGGGAAGCCCCTAATAGTCCCTTTTGAGTACCATTGCTGATCTAAAGCTATTCCAGTTCTACGTGAAATTTCTGATAACCTGTGCAGATGCTGGGACAGAGAGAGAGGAGTTTAATTTCTTTTGCAAAACAAGGAGCAATATCTGGACTCGAACCCACTATGTCCCATCATATGAAAACTGCTGCAAAACACCAAGTTCTGTAGTTGTTAAGCTAATATTCCTGGGAGTCTACCAAACAGCCTCTAAGATGGAGCTGATTAAGAAAATGCTAAGCCAAATGGCATAACCTCTAGAAGCCTCAGTTTTCTCATCTGTAAGCTGGGGAGAACAAGAGGAGAATCCCCTGGTATTGAGGATCAGAAAATACTTCATGAACCATAAAGAAGGTAATGTGTTATCAATACTAAGCAGACAAGACATACAGCAATGCTGTTCCTAAAATTGGAATGTTCTAAATTTAGGATGTGGTATGAAAAAAATTATCTGTTGATTGTTTGTATGTAGTCTTGTTAAATTTCTTATGCCTCTGAGGTTCTGCTTTCTCATTTGTGTACTGGGGCAAGACCTCATTCTGACTGTGCGCTGAGGATAAAATAAGGCTCTTTGAAAAAGAGAAACATACTACTATCATTATTTCACCACAGTTTTCTTGCCCCGGGTCAGATGATAGCAACAGGGCAAACAAGACTTGCAGGCACGGACTCTACAGTGAATGTCGGCTCACCGCTACCCTCTACTGGTCATTAGCGGTGCACAGGTAGATACAGAGAAGAGAGGGTCCTTGGAGAGGGACCCCAGGAAACTGAGGCTCAGAGAGGGAAAGGGACTTGCTCGAGGGCATGGAGATAGTCTTGGACAGAACATTTGGGACTCCTGATTCTTAGCTTTTTCCAAAGGGAGAAAAATGAGAGCTGGAAACTCATTATGGCTTCACTCTTGCTAAGTTCTCACGAGCTTTTCTAGATAGTCTGATTGGGACTTTTCTCTCCTGTTCTTCCCTCACCACCCAAACTGCTTGGATTTCCCATCCTTTTCTTCATACCAAGGTGGCCACCATCGGCCCTGAGGCTAAGAGTCCTGTTGGGTGCTGGATGCTTCACAAAAATGATCTCAGATCCTTACAACTGCTTTATAAGGTAGGCCGGGAAACTAAAGCTCAGAGAGATTAAGACTCTTGCCCAAGGTCCAACAGCAAGTAAGCACAGGAACCAGGATCTCAACTCTCACCTGAGACCCCAAAGCCCACATTCTACCTGCCACCAAAACACAAAACAAAGCAAAACATCATGGCAACTTGTGTTGAAGACATGATTAAAGGTAATCTTGTGGTTTTTTTAATGCCCCAAATGGCATTTGCTGGGCAGACATATGATGAAGCAACAAAAGAGGGAAATTTTTTGAGCACTACCACATACCAGTGACACTCATATATATTATCTGTCAATTCTCCAATGACACATATATGATCTTGAATTCTGTCAACAATATTGAGTCACAAATGAGGAAATTGAGTTAAAAGAGATTAAGAAATTTGCCTAAAGTCACTTGGTGAAAGCTGGCATTCAGACTCTAATCCTCCTGCTTGGTGTTAGTATATAAACAAATTATGCTCTTAGAAGCATAAATAGAGGAGAGTATATGGTAGCCTGTGTCAGGCTAGACTGCAGGCCACCCAGCCACAAAACCCCTCAGGCTCTCCTATAAACCATTTTCTTCCTGGAGGCCTCAGGATTTGAAGTCCTCCTGATCTGAGTTCAAACCCCTTTCCTTTTTTTTTTTTTTTTTTGAATTTTATTTTATTTATTTTTTCATACAGCAGGTTCTTACTAGTCATCCATTTTATACACATCAGTGTATACATGTCAATCCCAATCTCCCAATTCATCCCCCCCCACCACCCCCCGCCACTTTCCCCACTTGGTGTCCATACATTTGTTCTCTACATCTGTGTCTCTATTTCTGCCCTGCAAACCGGTTCATCTGTACCATTTTTCTAGGTTCCACATATATGCATTAACATACGATATTTGTTTCTCTCTTTCTGACTTACTTTACTCTGTATGACAGTCTCTAGATCCATCCACGTCTCTACAAATGACCCAATTTTGTTCCTTTTTATGGCTGAGTAATATTCCATTGTATACATGTACCACATCTTCTTTATCCATTCGTCTGTTGATGGGCATTTAGGTTGCTTCCATGACCTGGCTATTGTAAATAGTGCTGCAATGAACATTGGGGTGCATGTGTCTTTTTGGATTATGGTCAAATCCATTTCTGAGCCCTACTATGTGCCAGGCCCTGGCTGGGTATATATTTAATTTAATTCTTGAGAGAACACTGCGAGGTAGGTAGCAATTACTATCCCTATTTTACAGGTGAGCAGATTGAAGCTCTGAGAAGTACAGTTGACTGTTGAAAAACATGGGTTTGAACTGCCTTGATGCACTTCCACAAAGATTTTTTTCAATAGTAAATACTACAGTACTTCATGATGCATAGTTGATTGAATCTGCAGATGTGGACAAACCACAGATACAGAGGGTTGACTCTGTATATACTCGGATTTTCAACTACGAGGACAGTCGATGCCCCTAACCCCTGTGTTGTTGAAGGGTCAACTGTATCTTGCTCAAGTATGTGGGCGAGCCCAGGTGTTGATAATTTGCCAATATTCTATGTGATATTTTCTTCATGGTCTTATTCTTCCCCATTAGCATACAGGAAAATAGAGTTAAAGACAAGTGAAAATGACTTGCCTCAGGGCCTTTGCACTTACTGTTCCCTCTGCGTGCAGTGCTCTTCCCAGACATCCTGGTGGCTTGCTCCCTCATCCTCCTAAGGTCTTCACTTAACAATCATCTTCTGGGACTTCCCTGGTGGCGCAGTGGTTAAGAATCTGCCTGCCAATGCAGGGGACACAGGTTCGAGCCCTGGTCCGGGAAGATCCCACATGCCGCGGAGCAACTAAACCCGTGCACCACAACTACTGAGCCTGCGCTCTAGAGCCCACGAGCCACAACTACTGAAGCCCACGTGCCCTAGTACCCGTGCTCCACAACAAGAGAAGCCACCACAGTGAGAAGCCCGCGCACCACAACGAAGAGTAGCCCCTGCTCACCGCAACTAGAGAAAGCCCACACGCAGCAACGAAGACCCAACACAGCCAAAAATAAAAACAAATAAATTAATTAATTTAAAAAGAATGTGATATAGCCACTCAATGGAATATTACTCGGCCACAAAACGGAATGAGCTACTGATGCACTCTAAAATATGGATGAAACTTGAAAACATTACACTAAATGAAAGAAGCCAGTCACTAAAGACCACGTAGTGTATGATTCCATTTATGCGAAACGTCCGTAATAGGTAAATCCATGAAGACAGAAAGAAAACTGGTGGTTACAAGGGGCTGGTAAATCCATAGAGACAGAAGGTAGATTGACAGTTGCCAGGGGCAGCGGGGGAGGAGGGAATGGAGAGTGACTGCTTAGTGGGTAAGGGTTTTCCTTTTGGGGTGATGAAAATGTTTTGGAACTAGATAGAGATGGTGGTTGCACAACACCGAGAATGTACTAAATGCCACTGAATTCTATACTTTAAAATGGTTAATTTTATGCTGTGTGAAGCTCACTTCAATTTTACCAAAAAGTTCAACCCTAAGCACATCTTATCTTCCTTCCCTGTTTGATTTTTCTCGATAGAGCACATGGCCCTCTCACATACTATATATTAGTATCTATTGTTCATCCTGTTTCTTTAGAATATAAACACCAAGAGGGTAGGGATTTTGATCTCTTTAGTTATCTCACCCCAAAGAGTCCCTGGCACTCTGTAGGTATTCGTTGCATAAATGAATTAGAAAAAGTGTGGTGATGAACCAGAGTCCCGCCCCACCAACCCACCCCGCTCTCTAATTCTAACAGGCTCTTGATCCTCAAGCAAATTAACAGTAATCTTCAGTATGGGCTCATTTTTTCCTCCTTTTCCTAAAGAGCTAAATCCATAGGCTCTCAGCTCAGCTCTTTAAACCCTTCTCTGCAGAGAGTCTGAGAGAAGAGGGGCAGGAGAGGAGACAACGAATCCATCACTATGTGGAGAAACACTGTCCACTCTGCCGCTCTGTGGCTGCCCGCAGCAGTTGATTGTAACCCCAAACTGATGCTGTGAGGCCATCTTGTCCCTCAGCCAGGAGGACATCATTCCCAGCTGCTGCACAGGTGGCTCTTCAGGAGGGATATTTACAGGAACGAGTCAATAACCATTTATGAACAGCCATTCTGACACAGCTGTATACCAGGCACTTGGCTGAGTTACAAATGTAAGATATAATCATTCATTTGATCATTCATTCACTTATGTGGTTATCAAACATTCATTGAGCACCTACCATGGGTCTTACATTATGGCCCTTGATTTCAGTTTACAATTGAATTTACAGCCAAGGCACCAACACAGTATAGACCAGAGTTTCTCAGCCTTGGCACTATTGACATTTTAGACCAGACAGTTCTTTGCTGTAGGCGTTGATCTGTGTATTGTCGGATGTTTAGCAGCATCTCTGGCCATTAGATGCCAGTAGCACTCCCTCGATCATGACAACGAAAAATGTCTCCAGACATTGCCAAATGTCCCCTGGGGGTGAACAATCACCCCTGTAATGAACCACTGGTTTAGATGAGTATTTTTTCCCCAAACCCAGATAAACCACAATTATCAGAGAGAAGAAAAACACATTTAAAATTATTTTTGCTGTTCAATCTTTCCTCTCTGTCTCTTTCTGTCTCTCTCTGTCTATTTCTTTCTGTGTCTCTGTCTCTTTCTCTATCTCTCTGTCTCTGTCATTCTCTGTCTCTGTCTCTTTGTCTCTGTCTCTCTGTTTCTCTCTATGTATATACATATATGTATATATTCTTTCTTTTGCTAGTTAAATTGGAAAGGGAGAGCATAACAGCTAACATCTGTAAAGGGCATATAGTGTTAACTTTATTATAATAATAATTATTACGAACCTGCACCATTCAACACTTTAAGTCCCTTATCTCGATTACTCTCACAACCACCCTATGAAGAAGATGCCATCAATGCCCATTTTACAGATGAAGAAATTGAGGTTCAGAGGTGTTAATCAACTTGTCTAAGGCCACACTGAGAGTAATGGGCACAGCTAGTGTTCAAATCCAGTTCTGTATGATTCCAAAACACGAGCTTTTCACCACCACATTACATATTCCCAGCTCCTGGCACAGAGCCTTGCACATAGTAGGTGTTCAGTAAACATTTGTTGTCTGAATTAATAAACAAAGGGATGGGGAAAGGATTGTAAGAAAGGTCTGGAGAAGCATAGGCTCCTACTTTGGGGCCTGATGCTCAGGAGGGACATGTACTATTTTACTTCTTTCTATTATTCATCCATCCACCAGTCCATTGGTCTATCCATCAATCCATTCATTCATTCACCAAGCATTCCCTGAAAACGTGGGTTGTGCCTGCTACCTAGGTGGGATTCTGGTTTCAAGATACTTGAGGAGACATGACATGTGTTCAGAAATAATTGCAACCTCAGGTTCAAAGTGATAAGCCATATTATGAAGGTACACATAAAGGTTCTACTAGTCAAGACTCTTTTGGTTCAAAGTGATAGGAGGGTCTGCTTCAACTGGCTTAAGCAGAAAAGGGAAGTTACTCGCTCCTGAAACTAGTCAGGCCTTCTGGCATGGCTTGATCCAGATGTTCAAATAATGTCATCAGGAATCCCTCCATCATTTCCCTCTGGATTTCTGTGAGTTGACTTCATTCCCTGCTGCCAAATGGCCACCAATAATTTTAGGCCCATATCCTACCAGCTTAGCAACTCCAGCATAAAGAGAGCACCACTGTTTCAGTAATTTTAACCAAAGTTCCAAGACATATCAGACTGACCTGGCTCACATGTCCAGTCTTGAACAGAGCACAGTAGCAATGACGAAGTGTCTCAGACTGGTCCTGGATCCACTCCTGGGGCCTGTGGGTGGGGACAAAATCAACTGAGAATGTAGAAGGCATGGTTCTGTCAAAGGAAAACCAGAAGAGAAAATAAGGCCAGACAACAAAACCAACAGATGTCTACTCCAGGTATGATGGGGGTTCAAAGGAGAGAGCAGCCTCTTCTAGCTGGCAGATCAGGGAAGACTTTTTGGATCTTGTGGAGTCTGTGAGCTTTGATATCACCTAAGGAACCCAGAACAGGACACAGCCTAGGAACTGATTGGAGACTCCAATACTCCACACCCAAGACTTTGACTTTCAGACACCCCCGTCAGTGCCAAGATAGGGCCCATTCCCTTGGGAAAAACACAAATAGGTCATTATTTACCTGGGCAAATAAATTCTCTATAGAGCTCTTCCCAGGCTGGGCCATATTACATGCCTTATAGCTGTCCAGGTCCCCTATGAACACAAAGATTTCCTTCCGCATGTGGGAGAGGCTACTCATTCAGCTCCAGGTCAAAGGACCATTCCATTGGTACCAGTGGCAGGAACTCTTGCTTGTCTTTCAATATCCATTCTCCTTTCTCAAGAAAAGTAAGAAAACTCCTGATCCAATTTTAAGCAAGCAACATGGTCAAACAGAATAAGGACTACATTTCCCACCTCTTGTTGCAGGTAGGTGTGGTCATGTGACTAAGTTCTGACCAATGAGCTGCAAGTGGCAGTGACAGGCCACGCCCTTGAAGGGAGGAAAATGCCCTTTCTTTCTCCTTTCCTCCTTCTTCCATCCTTCTATTTGGAATTTGATCCTGATGGGGAGCCATTTTTGACCATGCTGATGAGGGCAACACCCTAGAGATGGGTCCCTGATGAATTCATTGCTCAGAACCGCCATACCAGCCCTGGACCATTTTCATCCAGACTGCATGTGAGAAAGAAATCAATTTCTACCTTATTTAGGCTACTGTTATTTGGGGTCTCTATTGCATGCAGTTGAGCTCTGTATCCTAACTGATATAGTGCCTGTATCTGGACATTTCTAATGACCTTTGGGCAGAGAAGGGAAAAAAATAAGGATGTACGTCCTTGATAAATGCTAGTATGAGACTGCACTACCTCATTTAATCACCAGGACACCATAAGGTAGGTATTACCATCCCCTTTTACAGATGGGGAAAATGAGGCTCAGGGAGGTTAAATAACTTTCTTCAGATCACATAGAAGTGGCAGAGTTGCAATATATGCTCAGAACCACCTATTCAAATTAGCTCCAGAAAATGATTTTCATATTAAAGACATAGTTCTCATGGAATCTCCTACAAAATCTATAGCCTTAGGAAGGGCAAGAATCAGGGTGATTCCAGGGACCACATCAGTTAGAGCTGGAGGACTTTCACCCTAGAGCTCCTCCTTTTACTTGATTCCCTTAATGCCTTTGTCTCTTAATTTAAATTCTTTTTTTAAAAAATATTTATTTATTTATTTGGCTGTGCCAGGTCTTAGCTGCAGCATGGGGGATCTTTTAGTTGTGGCATGCGGGATCTTTAATTGTGGCACACGGGCTCTTTAGTTGCGGTGTGTGAACACTTAGTTGTGGCCTGTGGGATCTAGTTCCCTGACCAGGGATTGAACCGGGGTCCCCTGCATTGGGAGCGTGGAGTCTTAGCCACTGGACCACCAGGGAAGTCCCTTAATTTATATTCTTTTTTTAAAAATTAATTTAGTTATTTATTGTGGCTGTGTTGGGTCTTTGTCGCTGCAATCAGGCTTTCTCTAGTTGTGGCGAGTGGGGGCTACTCTTTGTTGTGGTGCGCGGGCTTCTCATTGCAGTGGCTTCTCTTGTTGTGGAGCACAGGCTCTAGGTGTGTGGGCTCCAGTAGTTGTGGCACGCGGGCTCAGTAGTTGTGGCTCACGGGCTTAGTTGCTCCATGGCATGTGGGATCTTCCCGGACCAGGGCTCCAGCCCATGTCCCCCTGCATTGGCAGGTGGATTCTTAACCACTGCACCACCAGGGAAGCCTCTTAATTTGTATTCTTGATAGAGAGATCCCAATTGGTCACTGGCCAGCCACTGTGCTGACTCTGCTTGGCAGTTACCCATCCTGGTCCAATCAGCCCTGGTTAGGGATATGAAGGCCTGCTGATTTCAGGTTGAGCTAGAAGAAGTTAGGCATGGCAGAAAAATTTATAATCTCTGCTAAAATTCAATCTTTGAATATTGGGTTATTGAACCTGGGCATAGAGCAACCACTCTCCTTGTCTTCTAGGAGCTTATATCCTCTTATTATTATTGTTACTATAATTAATAACATATCACTATTAATGAAAAGCTGCAATTCGCTGAACACTATTATGTACCAGCCATGGTGCTTTTAATGAGTAATCTCATGTAATTCCTTTAAAGAAAATCAGTCAATCAGAAACCTTTCATCATGTATGGCAACACAGGGACATTTGGGATTTAAGAGGTGTGCTTTGGGAAAAGAAGTATAATTATTCCATTTTCACTTAATTGGAGAAACTAAGTGGTAGGTGCAGTTGTAAAGGAAGGCAAGCTCCTGGGCAGGCAGATGGTAAGTAGGAGGCTGTTCAGGCATAAGGGAAATGGGGGTGGGAATGAAAAAGAGACAGACAAGGGAAATTAAGTTTGACTGGATAAAATGGACAGTGAGAGTTTTGATAAGAGCAATGAAATGGGCAGGGAGAAGTACAGAGGTCTTCAAATCATGGACTCTCTCACCACGCCCTCCCTCTTCCACCAGAAGAGAACTCGGGTGCTCTCCCCACCTCTTCTTCCTGGGGCCTCCAGAGACCCTGAGCTCAGCCTGCTGGCCTGCCCCTCAGCTAGGGGCCTCACTTCCTGTTTGCTGTAACTGCTCTATTCCATGTCACCATCTCCATGTGTCCAGATCCAGCCTGGTGGCCTGATCCCTGTTCCTATCCATTCCATTGGCTTCTCCATTTGGCTTGGAACTCTTGAGCTAGACTGAGACTATGCTGATGAATGCCACATGACTGGCTCCACAAAAAGGGTGGAAGTAAGTCAACATCTTTGACGTGAAGATGCTGTCATTTTGACAGGGGCCAAGAGAATGAGACTATTTTAGTTAAACTTGTTTGATGGTGAGGCATAAATACTCAGTCACACTATGTCACTGTGATATAATAAGAATATATATTAGGTCTCAGCCCCTGGTTCCTGACACAGAGCTCCTAAAACCCTTGTAATTTCCTGAGTTATAGGGGTGCTAGGAGCATCTTTTGTTTGAATGTTTGGTCTTTGTCCCTGATTCCTGACACAGAGCTCCTGAATTTCTTGGAATTTCCTGGGTTATAGGAGCATCTTTTGTCCTAAAGAGGCCACTCTTGGTGGGCTCCTGGACAGGCTCAGGATAGGGCTGGTCACCAAGAAGACCAAGCCATGATTAGAGGCTTGGAACTTTCAGTCCCATCCCCATCCCCCAGGGAGGGAAGAGGGGCTGGATATTGAGTTAATAACCAATCATGCCTAAGTGATGGAGCCTCCATAAAAATCCCTGTACTATGGAGCTTGGAGAGCTTCTGGGTTGGTGAACATGTCCATGTGCTGGGAGGGTGGCAAACCCCAACTCCATGGGGACAGAAGTTCCTGTACTTGGGCCCCTTCCAGACCTTGCCACCCTATCTATGTACCTCTTCACCTGGCTGTTCTTTTGTCTCCCTTTTTATGTCCTTTACAGTAAACCAATAAACATGTTTCCCTGAGTTCTCTGAGCCATTACAGTAAATTACTAAACCCGAGGAAGGGGTCATGAGAACCCCCAATTTGTAGCCAAGTCAAACACCTGGGACGCACTACTTGTGACTCGCATCTGAAGTGGGGGCAGTCTTGTGGGACTGAGCCCTTAACCTGCGGGGTCTGTGCTAACTCTAAGTAGTTAGTGTCATGATTGAATTGTAGGACACCCTTTTGGTGTCCAGAGAGCTGGGAAATTGGTTGGTGTGGAAAACCCACATATTTGGTGTCAGGAGTGTTGTGAGTGTAGAGACTGACAGTGGCTTTTCCTTTTAGTCACCATTATTATACATATGATCAGAGAGAAATATATAACATGGGATTTCATGAAAAAAAAACCCCAAAATAAGTTGTAAATGGGTCAGGGTTCTTGGACTCCAGAATTAATGAGGAATTCTCTGTTCGGGGTCACTCTAGGGAACTTCGGAGCTGGTGGGTCTTCATGCCGCAGCCCCACCCTCAGCTCCTCTGTGCTTTCTCTCTGTCTCCCTGCTTCTGCTTTTCATTTCATGTCCTAAATTTCCATCTATTCAGCATAACTTTATTCTGCTTTCCCCTCTATGCTCTGTAACAGAATGCCCTGTTGGAATTAAACTAATGGTTTTTATCTCTGCTTTAATGAGAGAGATGGTGACTCACTGATACAAGGAAAGTATTTCGCCTCCTGAGGGTGATGTATTCAGCTTTGGGGTTAAAAAGGGGAAGCTTTCAAGCACATGTGGATATCCTGGTAAGTTAAAAAAACCCAAAGAACAGAAAACTTGGTTTCTAAAAAAAATTAAACATACAATTGCCATGATCTAGCAATTCCACTTCTGGCTATATACCCCAAAGAATTGAAAACAGGGACATGAACAGAAATCTGTACAACGATGTTCAGAGAAGGACTATTCACAATAGCCAAAAAGGTGGAAACAAACTAAATGGAGAGAGAGAGAGAGAGAATTATTCAGATTTTAAAAGGAACGAAATTCTTTTTCTTTCTTTCTTTCTTTCTTTTCTTTCTTTCTTTCTTTCTTTCTTTCTTTCTTTCTTTCTTTCTTTCTTTCTTTCTTTTCTTTTCTTCTCTTTTCTTTCTTTCTTTCATTTATTTTTTGCGGTACGCGGGCCTCTCACTGCTGTGGCCTCTCCCGTTGCGGAGCACAGGCTCTGGACGCACAGGCTCACTGGCCATGGCTTACAGGCCTAGCCGCTCCACAGCATGTGGGATCCTCCCAGACCGGGGCACGAACCTGTGTCCCCTGCATCGGCAGGCGGACTCTCAACCACTGTGTCACCAGGGAAGCCCCGAAATTCTTTTTTTAAATTGAAGTATGGTTGATTTTACAATATGTGTTAGTTTCTGGTGTACAGCAAAGTGATTCAGATTATATATATATGTGTGTGTATGTGTGTGTGTGTATGTGTATATTCTTTACCATTATAGTTTGTTAA
Organism: Stenella coeruleoalba; assembly: GCF_951394435.1. Classification (NCBI taxonomy): domain Eukaryota; kingdom Metazoa; phylum Chordata; class Mammalia; order Artiodactyla; family Delphinidae; genus Stenella; species Stenella coeruleoalba. The sequence continues at coordinate 81,562,572 of NC_137160.1, forward strand.
AGATATTGAATATAGCTCCCTGTGCTATACAGTAGGACCTTGTTGTTTATCTATTTTATATATAGTAAGTTATATCTGCTAATCCCAAACTCCTAATTTATACCCACCCCCTTCCCACTTTGGTAAGCATAAATTTGTTTTCTATGTCTGCAAGTCTGTTTCTATTTTGTAAATAAGTTCATTTGTATCATATTTTAGATTCCACATATAAGTGATATTGTATGATATTTGTCTTTCTCTGTCTGACTTGCTTCACTTAATATGATAATCTCTAGGTCCATCCATGTTGCTGCCAATGGCATTATTTCATTCTTTTTAATGGCTAAGTAGTATTCCATTGTATATATACACGACATCTTCTTTATCCATTCATCTGTCAATGGACATTTAGGTTGCTTCCAAGTCTTGGCTATTGTAAATAGGGCTGCTATGAACATTGGGGTGCATGTATCTTTTTGAATTAGAGTTTTCTCTGGATATATGCCAGGAGTGGGATTGCTGGATCATATGGTAACTCTATTTTCAGTTTTCTTAAGGAAACTCCATCATTTGCAAATATTTTCTCCCATTCTGTAGGTTGTTTTTTCATTTTGTTTATGATTTCCTTCACTGTGCAAAAACTTGTAAGTCTGATTAGGTCCCATTTGTTTATTTTTGCTTTTATTTCTATGGCCTTGGGAGATTGACCTAAGAAACATTGCTACATTATATGTCTGAGAATTTTTGCCTATGTTCTCTTCTAGGAATTTTAGGGTGTCATATCTTATATTTAAGTCTTTAAGCCATTTTGAGTTTATTTTTATGTATGGTGTGAGGGAGTGTTCTAAATTCATTGATTTACATGTGGCTGTCCCAATACTGTTTGCTGAAGAGACTGACTTTTCTCCATTGTATATTCTTGCCTTCTTTGTCAAAGATTAATGGACTGTGGGTTTATTTCTGGGCTCTCTATTCTGTTCCATTGATCCATATGTCTGTTTTTGTGCCAGTATCACACAGTTTTCATTCCTTTGAATATTTTGTTGAATATTACTTTGAATGGCTTTGTAGTATTGCCTGAAGTCTGGGAGGGTTATGTCTCCACCTTTGTTCTTCTTCCTTAGGAGCGCTTTGGCAATTCTGGGTCTTTTATGGTTCCATATAAATTTTAGGATTATTTGTTCTAGTTCTGTGAATAATGTCATGGGTAATTTGATGGGGATCACATTAAATCTGTAGATTGCTTCGGGCAGTATGGCCATTTTAACCACATTAATTCTTCCAATCCAAGAAGAGATGAAATTCTGACATGTTACAACATGGACGAACCTAGAAGACGTTATGCTAAGTGAAATAAGCCAGACACAAAAGGACTAGTATGGTATGATTCCACTTTTATGAGGTACCCAGAGTTGTCAAACTCATAGAGACAGAAAGTAGAATGGTGGTTGCCAGGGGCTGGGTGGCAGGGAAGGAATGAAGGGTTATTGTTTAATGGGTACAGAGTTTCAGTTTGAGATAATAAAAAAGTTCTGGAGATAAATGGTTGTGATGGTTGTACAACAAGGTGAATGTACTTAATGTCACTGAACTGTATACTTAAAATTGGTTAAAATGTTGGGGAGGGAAGGATTGGGCATTTGGGATTAGCAGATGCGAACTGGTATATATAGGATGGATAAACAACAAGGTCCTACTCTATAGCTCAGGGAACTATATTCAATATCCTGTGATAAGCCATAATGGGAAAGAATATGAAAAAGAATATATATATGTATAACTGAATCACTTTGCTGTACAGCAGAAAGTAACACAACATTGTAAATCAACTATACTTCAATAAAATGCTTTTAAAAAACTGGTTAAAATGGTAAAATTTGTTATGTATATTTTACAACAATTTTTAGAAAAGTTTTTGGTTTTTGGAAAGTTAGAGGTAGTCAACCCATCTGTCATTTGAGTGAGAGCATCTCTTGTGTTAATTGGTCTAAAGGAGAAGCTGGCAGAACTCTCACAGAGAATTAAAAAAGGGAAGAGAACTGAGGCTTTGAGTATACAAGGTAGCAGATACCTGAGCCATATTCTGATAACATATTCCAGAGTTCAAATATGACCAGGAGATTCCAGGGTAAGGACATCAAGGAAAAGATGACAGGGGCGGGGGGTTTGTCAGGGTGCTGGACTTAAGATGCATCCCGGATATTGGGCAGGCTGCCTCTTGGCAGTTGAGTCCCTGCTGTTTCTGTACCTCAAGGAGGCAGCCCACTGTCCTTAATTACCCCATAGATTGTATATCTGCCTGTTCTGTGCTTCAGAGGTATTGTCTGCCAGCCTCCTGATGAACTTTATAGCAGTTGCCTAGCAATGCTTCTTAAATCAGAATGCTTTAGCTATGATGAGTAAAAGAAAGCCCAGTTAAAATGGTTTAAACAATATATATATATATTTTTTTCTTTTTTAAATAAATTAATTTAATTTAATTTATTTATTTTTGGCTGTGTTGGGTCTTCGCTGCTGCGTGCGGGCTTTCTCTAGGTGCAGCGAGCGGGGCCTACTCTTTGTTGCAGTGCAAGGGCTTCTCATTGCGCGGGCTTCTCATTGTGGAGCACGGGCTCTAGGCGCGCGGGCGTCAGTAGTTGCGGTACGCGGCCTCAGTATTTGTGGCTCGCAGGCTCAGTAGTTGTGACACATGGGCTTAGTTGCTCCGTGGCATGTGGGATCTTCCCGGACCAGGGATCGAACCCGTGTCCCCTGCACTGGCAGGCGGATTCTCAACCACTGCGCCACCAGGGAAACCCTAAACACTATATTTAAGAAAAGAAGTCCTAAGGTAGGATGGCTCCAGAGTTACTTAACTCAGTGGTGCCAACAAGTTCTTTCCATTGTTCTGCCCTGCCACCCTGAGCATGTCACATTAGAAAGACCATTTCTTCTCATGCCTCTCTCTTAGGAATGACATCTTTCTTTAGAAGACCTCTAATAAACTTTCATGTTTTGGTGGCCATAATTAGCTTTCATATTCATTCCTACCTAAACCAGTCACCCACAGGTAGAATGGGATTAACGTGATGCCCTTGAGGTGGGTACAGAGTTATCTTTCCTGAAGGTTTGAAACCTGGACAAAATTGGGGATTCTCTTAACAAAGAAAAAGAGAGCAGATTTCAAATGAGTAGCTGAGTGTCTGCTACACCCCTAGATACTGATAAGCTTGGGGGATTAATGGACATTTAGGAAGGGTTGTTTTGGACTTGTTTCTATTATTAACCAGTGGGTGAGGAGTATGAGTTCTCATACGCTGGATCGAATATGGCTCACCTCTGGGTTTCATACCAAATTGTGGGAACGGAATAGAGAACAGTGGAAGGCATGCTCTTTTCTTTTTCAGGTCATGACCTCAACATACAGAGTTCCTTCTACTTCCTGCCTCCCGTAAACTTGGTTCTCCCCTGACAGTCCTGAAGCCCTCCCCAGAGGATGCAAATCCTTCTCCGACTCTCATGGTGTCCCCCATGGTCCTCAGCTCTATCAGTGGTCCTTCATCTTGATTAAACTCTGAGGCTCAAGTCATCTACGTGTACCACCTTCAATACCTTCTCATTGCTGATGTCTACTAATCAGTCAGTCCTTGTTCTTAAGAGGACTATAGCATCTGGCTCATCCCTCCTCCCCATCCCAGTTCCTACCACCATACTAATGATTTTGATGACGAGGATGACCCAAGACTTGGCCAACCTCCTGGCCCCTTGGCTCCTGTCTCTCCTCATTCCAGTGATCTTCACCTCCACTCCTCTTGAGCCACCCCCTCCCTTGACCATGTCCTAGACCTCAGTTTTTCCTGGAACTAATCTTCCTCCAAAGGCTTACATTTCTCTGACCACACTCTTGTATCCTCTGTTCTTTCAGTTATTGCAGGCTTAGCAGTTCTTTGAACTCCAGAATCCCAGACCCTTCGACTCTCTCCCTCTCAGGACCCTCCTTCCTCCACTTCATTCCCTATCCAGCATAGATCCTGTGGTCCTCACTTCAGCTACTTTATTGCCAGTCCCCAAGTAGTGGACATTATAGATGAGTCCCCAATATCTACTTGAACTCAGGTGATTGGTCCGAGTTGGTCATGGTCATTTCCTCTCCCTTGTCAGTAAAGGAACAGGCATGTGACTCAATTCTAGTACTAGAGGGTAGAGTAAGGTGGGGAGAGAGGGGCTCTGGGAAAGATTTTCCCATGAAAGAGACAAAAGAATTGATGATCTTTCTTTCTGAGGATGAACGCAACAACAAAGGGGGTGGTGCAGAGAGATAGAAAGAACCTGGGTCCTTGATGATGTTGTCAAGCCACAAGATCAACCCAATCTGAAGTTTGTCCTCCCTCTCGATATCTTATTATATAAGATAATAATTTATTTCATATTAAGCCAGTTTGAATCAAGCATTCTATTACTTTCACATGAAACACCCTAAATGACATAGTTTTTAACTCCCAGCAAAAGCTCAGCCCTGGATCAATATACATATCCTTCTTTTTTTTTTCTTTTTCTTTTTAAAAATTTATTTATGGCTGCATTGGATCTTCATTGCTGCATGCGGGCTTTCTTTAGTTGCAGCGAGCGAAGGCTACTCTTCGCTGTGGTGTGCGGGCTTCTCATTGCAGTGGCTTCTCTTGTCGTGGAGCATGGGCTCTAGGCACATGGGCTTCAGTAGTTGTGGCATGCAGGCTCAGTAGTTGTGGCGCACGGGCTTAGTTGCTCCACGGCATGTGGGATCTTCCCGGACCAGGGCTCGAACCCATGTCCCCTGCATTGGCAGGCAGATTCTTAACCACTGCGCCACCAGGAAAGCCCACATATCTTTCTATACTGTCTTCATACCTGTCCTGCTAAGACTGATGGAGAAAACAATAGGTTTTCTCCTCTAGAAACCCCAAACACCTCTCTCCCATCCACCATTAGAAGAAGAATGACAGTTTACCCCATCCTTCCCCATCCTCTGTGTTTAAGATTGCAGAACACCTCAGTTATCACCTGAAGTGGCCAGCTCTTGACTAGGAAATGGATTTTAAAAGTTTCCAAGAAGAGCATATGTATTTGGCTTGGATGGAGTGGAGTGGAGAGATGATCTTGGGATTGAAAGAATCCAGCACCCATGAGAAGGATACAAGAATTACACCCAGAATAAATTGAGTGAAACAAGACATTCCTAGTGCTTGGGTTGAGTTAGGGGGAAAAGAGGAGCTTCTTGCCTTGCATTGTGGGGCTGGCAAGGGACACAAGCCCCAGGAAAAGGGTGACTTAGGTGGAAGGCGAGGCAGAGACGTAGCTTTGCTCACAATGTTTCTGGAACAAATGTAGAAGACCAGAATAAAGGTAGTAGATATCAGTGATTACAAACTCTAAAACTATCTGAACCACTTGGCAAGAGCTGGTTGGTCTCTGGGTGGGGAGGTGGGAGGTGGATCCTGTAGGTGGGAAGGCCCTTATCATAATCTCGGTCATGCAGACTATTGCAATAACAAATTCATAGTCTTTAATTCTCAGCACCACCCTGGAATTCCTGTTTTCTTTGTTGGCGCTCTTCTCCTGGTTACCATAGCAACTGTTTTGAATCTTCTTCACTCTCATGGACCCTCCTACTCCTCTGCCTTCCCTTTCTCTCTCATCAGGCAACTTTGCCTCCTATTTCACACAAAAAAATAGATGCCATCTGACTGGGACCGCCCTCACCTTCCTCATTTACTTGCAACTGTATATCACCTTTTCCTCTATCCCACAGATTTAGTCAGTAGTGCTGCCCGATAGATCTTTCTCCGGTGGTGGAAATGTTCTACATCTTCACTGGGGTAGCCATTGGCCACATGTAGCTGTTGAGCACTGGAATAATGGCAAGTGGGACTGAGGGACTGAATTTTAAATTTCACTTGATTTTAATTAATTTAAATTTAAATAGCCACGTATGGCTAGTGGCCACTCCCTTAGACAGCACCAATTTAGTGTAACTCAAGGAAAAACATTTTTGAACACCAGGGCACTGGGTATTTCTCCTAACTCTGTGACATCCCTAAGCAACAGACTCTTGACCAACTTATTATAAGAATTATGAATTAGGTGATGAGAAGGAAGGAAGAGAGGGTTAGAGTGGCAGGTTCACAAGAAATTGCCATGGAGAAATATAGGTGAAATTAACATCATTTTGACATGCTTTTTTTAGTAGCTCCAGTTACCAAGAAAGAAACCACAGTGAATCCTGGCTGAAACATATTCCTGAAGGAGAGTAAGAGGCTCTCATCATCATCTTTTCATCACTGCAAATCCATCCTAGTCTTTTTTTTTTTTTTAATTTATTTTTGGCTGTGTTGGGTCTTCGTTGCTGCACGTGGGCTTTTCTCTAGTTGCAGCAAGCGGACTACTCTTCATTGCGGTGCTCAGGCTTCTCATTGCGGGCTTCTCATGCTTCTCTTGTTGCAGAGCATGGGCTCTAGGTGCGTGGGCTTCAGTAGTTGTGGCTCACGGGCTCTAGAGCAACTCAGTAGTTGTGGCGCATGGGCTTAGTTGCTCCATGGCATGTGGGATCTTCCTGGACCAGGGCTCAAACCCGTGTCCCCTGCATTGGCAGGCGGATTCTTAACAACTGCGCCACGAGGGAAGTCCCTCCATCCTAGTCTTGACACCAAGGAGGAGTCTGAGTGGGAGAAAGAACCAAGCATCAGCCCGGTGCTGGTGTGGTATAGTTATCAGTTGAGTTATTTCAAAGGGCATCCAGTTATCTTTGCATTTCTACGATAACGCAAAATGTGTGCAACACAAACAGAACGGTGACTTGAATATCCCTTTTGTGTAACTGATTTTGTTCACTTTCGATGATTCTATTACATTTCAAACAGCTACACATCTTTTATTTATTTATTTATTTTGCGGTACGCGGGCCTCTCACTGTTGTGGCCTCTCCCGTTGCGGAGCACAGGCTCCGGACGCACAGGCTCAGCGGTCATGGCTCACGGGCCCAGCCGCTCCGCGGCATGTGGGATCTTCCCAGACCGGGGCACGAACCCGTATCCCCTGCATCGGCAGGCGGACTCTCAACCACTGCGCCACCAGGGAAGCCCTACACATCTTTTTAAATATGAAAAGTTAGAATACCACATCCCCTCCCCTCCACCGACCTCCTGTAAATAGCTGGCCAATTGCTGTGAGATCACATTTTGAGTAATTTCTTTCTCCCCTGATTTTATTTTTGGTTTTGTTTTTTTTTTTTGGTTTTTTTTTTTGTGTGTGTTTTTTTTGCGGTACGCGGGCCTCTCACTGTTGTGGCCTCTCCCGTTGTGGAGCACAGGCTCCGGACGTGCAGGCTCAGCGGCCATGGCTCACAGGCCCAGCCACTCCGCGGCATGTGGGATCCTCCCGGACCGGGGCATGAACCCATGTCCCCTGCATCGGCAGGCGGACTCTCAATCACTGCGCCACCAGGGAAGCCCTCTCCCCTGATTTTAAAATGCTTTTATCATATGCTAAGTTCCCACCTATCTTTGGGTTTAATACTTGACTCGATCCTGTTCCATCACCTGTCAGCTTCCTCACTAGTGCCCTTTAATTCTGCAGCATTCTAGTCGCTCTTAGTATGTCCTGTGGCCCCTGGCTTATTTGTGAACTGCTCTCCTGTTGGCTTCTGAGTGCACACCCCCCCTTGGTTTTCCTCGCCTTCCCTGATGCCTCTGCTTAGTCTCCTTGGTGTTGGATTCTTTGGGGATCTGCCCTCAGCCGCTCCATGTCACTATGCCCCCTCCGTGGGCAGAACCCCGCCTCACTCTTACCCCATCTATCCACTTCCACAGTGCAGCCAGAGTAATTTTACTACAGTGCAAATAAGATCATGCCACAACGCTGCTTAGAAGTCCACCTATTGCTCTCAGAGTAAATTCCCAACTCCTTAACGACAGCACAAGAGACTGAAATAGACTGGGTTTCCCCAAAGCAGACCCTGGGTGCAAATAGCTTATTTGAGATGAGCCCAGGAAGGGGAGTGGGGAAGTGGCATGGGGAAGGAAGGGAAGGCAGCCAATACAGGAAGCATTCAAGAGCATGTCACTGCTGTGGGCATCTGGGGCCCAAACTCACTAGGGACCTCTGGGAGACTGCCTAGGCTGCCTTTGAACTGTCCCACCTGAGAGAGAGGGGTTGGGGTATTTAAGCAGAGCCCCCCAGCCTAGGAGCCTCTATTCTCTGAGAGCCACACCTCTCTCTCTCCCTCCCTCCATTCTTTCTTCCTCCCAGTCCTGTCTCCCCTCCCTCTCCTCACCAAGGCAGGGCCCCTGACGCTGTATTTGTTCTGTGACGCTATCCACAGCCATAGCTGATTGGACCAGAGGTAAATAGCCAGAACAATCAGATCCACTCCCCTGGGATTCTGGAACCGGGCGTTGATCTGGGCTTTCACTTGAACTTTCACGTGGACAGCTGACCATGATAGCCTTGTTTGGCCACAGGTCCTCAGAGAAGAAGAGATGGCCAGTGTTTAGAGAGACACATGGTGGGTGGACAGAGAGACAGGTAGAGGTGGGACCTCATAGCGTCAGGCAAATTGAAAGAGCAGCCTCAGCGTGGGACATTTTAGTTTCCTGTCCTGCTCATGAGTTCTCACGATTTGGAGCCACATTTCATGCATTTGAGTTCTGGGAGATAACGGTGTTTCCTCAAAAAAAACTTGCTTCTTTTCTGAAGGAAGTCACTTGATTTTCTGACCTGTAACCAGAAACCACACACACACACACACACACACACACACACACACACACACACACACACTTAACTAAGAGAAATTCACCCAAGCCCTCCAACCTCTGTTCCATTCATGACCTGAGTTCCTACTTCACAAAGAAACAGGTCACTGTTCTTGACATTCCACTTTGAACATCTTTGAACGGCTCAAATGTTTCCATCTTAACCACACACACCAATCTTCCCTTGACTCTATGACCCCCATTAAAAAATCTCCCTTACCCCTCTTCTCACATAGCCAAGCTAACAGGAAATGTAGACCCCATTTACTGTCTCCACTCTTTTGCTCTCATTAGTCCTTGCTCACACTATTATTTTATGGGAAAATGTTCCGTTTTTAAGTTGTGATTTGAAGTGTCTGTGGGATATTTAGGTCTGCAGGTTCATAGACCACAGGTATGGAGCTCAAAAGGCAGGTTTGGTCTGGAGATATAGCTTTTAAAAATCTATCAGTGTGTGTGTGTGTGTGTGTGTGTGTTTTTAAGTAATGCATACATATGGTGGAGAAAACTTCATAGAAAGGTGATAAGTCTCTTGACACTGACTAATCCCCCTGTTCCCTCCCCAGAGACCATCTTTTTTTTTTAGTATTTATTTATTTATTTGGCTGTGGTGGGTCTTAGTTGTGGCATGCAGGATTTTCATTGCCGCCTGTGGGATCTTAGTTGTGGCACACAGGATCTTTTAGTTGTGGCATGCAGGATCTTTTAGTTGTGGCATGCGGGCTGACCAGGGATGGAACCCGGGCACCCTGCATTGGGAGCGCAGAGTCTTAACCACATTCCACAGACAGGAAGAGCAGAAATGGGTAAAGTCCACAGCACAGGGAACACGAAACAGTATTTCTGTGTAGCTGTAAGGTGATAATAGCCCCCATCTTTGAGTGAGTGACTGCTACTTTGTTACTTACTGAGAAACATCACCCTCTAAAATCATAGACTATCACAAACTTTGCTATTTGAAATTGCATCTGTAAGAATGAAATGTTCCTGTTTTGCCTGGAGGATCTAAGTCACCTTGAAACAGAGAGGCAGCCTCGATTTGCAGCTCAGGTGCAGAACTTCAGATATTGGGTTTCTGGAAACAACAAGCAACATCTATCTTAGCTTTATTGCTTCCAAGGAAACAGGGCCCTGGGTCCACTTTGCAATCCAGATCTAAAGTTGACTGTTTTATATAAAACTGCTTTGCTTTGAACCTGTGAAAACTTGATTTCATTTAAATTTGATCTAAACTCCACCTTCCCCAGAATCTGATGATAATTCTATCCCTTTGTTTGTATACTCCCTCATTGAATGGGTCAATAAACCTAATTTTGTTGGATGGCAGGTTTGTTTCTTAGGCTGATTGGGCTAGGTCATGGGTTGACCTCCCGGGGGAATGAAGCAGAGTGGAAAGTGGATCTTGAGGGTCAGGCAGGAAATATCCAGCATAGAAATAAAGTCCTCCCCCAAACCCAGCCCCCAGCAAATCTAATTCCTCCTCTACAGACCAGAGTGTTGTGAGGACGTGAGGGAGGGAGGAGCGGGGAGACCTTCATTCATCCAGTGTTCACATACATCTGGGGCTAAATAAAGGGTTGTAGAAATGAACTAATCAGTCTCTGAGTGGGGCTTGAGGCAATGGAAAGATCTAGGCTCTTTCTTAAGGCACAGTGGAAGCTCTGGGTCTCCTGACATTTGAAGGGCTGCCCCTTTACCCCAACTGAAATGAGCCCCAAAAAAGTGAAAGGAAAAAGGGGATAAGGCAGAATTCTTAAAATGCCTTTCCTTTGAACACCATCTTTGTGCAGGCATCCGGGGGAGGCCAGCTGGGGCGGGGACATCTGCAGCTGGGCCTGTTGGACTTGGCTTTTCTTGTTTATTCTCAGCCACATCTTGGGCAGCTGCCAGTGCCCGCCCCGACTCTGACATCATTGGAGGAACTGAAACTTAAAGGTTCCTGCTAAGAATAAGGACGCTTCATTTTCCTCTTACTGTTGGGTCTGCTGTGGCCGGTCTGGGAGGGTTGAGCCCTGGTCCAGCCCCGAGTGGAGAGCGAGCCTCTCACCATGACAGCCTGTTGCAGCTGGAACGATGTTTTCCAGTATGAGACAAACAAAGTCATCCGGATCCAGAGCATGAAGTATGGCACCATTAAATGGTTCTTCCATGTGTTGTTCTTTTCCTACATTAGGTAAGTGGGCTGTGGGGATGACCTTAAATCTCTGCAGTGGCTGGCAGCACAGAAAACCTCAAGGTCCAGCTTCTTGTGCACATCCTGAATTCCCTGTGGTTTTAAAATCTGAGACATGAGGCTCACAGCAAGCTGGGGAGAAGTGGGAGTCAGGGGAGGAAGCAGCAGGCGGGAGGAAGTATGCCAGTTTCCTGCAGGGAGAAGCCACAAGAAAGGAGGGTGACACTTTGGGTTCTAACCCAGGACTGCTGGGGTGAGCTGGGCAGGGCATGCCTGGGGCAGGTGGGAAAATGCAGGGCAACACCCTGGATTCCCAGGGAGGAGTCAAGGATTCAGGGCACGCCTGGTGATAATGCTGGCATCTACATGAGTCATCACCGCTTAGGGGGAGGAATAGGACCAGACCTGTAAATGTAACTTTAGGTCCTCACCAGGGTCAGAAAGACCCTCCTTGCTCTTTTTTTTTTTTTTTTAAACAACTTATTGAGATATAATTCACATACCATTCAACTCACTCATTTAAAGTGTATAATTCAGTAGTTTTTACTATATTCAAAGAGTTGTGCAACCATCACCACAATCAATTTTAGAATATTTTCATCGCCTCAAAAAAAAAAAAACCAACCCACTCCCTCATCCCTTAACCATCACTCTCAATCCTCCTATTCCCCTGCAGCTCCAGGCACCCACTGATCTACTTTCTGTCTCTATGGATTTGCGTATTCTGGATATTTTATTCTAAATGGAATCATGCAATATGTGATCATTTGTGTCTGGCTTCTTCCACTTAGCATTATGTTTTCAAGGTTCATCCATGTTGGAATAGGTATCTCTACTGCACTCCTTTTTTTTTTTTTTGGCTGAGTAATACTCCATTATATGGATATACCACTTTTGGGTGGAAATTTGGGTTGTTTCCAGTTTTCAGCTATGATGAACAATGCTGCTGTGAACGTTTGTGTACACATTTTTGTATGAACATGTCTTCAGTTTTCTTGGGTATGTACCTAAAAATGGAATTGGTGGATCGCTTGGTAAACTTTAATTTTATTTTATTATTTTATTTATTTTATTTTATTTATTTATTTTTATTTATTTATTTTTGCTATGTTGGGTCTTCGTTTCTGTGCGAGGGCTTTCTCTAGTTGTGGCAAGCGGGGGCCACTCTTCATCGCGGTGCGCGGGCCACTCACTATCGCGGCCTCTCTTGTTGCGGAGCACAGGCTCCAGACGCGCAGGCTCAGTAATTGTGGGTCATGGGCCTAGTCGCTCCGTGGCATGTGGGATCTTCCCAGACTAGGGCTCGAACCCGCGTCCCCTGCATTGGCAGGCAGATTCTCAACCATTGCGCCACCAGGGAAGCTCCTAAACTCTAATTTTAATCTTTTGAGAAACTACCCAGTTGTTTTTCACAGTGGCTGCACCATTTCATATTCCCACCAACAATGTATGTTCCAGTCCTTCACATCCTCATCATCATATCACTTGTTATTGTCTCTTGGATTATAGGCATCCTAGTGAGTATCTCGTTGTGATTTTGATTCCTATTTCCCTAATGGCTAATGCCCCCTTGTTCTTTGTGATGGTGGTGATGATGATGATGATAACTTGCATCTATTAGAGAGACAATGCAGTTTACCAGCTAAAAGTTAAAGCAACTTATTTCATAAACCTGGCTAAGTTTCCTTGATCAAGTCACTTAACATATTATAATTATACAAGAAAAGGCACGACAAGCTCTTATCAATGCCTAGCATAGGGTAAGAGCTTCACAAATGGTAGCTATTTTTTAAAAATAATCTTTTTGAATATAATAGGTACTTTCATATACACTCTCTCCTTTGACCCTCAAGGTAATCATGCCCAAGCTTGGGACTTCAGATCTGGAAATGTGGATTCAAAACTCCTTCGCCGGGTTTCCCTGGTGGCACAGTGGTTGAAAGTCTGCCTGCCGATGCAGGGGACACGGGTTCGTGCCCCGGTCCGAGAAGATCCCACGTGCCGCGGAGCCGCTGGGCCCGTGAGCCATGTCCGCTGAGCCTGCGCATCTGGAGCCTGTGCTCCACAACAGGAGAGGCCCGTGTACCACAAAAAAAAAAACCAATAAAAAACAAAAAAAAAACCTCCTTCGCCTTTATGAGCCTTGGTTCCCCATCTGATATTATTAGGATTATCATTATTTGAGTCATATGTTTTCTATGCAACAAATATTAAATAATAAGCATGTATATTAAAATTCTAAAGACATATTACTTAGACCAGATATCACAGAATGGATAATAAAGAATATAGTTAATAAATTCTCCCTTATGAATCAATACATAGATCATATGTCACAATTCCACATTGTGATGCAGCTTCCTGGTATTCTTGGGCCTAGCACGCAATGTCTTAAAAGAAGATTGCTGTATATATATGAACAGATTATTATGAGAACACCTTATAATGATATTTTTCTTTCATATGGTGGAATCTTTTCTTACAAGCTTTTAATTCCCTCAAATTCAGTTGTACATGTTCCACAGGAGCATGGAGAGAGAGAGCACAATTTAAACAGTGCAATGATTCAGCAGTTGGGTGCCCCAGAGTAAACGTGAGAATGGGGTTCCCTCAGTCAGTTTCTGTTCCCACACGCTTCTCATAGCATGAGCATCTTGCCTCCCTACCTGTGAACATTTTCCACTCAACATGTCCCCTAAAATAAGCCAACTCCTTCACCTCCACCTTTGAGACCCAAGCTTTTCAAACATATGCACCATGCAACAACACTTTGGTACACAGGAAATAGCATAGGGTGCTGGGCATGAGCAGAATTCATCTTAAGGAATGGATGGGGACAGTACCAGCCTTGACCTACACAATAGGGACCACTTCCTGGACCCCACACTTTAGAGACCCCACCCTGGCCCTCTGCTAGCTGCAAGCTTCCCCACGGAGTGAGGAACCTGTGGGGCTGTATTAGTTTTCTGTTGCTGCGTAACAAATTACCACAAACTCAGTGGCCTAAAACACCATCACTTATTAGCTCACAGTTCTGTAGATCAGTAGTTTGGGCCTGGCGTGACTGGGTGCTCTGCTCAGGGTCTCACAAGGTTGAAATCAAAGTGTCAGCTGTGCTGAGTTCTCACTTTGGGACTCTGGGAGAAAATTCACTTCTAGGCTCATTCTTCCTGTTGGTAGAATTCAATCCCATGCCGTCATGGGATTCAGAGCTCTGTCAGCCAGAGGCCACTCTCAGATCCTAGAGACCACTTGCACTATTTACCATATGGCCCCTTCCATCTTCAAGCCAGTGATGATACAATGTTTTCATGCCTCAAATCTTTGACCTCTCTTCTGGGACCAGCCAAAGGAAATTCTCTGCTTTTAAAGGACTCATGTGTTTGGGTCAGGCCCACCCAGATGATCTTGCTAGCTTCAGGTCAACTGTATAGTATAATCTAATTGTGGAAGCATTTCCATCATACTCAAAGTTTGGGGGATTAGGCAGGGTGTGTATGCCAGGATACAGGAAATATGGGTGTCCCCTTAGAAGTCTGCTGCCTCAGGGGCAGAATGTGCCAATCCAGAGCACTGGATGCACTCCCCCCATCCCACCATGCTCGGTATGTAGGACCCCAGAATTCTCTTCCCAAATGGCCCTTAACCTTTTCACAGATTTATCCTCTTGAGAGGAGACCATAGCACCCAGGGGCATGCTCCTGAGATCAAGGGATGGCCAAGGGGCAGCTGAATGCAGGTGGAGGGTGTGGAGGGGGCTTAGGCATAGAGCGCAGGGCATCCAATAGGTACACGAGGCCCTCACAGAGCTGGGAGGAGCTAGAGTGAGATGAGAACGGGGGTGGGCTAAGGGATAAGGGTCAGAGGCCTCTTCAACCAATGCTTCCAAGTTCTGGCACAGAATTCTGAGGAGTCCAAGAATTCGAAATTTGAATCTGGCCTTCCAGGTTGTAATGAAGGTATGTCTGGGTAGATGAAAAAACACGTTTCATTTTAAAGTCTGTTATGACTTTTAGGGACTTCCCTGGTGGCGCAGTGGTTAAGAATCCACCTGCCAATGCAGGGGACATGGGTTTGAGCCCTTGTCCAGGAAGATCCCACATGCTGCAGAGCAACTAAGCCTGTGTGCCACAACTACTGAGCCTGTGCTCTAGAGCCCGCGAGCCACAACTACTGAGCCCGTGCACCACAACTACTGAAGCCCACGTGCCTAGAGCCCATGCTCCACAACAAGAGAAACCACCCACGCAATGCAACAAAGAGCAGCCCCTGCTCACCACAACTAGAGAAAGCCCACGTGCAGCAACGAAGACCCAACGCAGCCAAAAATAAATAAATTTATACAAAAAAAAGTCTGTTATGACTTTTAAATGTCTGAATAAGCAGTATGTGGACCTCCACTTATTCTCTTGCCCAGTTGTCAGTTGCCTGTCATTGCTGTAACAATTAACCACAAACTTGGTAACTTAAAACAACGATTTATTCTCTCACAGTTCTAGAGACATCTAAAATCAGTATCACTGGGCCAAAATCAAGGTGTTGGCAGGGCCACGCTCCCTCCAAGTCTCCAGGGGAGAATCCTTCCTTGCCTCTTCCAGCTTCTGGGGGTGGCCTGTGTTCCCTGGCTTGTGATCACATCACTCCAATCTTCAAGGCCAGCATCCTTGACTCTGCTCCACCTTCACAAAACTTCCTCCTGTATGTGTGTGTGTGTGTGTGTGTGTGTGTGTGTGTGTGTGCGTGCATGCGCACGCATGCATGAAATCTCCCTCTGTCTCTCTGTTATAAGAACACATATGATGGCACGTAGGGCCTACCTTGATAATCCAGGATCATCTCACCATCTAAAAATCTTTAACTTAATCACATCTGTAAAGACCCTTTTCCCAAATAGGGTAACAGTTATAAATTCTGCGGATTAGGACCTGATAGCTTTGGGGCCATTATTCAGCCTACTATAGGAGGTATAGCCCCAGGCATTCAGCTCATTGGGGATGGCAGTGACTAAGATTCTGGCAGTCATTCCCAAACATTATTGGCATGAGTTCCCACCTTAGGGCTTAGCAGTGGCTGGCCGAGTCTTTTCTCTGGAACAGTCCCTGTTCTCTGGGTGTTGTTCCTGGCTGTGTAGTGTCTCAGCAATCCTGGTTTTTGGTCCTCCAAGAGATTGTAAGAACTGCCTAATGTCCTTTAAAATCTCTTTCTTCCTTTACTTTTTAACAACTTTATTGGGGTATAAATTTATATATCACAAAATCACCAATTTTAAGCATACACTTCAATGATTTTTAGTAAATTTGCCAAGTTGTACAACCGTCATCATAATCCAGTTTTAGAACATTTCATCACCCCAATAAGATCCCTCATTCCCATTTGCAGTCACTCCCCATTTCCACCCCCTGGACCCAGGCAACCACTAATCTATTCCCTGCCTCTATAGATTTGCCTTTTCTAGACAATCTTTCTTCTTAAACTAGGCAGAGTGAACTCTGTTGTTTAGAACTAGAAACCCTGACCAATATAATATTAATATCCCCTAATTATAGAAGAAGAAATGATGACTCAGAAAGGCTAAGTTACTTACATAAAGTCATGTAGGTAGTAAGTGGTAGAGCCAATGTTGAACCCAAGTATCTCACCCCAGAGTCCAAGCTCCCACTAAAGTACTGCAGAGAATGGAGGAGGTAAGAGTACAAACGGAGGGAGGGAGACAATGTAGGAGGCTATTGGGTCATCCAGGTGAGAGTTAATGGTGATCTGGTGATCTGGTCTGAGGAGTGGTAGAGGAGAGAAGTAGACTGTTTTGAATAACATTAGGAAGATAAAACAAAAAAATTTGACAATTGAATGGATGGGGGGAATGAGGGAAAGGATGAATCAGGGTGTGTGCCATGTTCTGGCTTGGGCAATTGAAGAGTGGTGGAAGAACTTATGGGGATAGGAAATGTGAGGAAAAAAAGCCCATTTAGGGTGGAAGATGAATTCAGAACTGAAGGCTCTGAGCTTGACAAATCTATGGGACACACAAACACAGATGCTTAGCTGGATATATGAATCTGGAGCTGGAGGTGTAGATTTATATATCACCAGCATACAAATGGTAACTAGAAATATGGAAGTAGCTGCAACTGACCAGCAAGAGAGGATGTAGGTGAGAAGGCAAGAGGGCTTAGAACAGACCCCTAAGGAATGCTAACCTTTAAATGATGGGAAGCACAGAGGTCTCCAAAGGATTCTCAGAAAGGGCGAACGTGGAGAACCAAAGAAAGTCAGGAGAATGTGGATTCTGGGAAGCTGAGGGAAGAAGGGGAGGCAGGGAGATGGTGCATGGTCACTGGTGTCAAATGCTGCTGAGAATTTGCCAGGTCTGTGGCGTGTCTATTGGATTTACCGATGGTGGTGTTGTTCACTTGGCACGAGAAGCTTTATAGAAGTTCTGGGGCTGGGCGGGGAGCCAGACTGGAGTGAGCAGAGGAGTGAATGGAGATGCGGAAATGGATGTGATGACTCACTTTTTCAAGGGACTTCGCTACAAAGGAGAAGAGAGGCATCAAGTGGTAGAAGGAGAAGAATGTGGGGTCGAGGGAGGGTTTATTTTTAAAATGGGAAATGATGTTGAAATGCAGATGGAGAGGAGACTCGAGAGAAAAGGAGATGATGAGATAAATGAAAATTATCATCACGTTGTCATCGTTATCGACACCATCATCATCATCATCATCGTTGCTGTCGTCACCAACTAGCAACCACAAGGAAAGCTTGTTCTGTTCTGGGACTGTTCTAATTGTTAGACATTTCTTCCTTACATTGAACCCAAATCTAACTCCCTCTAATTTTTCCCTTTGATTAGAGTTCTGCCCTGTGGTCCATTTTCTACTGGACACTTTCCAAATGGCTGCAGCCTGCTATTATATTTCTCAAATTCTCCAAACTAATAGCCCCAGTCCCTCTGGCTATGTCCCCCTAACACAGTATCCAGACCCTTTACTATCTCAGCCAACCCCACATAACCACATTCTCGTTTGTCAAGGCTCTCTTAAAAGGTGGTGCATGCACACTTTTTTTTATACATCTTTATTGGAATATAATTACTTTACATTGTTGTGTTAGTTTCTGCTGTACAACAAAGTGAATCAGCTATATGCATACATATATCCCCATATCCCCTCCTTCTTAAGCCTCCCTCCGACCCTCCCTATCCCACCCCTCTAGGTCATCACAAAGCACCAAGCTTATCTTCCTCTGCTATGCGGCTGCTTCCCACTAACTACTTTACATTTGGTAGTGTATATATGTTAATGCTACTCTCTCACTACTTCCCAGCCTCCCCTTCCCCCCTGTGTCCTCAAGTCTGTTCTCAACGTCTGCATCTTTATTCCTGCCCTACCACTAGGTTCATCAGTACCATTTTTCTAGATTCCATATATATGCATTAGCATATAGTATTCGTTTTTCTCTTTCTGACTTACTTCACTCTGTATGACAGACTCTAGGTCCATCTACCTCACTACAAATAACTCAATTTCATTCCTTTGTATGGCTGAGTAATATTCCATTGTATGTATGTGCCGCATGTTTTTTATCCATTCATCTGTTGATGGACATTTAGGTTGCTTCCATGTCCTGGCTATTGTAAATAGTGCTGCAATGAACATTGTGGTACACGTATCTTTTTCTTGTGGTACGTGGGCCTCTCACTGCCGTGGCCTCTCCCGTTGCAGAGCACAGGCTCCAGACGCGCAGGCTCAGCGGCCATGGTTCACGGGCCCAGACGCTCCGCGGCATGTGGGATCCTCCCAGACCGGGGCATGAACCCATGTCCCCTGCATCGGTAGGTGGACTCTCAACCACTGCGCCACCAGGGAAGCCCCAGTACACGTGTCTTTTTGAATTTTCTCAGCGTATATGCCCAGTAGTGGGATGGCTGGGTCATATGGTAGTTCTATTTTTCATTTTTTAAGGAACCTCCATACTGTTCTCCATAGTGGCTGTACCAATTTACATTCCCACCAACAGGGCAGGAAGGCTCCCTTTTCTCTACACCCTCTCCAGCATTTATTGTTTCTAGATTTTAATGATGGCCATTCTGACCGGTGTGAGGTGATATCTCATTGTGGTTTTGATTTGCATTTCTCTAATGATTAGTGATGTTGAGCATCTTTTCATGTGTTTGTTGGCCATCTGTATGTCTTCTTTGGAGAAAGGTCTTCCATCCATTTTGGGATTGGGTTGTGTTTTTTTTATATTGAGCTGCATGAGCTGCTTGTATATTTTGGAGATTAATCCTTTGTCAGCTGCTTCGTTTGCAAATATTTTCTCCCATTCTGAGGGTTGTGGTGCATGCACTCTTGCTTTGCTGGTGAAAACAGGAAGTGCTTCAAGATTTTGTGGTTTGGCAAAATGAATCAAGATAAAAAATGTGCACATCCTTTGACCCAGAAATTTATTTTAAGGTGTGAATTTACCTCAGGTGTGAAAATATTCTTTTATTCATTTATTTATTTATTTTTGGCTGCGTTGGGTCTTCATTGCTGAGTGCAGGCTTTCTCTAGTTGCGGCGAGCGGGGCTACTCTTTTTTTTTTTTTTTTTTTTGTGGTACGCGGGCCTCTCACTGCTGTGGCCTTCCCTGGTGGTCCAGTGGTTAAGATCTGTGGGTTTGTGCCCTGGTCCGGGAAGATTCTGCATGCCACGGAGCGGCTGGGCCCGTGAGCCATGGCCGCTGAGCCTGCGCATCCAGAGCCTGTGTTCTGCAACAGGAGAAGCCACAACAGTGAAAGGCCCGCGTACAGCAAAAAAAAAAAAAAAAAAAAAAAAATCCATTGTGTTTCTATACACCCACAATGAGCAATCTAAAAAAGAAATTAAGAAAACAATTCCATTTACAATAGCACACAAAAGAGCATAAGCTGTGGAGCCAGTTTTGCTACTTACTATGTGTCTTAGTTCACTGGGGCCACTATAACAAAATGCCATAGACTGAGTAGCTTATAAACAACAGAAATTTATTTCTCATGGTTCTAGAAGCTGGAAATTCCAAGGTCAATGCACCAGCAGATATGGTATCTGGTGAGAACCTGCTTCCTGGTTCATAGATGGTCATCTTTTTGCTGTACCCTCACATGGAAGAAGAGGTGAAGTTTTTCTGGGGCCTCTTTTATAAGGGCACTAATCCCATTCGTAAGGGCTCCACCTTCATGACCTATTCACTTCCCAAAGGCCCCACCTCCTCATACAAACGCATAGGGGTTAGGTTTCAACTTATGAATTTTGGGGGGTCTCAAACATTCAGTCTATAGCACTATGTGAACTTGGGCGCACTTTCTCTGTGCCACAGTTTGTTCAGCTATAAGGTGGGGGTAACACTATAGCTTCTTTACAGGATTATTTTTGGGAAGGTTAGGATTGAAAGAGTTAATATTTATTATTAATATACACTTAGAAGAGTGCTTGGCATGTAGTAAAAGCTATATCAAGATTATCAAAAATGTTTATAAGTGGGAAAAATGAACAAAAGTTCCATTTAAATATCCATCAGTAAGAGACCAGCTGGCAAATTTTCACAATTCACTTCTTAGGCTGAACCGTATGAAATTGCCAATATTCTACTGTTTTGGTCTACAAAATGGGCAATTTCATATGTTCCAACCTGAATACTAGAATACTCCGTAACTATTCAAAGTGGTTACATATCATAGATCTATCTTTATCATACATTTATCAATACTGTTGTGGAAAGAGTTAATAACATATTATTGAGTAAAAACAGCAGGTTATATAATAGCATGTAGAGCATGGCCATGTTTGTGTGTCTAGGTGGGGGCATAAAGAGACATCTGGAAGATACTCTCAAAGTTTCCACAGCGAAAACCTCTGGGAGGGAGAACGTTGGAACCTTTTCATGTTCTTTGTGCTTTTCTGTGAAACTTCTACTTTTACAACAGCAAAAGGGATTCTCTTAAAAAATGTGGCTTATAAGACCTGAACTCGGGGCTCCCACTGCTTGCTGCCTAATTAGGGCATAGGGCATTGGCTTATCACCACCCTCAAGTGGAATATTCTACTTCTCTCACCAAAGTTTTAGACAACACTAGTTTTCTGGGTTTTGTTTTCTAGATGATATAACATAACATTGGTTAATATGGGTTTAGAGTTATTTGAAATTTGGGGTCTCTAAGATAAACCTCTGCCAATCTGGGTGGTCCATGGCCTGTATATGCATAACTGAGTTTTGGAGCTCAATGCCTTTACATGTATCCATTATATTTCCTCTAGCTGGTAAACGTTAACTAATAGGTTAGGACTCACTCTCTACTCTCCATACAGTAGGATGCGTAGAAAGTATTGTGTTCTGCAGTAGGCGTTTTTTGAATGAGGGGGACATAGTTTGGGAAGTATGAAAAGGAAGGGTTTTCCAGGTATACTAGATGGTGGAGAAGAAGTGCAATAGTCAAAGTGTATTAGAAGGGCGGGTGATGTCTTAGCCAAGCTGTGGGTTACAAGAAACTGAACCCTAGCTAGCTCAAGGAAAGGCGGGGCAGAGTAGAACAGGCTGAATAATGCCTCCCCGCCCCACACCAAAATCTCCATGTCCTAATCTGTGGAACTTGTGAATATGTCACCTTCTGTGGCAAAAGGAACTTTGAAGATGTGATTAAGTTCAAGGTCTCGAGATGGACAGATTATTCTTGATTATCTGAGTGGCCCCAGTGTGATCACAAGAGTCCTTATCAAGGGGAGGCAAGAGGGTCAAAATCAAAAAAAGGAGCTGTGACAAGAGGAGCTGAGGTTGGAGTGATGCGGCTGTGAGCCCAGGGATACCAAGGCAGTCTCCAGAAGCTGGAAGAGATGAGAACAGACTCTCTAGTGGAGCTCCAGAAGGGACCAGGCCTGCCATCACCTTGATTTTAGTCCTGTAAGAATGATTCTAGGCATCTGACCCCCAAAACTAAGAGAAAAATGTTTCTGTTATTTTAAGTCACAAAGTTCATGGTGGTCTGTTACAGCAGCAAAGGGAAACTAACACAACCGGCATTTAACTTGCCTTGGGGATGCAGGCTCTCCTCCACTTGCTTCTCGGTGCATCTCTGGCTGCCCCTGGCCCTTTCCTGACCTCCACCTACAGCTGAATGGATCAGGGTTGGACATAATCAGATTCTTCTCTTGGGATTTTAAATATAAGACACAGAGGATGCAGGCTCAACTTCTCCATGAGGCACAGAGGGTGCAGGACCAATGGTTCTCTTGGAGGCCCACGAAAATATCTATTGGCCCCCGGTGTAAGCGTCAGTTAACCTGATGGAAGGGTAGTTCACTTTCAGGTCACATCCTTTCACTCTAGTGTTACCTTTGTTCAGTGAGCTCTGTGAGGGCAAGTCAGGCTTTGCTGAGAGGCACTTCCTCCTCGTGGTGCTTTGAGGACTCTCTTACCATGGCTTACAGTCGATTCCACCTGAGCTGCCAGCATACGTCTGCGAAAGTTGTTCTCATTGAAAACTTATGGATTGGGACTCTGAAGAAGCTCTTCATAGTGGGCACCTTGCTCTACATCTGGTGAGTCAGGTGCAGTGTGCCACTGAGGACTCCCTGGGCTGACCTCACTCTCCATCCTTCCCTCCTCTGCCCCTCTACAGCTCTCCTCTTCAGCCAGCCTGGCCTGTGAGGACCCAGGCTTCTATCACATTCATTCTCTTCCACCTTCCCAGACTCTTCAGCTTTCCTCTCCCCGCTCTCTACTCATCCTACAAAGCCCGGCTGAAACCCCAGCTGCCCTGTTCGCTCCAGGGACCAGTGGTTTTGCCCTCTTCAGAATGCAGAGAATAGTAGCTTCTTAGAGACAAAAGGTCATAGGGATTAGGGAGCCAGGCAGTTATCCCCTCATTCAGGGACTAAATCCATGGCCCAGAGAGGTGGCATGGCTTGTCTGAGTCACCAAGCAGGTGAGGAGAGAGCTGCTGGGACAGTCATTAGAATGTTCCTTCCATAGGGCAGGATACTGCAAACTCTTTCTCTTCCTTTTTTTTCCCTTTGATGCATCTCTGAAGCATTTTAATTCTTTTTTTTTTTTTTTTTTTTTTTGCGGTACGCGGGCCTCTCACTGTTGCGGCCTCTCCCGTTGCGGAGCACAGGCTCCGGACACACAGACTCAGTGGCCATGGCTCACGGGCCCAGCCGCTCCGCGGCATGTGGGATCTTCCCGGACCGGGGCACGAACCCGTGTCCCGTGCATCGGCAGGCGGACTCTCAACCACTGCGCCACCAGGGAAGCCCCAATTCTTAAAATGATATGTTCATTATTATATAAAAGCAAGTTTTCTGATTTATGAGAGGGTTGGATTCCATTAAGGCTGATCTATAACATGTGCATTTTGGGATGAATATGAGAGACTGAGCTTCCCAAATGGAGGGCCAAACTGACCCAGTGTTATACTGGGAGGCTGTTGCAGCATCCAGCACAAAAGAACATTGCACATACATGTGCACGTTGTGATGCTAGACTGAAATATATTGTTGAGTAAGTATTATTGTATTTGTCTATGGAATTACATTGAATAGCTCTGTCTCATATATGCTGACTGGATCTCAAATCTGGATCTCTGGCCCCAACGTCTTTCATTTTTTAAAAAATATATTTATTTATTTAGGCTGCGCCAGGTCTTAACTGCAGCACGTGGGATCTTCGTTTTGGCATGTGGGATCTTTAGTGGCGGCATGCGGACTCTTCGTTGTAGCATGCAGACTCTTAGTTGAGGCATGCATGTGGGATCTAGTTCCCGAACCAGGAATCAAACCCAGGCCCCCTGCATTGGGAGTGTGGAGTCTTACCCACTGGAAGGCCAGGGAAGGCCAACCCAGCGTCTTTCTTGATGAGCTTTCTTGATGAATGTTATAGAAATATGAAAATAGATCGAGAATAATGAACACTCAGGTAGGACCATCCAACTTAATTACTAACCCAGTTTTTGCTCCCTGAAAACCTAGCCTTTATCCCACTCTCTTTCATCTTCCCTTATAAATATCCCCCTTGAATTTGGTGTTTGTTATTCTATGTTTTTTTGTTTTTTCTGTTTTTTTTTTTCTGCAGTACACGGACCTCTCACTGCTGTGGCCTCTCCCGTTGCGGAGCACAGGCTCCAGACGCGCAGGCTCAGCGGCCACGGCTCACGGGCCCAGCCGCTCCACGGCATGTGGGAACTTCCCAGACCAGGGCACGAACCCGTGTCCCCTGCATCAGCAGGTGGACTCCCAACCACTGCACCACCAGGGAAGCCCCTCTATGTTTGTTTTAATATTTCTACAACGTATGTCTATATTTATAAAAAATATTTTTTCCTTTTTTAATTTAATTTTTTTTATACAGCAGGTTCTTATTAGTCATCCATTTTATACACATCAGTGTATACATGTCAATCCCAATCTGCCAATTCATCACACCACCCCACCACTCCCCGCTGCTTTCCCCCCTTGGTGTCCATACGTTTTTTTCTCTACTTCTGTGTCTCAATTTCTGCTCTGCAAAATGGTTCATCTGTACCATTTTCTAGGTTCCACACATATGCGTTAATATATGTTATTTGTTTTTCTCTTTCTGACTTACTTCACTCTGTATGACATTCTCTAGATGCATCCATGTCTCAACAAATGACTCAATTTCGTTCCTTTTTATGGCTGAGTAATAGTCCATTGTATATAGGTACCACAACTCCTTTATCCATTCATCTGTTGATGGGCATTTAGGCTGCTTCCATGACCTGGCTATTGTAAATAGTGCTGCAATGAACATTGGGGTGCATGTGTCTTTTTGAATTATGGCTTTCTCTGGGTATATGCCCAGTAGTGGGATTGCTAGATCATATGGTAATTCTATTTTTAGTTTTTTAAGGAACCTCCATACTGTTCTCCATAGTGGCTGTATCAATTTACATTCCCACAAACAGTGCAGAAGGGTTCTCTTTTCTCCACATCCTCTCCAGCATTTGTTGTTTGTAGATTTTCTGTTGATGCCCATTCTAACTGGTGTGAGGTGACACCTCATTGTAGTTTTGATTTGCATTTCTCTAATAATTAGTGATGTTTAGCAGCTTTTCATGTGCTTCTTGGCCATCTGTATGTCTTCTTTGGAAAAATGTCTATTTAGGTCTTCTGCACATTTTTGGATGGGGTTGTTTGTTTTTTTAATATTGAACTGCATGAGCTGTTTATATATTTTGGAGATTAATCATTTCTCCGATGATTCATTTGCAAATATTTTCTCCCATTCTGAGAGTTGTCTTTTCATCTTGTTTATGGTTTCCTTTGCTGTGCAAAAGCTTTTAAGTTTCATTAGGTCCCATTTGTTTATTTTTGTTTTTATTTCCATTACTCTAGGAGGTGGATCAAAAAAGATCTTGCTGTGATTTATGTCAAAGAGTGTTTTTCCTATGTTTTCCTCTAAGAGTTTTATAGTGTCCGGTCTTACATTTAGGTCTCGAATCCATTTTGAGTTTATTTTTGTGTATGGTGTTAGGGAGTGTTCTAAGTTCATTCTTTTACATATAGCTGTCCAGTTTTCCCAGCACCACTTATTGAAGAGACTCACTTTTCTCCATTGTATATCCTTGCCTCCTTTGTCATAGATTAGTCAACCATAGGTGCGTAGGTTTATCTCTGGGCTTTCTGTTCTGTTCCATTGATCTACATTTCTGTTTTTGTGCTAGTACCATATTGTCTTGATTACTGTAGCTTTGTAGTATAGTCTGAAGTCAGCGAGTCTGATTCCTCCAGAAATGCTTCTTTCCCTCAAGACTGCTTTGGCTATTCGGGGTCTTTTGTGTCTCCATACAAATTTTAAGATTTTTTGTTCTAGTTCTGTAAAAAATGCCGTTGGTAATTTGATAGGGATTGCATTGAATCTGTAGATTGCTTTGGGTAGTATAGTCATTTTCACAATATTGATTGTTTCAATCCAAGAACATGGTATATCTCTCCATCTGTTGGTATCATCTTTAATTTCTTTCATCAGTGTCTTATAGTTTTCTGCATACAGGTCTTTTGTCTCCCTAGGTAGGTTTATTCTTAGGTATTTTATTCTTTTTGTTGCAGGGGTAAATGGGAGTATTTCCTTAATTTCTCTTTCAGATTTTTCATCATTAGTGTATAGGAATGCAAGAGATTTCTGTGCATTAATTTTATATCCTGCAACTTTACCAATTCATTGATTAGCTCTAGTAGTTTTCTGGTGGCATCTTTAGGATTCTCTATGTATAGTATCATGTCTTCTTCAAACAGTGACAGTTTTACTTCTTCTTTTCCAATTTGTATTCCTTTTATTTCTTTTTCTTCTCTGATTGCCATAGCTAGGACTTCCAAAACTATGTTGAGTAATAGTGGTGAGAGTGGACATCCTTGTCTTGTTCCTGATCTTAGAGGAAAGGCTTTCAGTTTTTCACCATTGAGAATGATGTTTGCTTTGGGTTTGTCGTATATGGCCTTTATTATGTTGAAATAGGTTCTCTCTATGCCCACTTTCTGGAGAGTTTTTATCATAAATGGGTGTTGAATTTTGTCAAAAGCTTTTTCTGCATCTATTGAGATGATCATATGGTTTTTATTCTTCAATTTGTTAATATGGTGTATCACATGGATTGATTTGTGTATATTGAAGAATCCTTGCATCTCTGGGATAAATCCCACTTGATCATGGTGTACGATCTTTTTAGTGTGTTGTTGGATTCTGTTTGCTAGTATTTTGTTGAGGATTTTTGCATCTATATTCATCAGTGATATTGGTCTGTAATTTTCTTTTTTTATAGTATCTTTGTCTGGTTTTGGTATCAGGGTGATGGTGGCCTCACAGAATGAGTTTGGGAGTTTTCCTTCCTATGCAATTTTTTGGAAGAGTTTGAGAAGGATGGGTGTTACCTCTTCTCTAAATGTTTGACAGAATTCACCTGTGAAGCCATCAGGCCCTGGACATTTGTTTGTTGGAAGATTTTTAATCACAGTTTCAATTTCATTACTTGTGATTGGTCTGTCCATATTTTCTATTTCTTCCTGGTTCAGTCTTGGAAGGTAATACCTTTCTAAGAATTTGTCTGTTTCTTCCAGGTTGTCCATTTTATTGGCATAGAGTTGCTTGTAGTAGTCTCTTAGGATGCTTTGTATTTCTGCGGTGTCTGTTGTAACTTCTCCTTTTTCATTTCTATTTTTATTGATCTGAGTCCTCTCCCTCTTTTTCTTGATGAGTCTGGCTAATGGTTTATGAATTTTGTTTATCTTCTCAAATAACCAGCTTTTAGTTATTGATCTTTGCTATTGTTTTCTTTGTTTCTATTTCATTTATTTCTGCTCTGATCTTTATGATTTCTTTCCTTCTGCTAACTTTGGGTTTTGTTTGTTCTTCTTTCTCTAGTTCCTTTAGGTGTAACGTTAGATTGTTTATTTGAGATTTTCTTGTTTCTTGAGGTAGGCTTGTATAGCTATAAACTTCCCTCTTAGAACTCCTTTTGCTGCATCCCATAGGTTTTGGATCGTCGTGTTTTCATTGTCATTTGTCTCTAGGTATTTTTTTATTTCCTCTTTGATTTCTTCAGTGATCTCTTGGTTATTTAGTAACGTATGTTTAGCATCCATGTGTTTGTGTTTTTTACATTTTTTTCCCTGTAAATCATTTCTAATCTCATAGCGTTGTGGTCAGAAAAGATGCTTGATATGATTTCAATTTTCTTAAATTTACTGAGGCTTGATTTGTGACCCAGGATGTGATCTACCCTGGAGAATGTTCCGTGCGCACTTGAGAAGAAAGTGTAATCTGCTGCTTTTGGGTGGAATGTCGTATAAATATCAATTAAATCTATCTGGCCTATTGTGTCGTTTAAAGCTTGTGTTTCCTTATTAATTTTCTGCTTGGATGATCTGTCCATTGGTGTAAGTGAGGTGTTAAAGTCCCCCACTATTACTGTGTTACTGTCGATTTCCTCTTTTATAGCTGTTAGCAGTTGCCTTATATATTGAGGTGCTCCTATGTTGGGTGCATATATATTTATAATTGTTATTTCTTCTTCTTGGATTGATCCCTTGATCATTATATAGTGTCTTTCCTTGTCTCTTGCAACATTCTTTATTTGAAAGTCTATTTCATCTGATAGGAGCATTGCTACTCCAGCTTTCTTTTGATTTCCATTTGCATGGAATATCTTTTTCCATCCCCTCACTTTCAGTCTGTATGTGTCCCTAGGTCTGAAGTGGGTCTCTTGTAGACAACATATATATGGGTCTTGTTTTTGTATCCATTCAGCAAGCCTGTGTCTTTTGGTTGGAGCATTTAATCTATTCACGTTCAAGGTAGTTATTGATATGTATGTTCTTATTACCATTTTCTTAATTGTTTTGGGTTTGTTTTTGTAGGAACAAAACATTTGTGTTTTGTTTGGGAAACTCTTGTGTTTCCCACTTAGAGAAGTTCCTTTAGCATTTGTTGTAGAGCTGGTTTGGGGGTGCTGTATTCTCTTAGCTTTTGCTTGTCTGTAAAGCTTTTGATGTCTCCATCAAATGTGAATGAGATCCTTTCTGGGCAGAGTAATCTTGGTTGCAGGTTCTTCCCTTTCATCACTTTAAGTATATCATCCCACTCCTTTCTGGCTTGTAGAGTTTCTGCTGAGAAATCAGCTGTTAACCTTATGGGAGTTCCCTTGTATGTTATTTGTCATTTTTCCTTTGCTGCTATCAATAATTTTTCTTTGTCATTAATTTTTGCCAATTTGATTACTACATGTCTCAGCGTGTTTCTCCTTGGATTTATCCTGTATGGGACTCTCTGTGCTTCCTGGACTTGGGTGGCTATTTCCTTTCCCATGTTAGGAAGTTTTCGACTATAATCTCTTCAAATATTTTCTCAAGTCCTTTCTCTCTTTCTTCTCCTTCTGGGACCCCTATAATGCAAATGTTGTTGCATTTAATGCTGTCCCAGAAGTCTCTTAGGCTGTCTTCGTTTCTTTTCATTCTTTTTACTTTATTCTGTTCCGCAGCAGTGAATTCCACCATTCTGTCTTCCAGGTCACTTATCCGTTCTTCTGCCTCAGTTATTCTGCTATTGATTCCTTCTAGTGTAGTTTTCATTTCAGGTATTGTATTGTTCATCTCTGTTTGTTTGTTCTTTAATTCTTCTAGGTCTTTGTTAAACATTTCTTGCATCTTCTCGATCTTTGCCTCCATTCTTTTTCCGAGGTCCTGGATCATCTTCACTATCATTATTCTGAATTCTTTTTCTGGAAGGTTGCCTATCTCCACTTCATTTAGTTGTTTTTCTGGGGTTTTATCTTGTTCCTTCATCTGGTACATAGCCCTCTGCCTTTTCATCTTGTCTATCTTTCTGTGAATGTGGTTTTTGTTCCACAGGCTGCAGGATTGTAGTTCTTGCTTCTGCTGTCTGCCCTCTGATGGATGAGGCTATCTATCTAAGAGGCTTGTGGAAGTTTCCTGTTTCCCTTTTTTAATTGAGGTGAAATTCATAGAACATAAAAATTAACGACTTAAAGTGAACAAGTCAGTGGCATTTAGTGCCTTCACAATGCTGTGCAACCACCACCTCTGTCTAGTTCCAAAACATTTTTATCTCCCAAAACGCAAACTTCGTTATGCGGTTACTTCCATTTACCTCTTCCCCCAGCCCCTGGCAGCCATAAATCCACTCTCTGTCTCAATGGATTTACCTATTCTGGACATTTTATATAAGTGGAATCATACACTAAGTGGCCTTTTGTGTCTGTCTTCTTTCACTTGGCACAATGTTTTTTGAGGTTCATCCACAGTATAACACGTGCATCCTTTCATTCCCATTTGTGGGTAGATAATATTCCATTGTTTGGATAGAGCACATTTTGTTTATCCATTCATCTTTTAATGAACATTTTGATTGTTTCCACCTTTTGACTATTGTGAATAGTGCTGCTATGAATATGCGTGGACAGGTATTTGTTTAAGTATATAATGTTTTTTGAATTTCTTTAAACTTTCTCTCATTCTGTGGCATGCTTTGCTTACTCAATATTATGTTATTTCCATATTGATACAAGCAGCTCTCCATTCATTTTCACTGTTGCAGAACATCCCATTGGATGAATCCAACAATTTATTCACCCATTCAATGTTCAAGGACATTCAGGTTTTTTCCAGTTTTCCCTATTGCAAATAGTACAACTTTATACTTTCTTGTATATGACTCCTTGGGCACATGTTTGAGGGTTTCTCTGGGGCATGTACCTAAGAGTGGAATTGTTGGGGCGTGGGGAATGCATTTCAAATGTACAGTACTTCATATTGCCAAATGTGACCTGTCTTTCCGTGAGTGTCCCAGGGGTCCTCAACCCTGGCAGTGCATTAAAATCAACTTTAGAAAAATATATAGGTACCTGGTTAACTCTCTAGACCTTCTGAATCAGAGTTTCCAGGGATAAGACTGGGGAGCTGCAATTTTGAAAGCTCCCTAAGTAATTATACTGTACAGCCAAGGTTGAGAACAGCTGGGACCAAGCCTTGGCCCACTGTGTCTTGGTTTCCCAATGTCAGCTCATAGAGGGCATCCATTGGCTTAGACTTCCTAATATCATTCAGATATCAGAGACTGAGCAGAGGGAAGAGACCAAAATAGGCACCTGCCAAATGAATAAACAAAGCATTTAAAATAAACTCTTAAGGACTTTCCTGGCAGTCCAGTGGTTAAGACTCCATGCTTCCACTGCATGGGAGTGTGGGTTCAATCCCTGGTCAGGGACCTAGGATCCCATGTGCCATACGGCATGGCCAAAAAAAAACAAAATAAACTCAATTATTCAGGGCAATAGGAGACAGGGAAAAGACATAAATGGGGATGGAATCTACCATTTTTAGTTATCAATTCCACTTTCTCCCTCTCTTCCCCCACCATATAATTTAGATTCATATTCTAAAGAAGATTTAAAAACAGCTAATGAATGGATCAAAAGGCAGGAAACCAGAGGCAGAGCCACATGATGCAGGTACAAGTACAGTACATGGTTAAGAGGTCTGGCTCTGGGCTATAAGGTAGACCAATCAAGGACCTCAGTCCTGCCACTGACTACCTGTGTAACCTTGGGCAAGTTCCTTCACCTCTCTGAGCCCATTCCCTCATCTACAAAAGGGTGATGACTACAGTAACCATCTCCTATTGCTGTTGTGAACATTAAAGGAGAGGATGCATACAGAGCACATGGCATGTACTAAGTGCTCAATAAAGGGTAGCTGCTATTATCCATATTATTTGTAAATCAGGTGGGTGTTTCTGGAAAACAGGAGGCTGACCTGCTGGACACACCCTTAAAAAGATGCTAATGTGTTACTGAGCCCCAAAACAAAGCTGGTGGACCAACCTGGGGTGGACTTTGGTATCTGAGAAGGCAACCTATAAATTAGGGTGTATATTAGGCAATATTAGAAGTTGGTACTGGGGCCAATAGTTTCTATGTAGTGAAAGCTCACCATGCTCCAGATATAGCGCTGTGGAGTTTGCATGCATATCTCGTTCCATCCTCACAACAACCCTATGAGGTAGGTATGACTATTCTTCCCATTTTACAGGTAAGGAAAATGAGTCACAGAGATGGCAAGTCACTTGCCTGAAGTCACCCAGCAAGCTAGGATTTTAATGGAGGTGACTTTCGGAACCTGCATCCAAAACCGATGCACTGTGCCTCACTTGAGAAAACCATTGATACTTTTCTGTGTCTGCCATTTAGCTTTGCTTTGGTGAATGACAAGCGGTACCAATGGAAAGAACCTGTCATCAGTTCTGTGCATGCCAAGGTGAAAGGGGTGGGAGAGGTGAAAAAGGAGATTATGGAGAACGGACTGAAGAAGGTAGTGTGGAATGTCTTCGACACGGCAGATTACACTGTCCCCTTGCAGGTGAGCACTTATCAGCATCCTCCCAGGACTCATCCCTGGTCACTGTCCCCAGGACCTCGCACCCCTCCCTGGGACCTAGAGCCTCACTCCAGAAAAACACTGGCCCCATTTAAAAAGCTCTGTGAAAATCCCAACTGAGAAAACCTAAAAATTGCAAAATTGGGTCAGATCCAGCAACTCGAAGGAGATGATTCTTTGCTTTATCAAGTCCTACAGGGTTTCTCAAAATAGCAGTGTGTCCTGGTGCATTGAAAACATGATTTGATTCACTCACACTTGATTTATACACAGTTTTTCAGAAGCAGGGCCATCAAGTTAGCAAACTTTGCCTAGATCCAGAAAGGTAAAGAACTTTCTGCCTAGAGGGGACCAGCCCTTCTATATTGTTTGTGTGACATTTTATCAACAAAAATGTCTCCAGAAAAACACTCTTGGGTACAGTTTTGCGCAACGGAAAGGAAGGGTGTGGCTCACAAAGAAAGGGCATGAGATTGTCTCAATTTGCAAGAAGAGAAAATGAAAGTAGAATTCTCAAAAGGGAGAAACTGAAGTGGGGTTGAGAACAAAAAAGAACAGATGGGGGGTTGGAGGGACAAAAGGGCACGTTGGCAGCCCTTGGGAGCTGGAAAGCTTTTCAAAACCATAAAAGCCAAGCTGCTATCCGTTTTTGTCTCTAACAGTGGGTCATTAAAACCTCCAGCTATTTCCCAGGTGGTGGGATGACCTACTGCCCTTTCATTAAAGTCCTGGATAATCTGAACAGCGTTCTGATGGAGGTGACACCTCCACCTCTGCCTCCCCAGGTCTCTTGAATTTCAACTTAATGGGTTTTCACTGTGTCCGAAAAATGAAAAGGCTGCTTTTGAGGCTGGAATGGAAAACCAATGCTCAATCAATTTGAACTGTTCCTCTGCTCTCCCTCAGCTCAGCAGGGCGGCTCATCCAGCTTTGCTATTAGGCCTCAGGGCTGTCAGTTGCTTCTAGACCCTGATTTCTAGACTGAAACTTAGAAGAGTGGAAAGGTTTGCCCCCAGGCACTGGGCCAGCTGGATTATTATGATTAAGTAGTTCTGTTCTCAAGGGCTTTACATTTGCCTTCTCTCCTTTTTCTCTGCAGGGGAACTCTTTTTTTGTGATGACAAACTTTCTCAAGATAGAAGGCCAAGAGCAAGGGTTGTGTCCTGAGGTAAGATGTGATGGGTGACAAGAGTTCCTGGAAGAGACACAGGTCAGAGGAAATGGAAACTGACACCAGGCATGTTTTGGAGCCTGCGAATATTTACTGAGCCTCTGCTTGCTACAAAGCAGGGGTGTAGATCTGGGCTGGGTGGAAAGGGCGAGAAGATGTTGTAGTTCTTCCTCTGTAACCACCAGATCTTGATCTGTCCCCCTGGGTCTCCAGCTCCAGCACTAGGAGCCTGTGCAGCTCAAGGCCCCCTTTCTCCATCGCTCACTCCCTGTGCAGCTCATGACAACAGGGATCCTTGGCCTTTGCACAGCACCTCATGTTTCAGTGGAGCCTCACTTGAACTTTAGGGGGGTAACAGCATTCCCAGCCCCATTTTACAGGTCAGCACAAAGATCAGAGAGGTTCAGTGACCTCCCCAATGTCACACAGCTTGCTAGAGGCAGAGCCAAGCTTAGAATCCAGTTGTCCTCATTCACAGCTTCTGCCACGGTCCACTGTGAACTGCCTGCAGGGCCAGCCTGGGAATCAAGTTTGATTTTTCATCCCACTTCTTAGAGTTTTAGGCTCTATATCAGGTAGGAATGCTCCCATGTCTCTTGCCGTCACCACTACCACCCATGCAGTCTTTCCCAGACTGCATGGGTGGTAGTGGTGATGGCGGGAGACATGGCTAGTGGGTAGTGGTGAAGGCGGGAGTGGGTAGTGGTGAAGGAGGGAGACATGGGAGCATTGCCCTCTCCGTACTCTCCACCTTCCCCTACTTTTTCTGGAAAACTTTCTTCCCTATCAAAACATACTGGTCCTATTCTGTCCCATCCCAGTCCTGCTCTCTGCTCTGTAAAGTGATAACTAGCTATTCTGGTAAGTTTGTCTATAGCAAAATTTGTCTAGGCAACACACTCCTGCTGTTCCCCTCTCGAGTAACTCACCTGCGCTTTACCAGGGACCGTCCCAACTGAGGGGCACAACGCTGTGGCAATATTGAGCAGGTCCCAGCCTGTGGGGAAGACCAGCCTTGCCTGTGGGTCTTGCTCGTCAGCCTACTCTGGTGACAAGGCCTAGATTTCTGAGTGTCTGAGAGATCAGGGTGGATAAGCTCTATCTCATTACAGTCTTTGGCGTCATTTCTACCTAAACTTGGAAACAAGCTAACATTCCCTTGGTGTCTATCTCAATGACGTTCCCCTAAAAGTAGACCTCTCTATGTTTATCTTGCCCCCATCTCCCCTTAAATGTTCCTGCTACTCTAACGAAGTAGCAGGCATCAGTCCAACTAAACACTCCCTCCCACCTCCCTTCCCAGCAGCATCCAAAATTGTGTCCAGTTTGGGGCCAGTTTGGGGCCAGTTTTGCTTCCCATACTCTGGAATTACTACTTACCCTCCACCCCTGTGGTACTTTGCACAGATGCTTTCCTTTTC
Source organism: Stenella coeruleoalba (assembly GCF_951394435.1). Taxonomy (NCBI): domain Eukaryota; kingdom Metazoa; phylum Chordata; class Mammalia; order Artiodactyla; family Delphinidae; genus Stenella; species Stenella coeruleoalba. The sequence goes on from NC_137160.1 coordinate 81,597,001, forward strand.
GTTTCTTTTTTTGGCTTGCTGCGGCTTGTGGGATTTTTGTTCCCCGACCAGGGGTTGAACCCGTGCCCTCAGCAGTGAGAGCTCGGAGTCCTAACCACTTGACCACCAGGGAAGTCCCCCACAGCACTTTTCAAGTTACTGAGACTGGTAAGGAAGACAGTTAGGGTAGCCCAGAGCCTGGATTTAGGAGCTAGACTGTAAATGGTTTAATACTTGACGTATTAGCTTTGTGACTTTGGGCAGGTAGCTTCACCACTCTGTGCCTTGATATGTTCATTTGCAAAATGGGGCTAAGTACAAAACCTAGCTCTTAGGATTTTTGAAACAAATGAGCGAATCTCTGTGACAGGCTGGAAACAAGGCATAATACATTGTAAGCACTGGATAAATGCGAGCTGTGACGGTTCGAATGACAAGTTACTCTTTCTCAGACAGGATGTCACTCAGACTGACTGGAACTCAAACAGCAGCCCAGAGAACGCTATGTAACTCTTGGGATTTTAACCTGTGACCCAAGCTGGTTTGGGTTGCTCTAATGGGATATTCGCCTCCTCTCTTTGCATACTGACACCCACCCTAACTCTGATCAAGAGGTGGAAGTCAAGGACAGGGCTTGACTCAGTAAATATGGCCAAACCCCAGCGGTACACCAAAATGAAGAGACATTGGTTATAATTATCTATTGCTGCATAACAAACTACCCTGAACCTGGTGGACTTAAAGCAACAAGCATTTTACGAGCTTTCATAGTTCAGTGGTTGACTGACCTTAGCTGGGCAGTTCTGCTGATCTTGGGATCTGCATGGAATCTCTCACGGCGCTGCAGTCGGATAGCGGCTGGGGCTAGCACCATTCGGAGGCTCAGCTGGGGTACCGGGATGGCTGGCCTTTTCTTCCTCTCCGGGGACTCTCAAGGCTTCTCCTCCTTTCAGAGTCTCTCCGCATAGTCTTTCTAAACTTCCTCATAGCAGCTCAGGTTCCCCCAAACCAAAAGAAGCTTCCAGGCCTCCCAGGCTCAGTACTAGAGCTGACACAGCATTACTTCCACTGCCTTCTGTTGGTTATTTGGTCAGAGTCAGCCCAGCTTCAAAGGGAAGGGGAAACCCTCTACCTCCCAATGGCAAGAGCGACAAAGAATTTGTGGCCATCGTCAACGCATGTGACAACCACAAAAAGAGATGATTAAAACGTCTTTTTAAAAAATATATTTATTTATTTATTATTTATTTATTTGGTTGCACTGGGTCTTAGCTGCGGCTCACCAGCTCCTTAGTTGCGGCATGCGAACTCTTAGTTGCAGCATGCATGTGGGATCTAGTTCCTTGACCAGGGATCAAACCCGGGCCCCCTGCACTGAGAGCGCGGAGTCTTATCCACTGCGCCACCAGGGAAGTCCCACGTCTTTATTTTCTTTTAATTTTGGAATTTCTTTTGGAGAGTAAAATAGAGTCAGTTTATCTTCTTTCCTGAGATTTCTTTCCAGTCAATAATCAAAATAACATAGCTTCCCATGAGCCACAGTAAATGATCATTTGTTCATTCATTCATTCATTCCACATTCATCAAGACCCACTATGTATCAGGCACTCAAACTACAAAGATATGACCCAGGCCTTGTATTCAAACGGTTCATAGTGTAGTTGGAGGTCACAAGGGCAGCAAACCAAGGACATGCTGGGTAACAGGAAGAAAGCAACTTGGGAAGAAAAGAGAACATGAAAGAGATTGAAAACTACAGGAAACGTTCACTGAGCAAGAGCCATGTGCTAAACCCTTTCTCATCATAATTCATTTAATTTTCACAACAACCATATGAGACAAATCTGTTCATTCCCCTTTTACAGGGAAGGAAACTGAGGCTCAGCGAGGCAAAGTTCCTTGGCTGAGGCCACTCAGCTAGAAAAGGGTGCAGCTATTGCCGAACCTGGTTGTACCTGGGTCCAAGCCTGGGGACTCCCCTGAAGCTCTGTAAAATTGCACAGAAGAGGCTATTTTCACAGAGGTTCTGGTTTCCCCAAGACGGGCCGGTAAACCTGGTCCCTGAAAAATGGGAAGCCGAGTATGCATAAACCAAGTCATCTCATTTTTCTTCTCCTCATTCTGTCCTCAGCTCTTATTGAAAGCTGATTGACCTCATTTTCTCAGGCCAGGAGAGAGTGCTGGCTGGAGTCCTTTATTTCCACATTTCCTGCTGAGACTTTGTGCCTGTCCGCTTCACTTGTTTCTGGAGCCACAGGGCTGCTTGAACCAGGCCCCCTGCTCTCCAACACAAGGGTTGTCCCCGAAAGTGGCCCCTGGCATACGCTTCTTAGAATTTCATTAATTTTTATTTTTTATTGAGATGTAATTCACATACCATAAAATTCACCATTTTAAAGTGTACCATTTAGTGGTTTTTAGTATATTCGCCGAGCTGTGCAGCCATTATCACTATCAGTTTCCAGAACATTTTCATTATTCCAAAATGAAACCTCATATCCATTAGCAGTCACTCCCATTCCCGCTTCCCTCAGCCCCTGCGACCACTGATCACCCTTTTGTCCATGGATTTGCCTGTTCTGAACATTTCATATACACAGAATCATACAATATGTGGTCTTTCGTATCTGGCTTCTTTCACCTAGCATCCATCATGTTTCAAGTTTCATCTACATTGTAGCAGGTACCAGTACTTCATTCATTCCTATCTGTGGCCAGCCAGATAACATTCCACTGGATGAATGTCCTGGATTTTAGTTGTCCATTCATCTACCGGTGGATATTTGGGCTGCTCCGTTTTCTTGGCATTATGTGCAAGCTTTTGTGTGGACATAGACATCTGCCCTTCTGTATCGCAGGGACACACGATGCTTATTCCTCACTACCTTGTCCTTCTCTCTGCAGTACCCCACCCGCGGGACGCTCTGTTCCTCTGACCGGGGCTGTAAAAAGGGATGGATGGGTCCAAAGAGCAAAGGTATGTTCTGTTTCTTTTCCTGAGACCCCGTGGGTGGATGGTCTGGAATCTTGGTGACATTCGAGATGCCCAGATTTTTAGCCTCTGGCTCTCAGCTGCCTTCGTCCACCCTCCCCAGGCCATGGATGAGCCTGTACCTGCCCCATGCCTCGACTCTGAACCCAGAGGACCAGCTGCTGACTATGAATGTGACTCTAACTCCCAGTGAGAGCAGCTCCTGAAAACCTCGCAGAATTAGCCCCTTCAGGGTTCTCATTGATAGAAAAACTGAATGGCCTATAGCATCATCTGAGTGTTCTAAGTGTTTCCTCTTGAATTTCCCCAAAGGTTGAAAAGGATGAATGTGTACCCCCAGGGCACCTGGGGACAATATTAACCTTCAGAATTTCCAAAGCTCTTGTTTTAACTTAAGGCACATAATAAAAAAATTACCACAAAAAAGAAAAAGTAAAAACCATCATTGTTTATCATACACCTGTACACAAAAAAGCATATGAATATTCAATTCCATCCCATAATACATATGCATTTGAGTTGGTGGAGAGGTCATTAATATTATTTACTATTTAATTTTCCCCTCAAAAATTTGTTAATGACACCAATACTCCAGGAAGATGCGCCATGCTTACTCCATGGCTCTGTACATCCTGGTACATGCTGTATGCACCTAGAGGGACTCAGATGCCTGTTTAGAAGCCAAGTTCTAGTCCATTTATACGAGGCAAAAGAATATACCCTGTTCAGCTCCCCCCCTCAGCCATCTTTTCTTGCAAAGAAACCAAAAAAATCGAACGGCATCCATGGTCTTTCTGTGTTCTCTTTGATCCTTTTTTGAAAAGCTTACTGTTCTATGTGTTGCTTGCTTGTTTTTTCTTATGTAAGTTTGTGGTTTGGATGGGTTTCATGGAAACTGAAACTGCTTGGGTTGAAAAACATAGTCTCTTGCTTGAGTTGAGTGGAGTTTCCTCCCCCCCCCCCACCGCCCGTTCTTTCATACCTGTGCTTCTACGACCCCTTGACCCCCACAGGAATCCAGACCGGCAGGTGTATAGAGTATAAAGGGAAGCAGAAGACCTGTGAAGTCTCCGCCTGGTGTCCCGTGGAGGCAGTGGAAAAGGCCCCAGAGTGAGTTGTAGGGAGGGGACAGACACGGTGGCCCTCAGCTTTGAGCAGATGAGGTTCTGCCAGGCACTGTTCCGACTTCCCTTCTCAGCACCGTCCCCCCAAGTCCCAGGGCTTACTGGCTTGGCGGCTTCTGTGCCAGGCACACTAGTGGTCTCTGGGAGGCCCCTGATAGTTGTTAAAATACTGAAATCATTCCATACCAACTGGTAAATAGCTAATACCTTCAGCACCCTTGGGTGCCCCTGTCCCTTGGCTGTCCCAGTACCTTCCAGGGCACCCCCAGGTACCTCCTCCAGTGCTACAGCAGGATCCTTTCAGACTGCCAGTGTCTGTACTGAGTGATTAAGGAAGAGAAGGTGGGAGGGAGGGAGGGGAAAAAGGAAAAAGGAAGGAAGAGGAAGGGAAGGGAGAAGAAAAGGAAGGAAAAGGAATGGAAGGGGAGGGCAGTTTTCTTAAGTTAAATGTTCATAGTGACATACAGATTTGGTGGTCCCCTGTATTGACTCTTCTCTTTAACACAAAAGGTCAGGCCCAGAGGGCAGAACTTGATGTTAAATCTCAGAAACCACTGGGAGGGCTGCATTTCAGCAGAGAATAAGGAGAGCTGGATTCAAATCCTGGCTTTAACACATCCTTGCTGTGTGACCTTGAACAAGTGGCTTAACCTCTTTGAGCTTCAGTTTCCTTGTCTTTAAAATGAGGGTAATAGGACTTCCCTGGTGGTCCAGTGGTTAAGACTCCGAGCTTCCAACACAGGGGGGCACGGGTTCAATCCCTGGTTAGGGAACTAAGATCCCACGTGCCACTCGGCGGGGCCAAAAAATTAAAAAATAAAATGAGGATAATAATTGCACCTACTTCACTGGGCTGTTGTGAGAATTAAATGAGATAATACTTGTACAGTGATTGCAAAGTGAGCCCTGTGCTTGGCACACAGTAAATGCCCAATAACACACACACAGATGATCTGCCCCTAGACATGTGGTGGTTCTAGACCAGCACTGTCCAATGGAACTTTCCACAATGATGGAAAGGCTCTGTACCTGCACCATCCAATATGGTAGCCACTAGCTACATGTGGCTATTAAGCACCTGAAATGTGGTTACCACAACTGAACTGAATTTTTACTTTACTTTAACTTAAATAGTCACACATGCCACAAATGCCTAGGAGATGTTGGACTATATTGGACAGTGCAGCTCAAGACAAATGTGACTCAGGGCCACACTATCAGCATCTCTGGGGCAAAGAGAAGACTTCCCCAAACTGACTTCTTAGAAGGTTCAGGCAAAAGTTTCCTACGTCAGGATGGGAAGCACTAGGCAGTATCAGCCAGTCCGGCCCTCAATTGTTAATGGCACAACCCTGGTTCATTTGTAGGTCAGGGAAGTTTCTTTGTCACCGAATGAATGTTCAGGACCTGGGTGGGACATCAGCCTACGTTCAAGGAGTCCCTAGTTCAAGGCAAGAGGCTTCTCGATTGCCTGTGGTTTTCAGTCCAGGCTCTGCCACCATTCATTCATCAGATAAATACTGTGTATCTGTAATGTTCTGGGCCCTGGGCTGCAATTTTACATGACCCTGGGCAAGTAACTCCTGGAACTTTAGTTTCTTAGATGTTATACGAATGGATTACTAAGATGATTCATTTAATTGTTCGTCCAACACATCCATTACCATGTAGTAGGTGTTAGATATTTATTTTACATGTAACCATACACAAGGGAGGCAGTGCTAAATTTTTTGTAAAATACAAGAAGACCCAGATATGCAGCAGGTCCCAAGGCTCTTACAATCTAATATTGGGTTGGCCAAAGTGTTTGTTTGGGTATTTCGTAACATCGTACAGAAAAACCCGAACGAACTTTTTGGCCAAACCGATAGAAGAGATAAGACACATGTACAGAGGGCTGTAATTCATAATAGAAAATTATAAGTGTCATGAAAGAGGAGTAAAGGGGATCCTGTAGTCCTTTGATTCTTAGAGTATTGCCCAGGAAGTGTGGGGTTTAGAATGTTCTAAAGGCAAAGGGTCTGGCATATAGCAGGAATCTGTCGTAAATCAGATTTTTTGTGTGTGCAAGGGACAAATATAACTTTAAACTGGGG